>NC_087351.1:78078812-78381842 GCF_030014295.1 Loxodonta africana | reverse complement strand
TCTGTTCTGTTGGCTGTGATCTTTGCTGCCCTTTCCTTTTAACTCCTCCCTCAGCCAGTGTCCTCACTTCACTGTAGGAAGAATGAAGTCTCAGGCCCTATTGGCTCCTGACTGGTCTCCCAAGTTTAGCAGCAAATTTTTACCTACGTGGGTGCTTATTTCTTCCTCTGGGGTCTCTTTTTCTTCTCTTTCTGGCCTCCCTGTCCTGAGCCCAGAAACTATTCATTCAGCTGGTGATCAGGTGAAAACATTCAGAGGTGAGGGTGGCCAATAGCCGTACACCTTGCTCAGGGGGGAAGAGCTTTCTGTGGAAAGTGAATTTCTGCCTGGTGGAAAATATTCTTGAGCAAAGGGAGCCCTGCTTCCAGCCAAATCTAACCACTTGCCTGATTCTTCATTCCTTTCTCTGCCAGGAAGTTATCATATATGCAACCCCTGTGTTAATAAAGACCATCTTAGCAGGGACGTTATTTACTTTATTGGGAGCGGAAGTGGAGGAGGAGTCAGATTGCTTGGCCTTCACCTCCATGTAGAAACCAAGGAAAATACATTTTGCTAAACTTGGCATTCCCTAACTTGTAAACAGTTCTTAACATAGTATTCTGGAAAAATAAATTCTAGTGAGAAGAGAATTGCAAACTGCAGGGTTGGGGGTAGAACTGGGAGGAACAATTATTTGCCCCCTTTTGCTGAGGGTATTGACCACGACCACATTGCAGAACTGGTCTCTGCTCAGACCCACTGGGGTCCCTATGTGGCCTGCAGCATCTTTGAACCCACTGTAAGCCCCACCCCAGGTTCCTGAAGTGCAGTGGGGGTTGGAGGGGGAGCAGCCCTTGCCCTGGTAATTCCTGTTCCCTGACCTCACAGTCTGCCCCTGTGGCCACCCAACCCTGACTTGGGCTAACGCCTGTGCCCTTTGACTCTCCCAACTGGTTCTCAGCCCTTGAGTACACTCTCAGCTCACTCTTTCTGAGCACATTCCTAGTCTTAGAAGACTCCAGGCTTTCTGCAGTCAGGGTATCCCACGCACACCTCCTTTGAACTCTTGCCACTCTGGAAAGCAAAAAACACCTGCCTACAACACATCTTTTCTTCTCAGTTGGAATTCTCTGACACCGTCTTCTACCATAGATGAAATTGCCGTTTGGTGTAGTTTTTCAAATAGGAATGCCTTAGAAACTACCTTTAAGTCTCTTGAATTAAAAAAAAAAAAAAGATTTTTTTTTTAGGGTCTCTCCCTAGGAAAGATGAGAACTCTCATCTGCCAGCAGTCTCCCTCCCTTTCCAGGGTTGTATTTGGTGAAAAGGAGGCTTTTTAAAAAAATTGAGATATATTTCACATCATAAAACTCACCCTTTTAAAGCATAAAAATTCAGTGGTTTTTAGTATATTCACAGAATTTTGCAACCATCACCATTATCTAGTTCTAGATTTTTTTTATAACCATTAGTAGTTGTTCCTCATTTCCCCTCCCCGTAACCCTGGCAACCACTAATCTACTTTCTGTCTCTGGATTTGCCTATCCTGGACCTTTTCATAAATAGAATCATACGGTATTTGTCCTTTTTTGTCTGGCTGCTTTCACTTAGCATAATGTTTTCATGGCTGGTCACGTTGTAGCATGTATCAGTACTTGATTCCTTTTATGGCCAAATAATATTCCATTGTATGGATATAGCACATGTTTTTTATCCATTCGTCAGTTCATGGACATTTGGATTGTTTCCAGTTTTTGCTATTATGAACAAAGCTACTAGGAACATTCCTGTACAAGTTTTTGTGTCGACATATTTTTTTAAATTCTCTTGGCTAACACTTTGTTTAATTTTTTGAAGAACTGTCAAATCATTCTCCAATTCTATTCTATTGATTTAAATGTCTTCCTTATGCCAGAACCACACTGGTTCCTTTGGTGGTAAGTTTTGAAATTGGAATGTATGAGTGCTCCAACTTGCTCTTTTTCAAGTTTGTTTGGCTGTTCTGGGTCCCTTGTGTTTTCATATGAATTTTATAGTTAGTTTGTCAATTTCTTCAAAAGCAGATGGTATTTTTCGTGTGATTGTATTGAATTTGTAGATCAATTGGGGTGAACTGCATCTTAACAACACTAAGTCTTCTGATGCATGAACACGAGATGTCTTAGTTTTAATTAGATCTTTAATTTCTTTCAATGATGTTTTGTAATTTTCAGTGTACAGGTGTCGTACTTCTTTTGTTAAATTTATCCCTAAGTATTTTGTTCTTTTTGCTGTTATTATAAAGGGAATTATTTTCTTAATTTCATTTTTTGGATTATTTATGGTTACTATACAGGAATACAACTGATTTTTTGTATATTGATCTTATAACCTATAGCCACGCTAAACTTGCTTCTTACTTCTAGTGGTTTTATTATGGATTCTTTGGGATTTTCTATGTACAAGAGCACATCATCTGTGAATAGAGACAGATTTACTTCTCCCTTTCTAATCTTTTTGCCTTTTATCAGGAGGTGATTTTTATAACCAGATTTGCTTCCACAACAGTCGGTCCTTCCCACCCCATCACTGCTCCTGCCTCCTGCACAGCTGCTGTGCTCCTCCAGGGTCACACCTCACAGCAAATGACTTTAAACTTGGGATCTGGCATCACAGTCCTAATGGGTATTGGCTGTACCCCTAGAGGGAATTTCTCACTGGCTAATTTTCTCTCCTTGAGGTCCAATGCATGGACAGCTTCTTGTGTCCCCTTCTCTCCCTAGGTTTGTCCTCATACCTCTTCTGGTTTCAATAGTTCCAGGCCCTCTGTCTTCTCTCTTTGAAATGCCCTTCGGATTTTCTTTACTTTATTAAGCAGAACAGTCGAATTCTCCTTGTTTCAAACATTCCCATCCATCTGTGTTGTGCTAAGGGGGGCTTTCACAATAACACCAAAAATTAAGAAATAAACCAAAACACAACTGAAAATTAAAATACTACTTTAAGACCTATTAAAGCATTTACTGAAGAATTGCTTCCCCTTGGGAAGAAATTTTGCTTCCACCCCCGCCACCCCCCCACCCCGCCACCGCTTAGAAGTCAGAATAGGCTGATAGGCTGCCATTAGCTTTTCTTAAAGATAATAGTGCCCACCCCAGTATAAAACAAAAACAAAACCCATTGCCATGCAGTGAATTCTGACTCACAGTGACCCCTTGGACAGGTCAGAACTGCCCAAAAGGGTTTCCAAGACTACAATCTTTACTGAAGCAGACTGCCACCGGTCTTTCTCCTACAGAGCAGCTGGTGGGTTTGGACTGTGGACCTTTCAGTTAGCAGCTGAGTGCTTTAACCAGCGCACCATTAGGGCTCCATCCCTGACTATAGGGAAGCTAAAAACACTTTTTTTCTTTTTTGAGGAGCTCTAGTCATTATCCAGGAAAACAGAATCTCCTCAGGTCACTAGGCCTTACATTGAGATCCTGAAGGCACAAGCACCCACCCAGCTTCCTCCCTGCAAAGTCAGTGTGATTGATGCTGAGAGGAGTCTGAGTCCTTAGAGAATAGCTCTGATCCTCTGCATGTCCTGGACCTGGGTAATTGAGGGGGTGCCCTGTGTGGGAGTGGTATCTCCTCTCAGGTCATGGAAAGAGAAAATAAAAGCTAACCCTGAAAAAGTATTGATTAAGCGTTTGGACCCTGGAGCCAGACTGCTTGGGTTCAAATCTCAGCTCTGCTACTTAATACATGTGTGACCTTGAGCAAGTTACTAAACCTCTGCCATAATCCCACCTTACATTTACATACCTTTATTCATACCTCATTTTTTTCATCTGTAAAATGGAGGTAATAATAGCACCTATCTCATAGAGTTGTTATAAGGATTAAATGAGTTAACATATGTAATGCTCTTAAAACAGTTCTTGGCAGGTAACTAGAGCTGTGTGTTAAAATAAACACACAACAACTGCAACAATAGTAATACCTGGAAGTATTTGTGGACTTCCTTGCCAGACTGTGAGGGGAGGGGAGGGACTGTGCCTTATTTATGGATCTCAGCAACTCAGCACCTAGAACAGTACCTGGCATGTAGGAAAGATCCTTATCAAATATCCATTGCATGAAGAGATGACTGAACCTTTTAGATTTTCTCAGAGGGTGATTCCATATTAGGCTGAAATTCAAAAGGAGATGTTGTTATCAGAATAAGGTTCTTGCCTCTCACTGGTCAAGAATGAGCAGGTAAGTCACGTAGAGTTTACCAGACCAACAAAGCTTTATTGAAGAGACTTGCAAGCGGAGACGAGGAGGGCCTAAGCAACGCATACCCCTGTCTCACAGAACAAAAGACTTGCCTGGGTTTTTGAAAGTTCTTGGGAGGGAAAAGATTCATGTTTATTCAGAGGCATAGGCAGGGATATGTTAACTATGGTGCGCATGCAGCAGCTTTCTAAGATGGGTCCTGTTCCAGAGGCTCTGGGATTTGTAGCAGGACTTATTATGGGGCGTCGCACCTGTGCAGTCTCTCGCTCCCCAAGTTTGATTCCCAGCTGCTGCTGCAGCCCCTCACTGCCCGTGGTGGAAGGTCACACAGTGGTCACAGGTGGATTTTCTGTGCATGTCCATGGGTCAGGTTTTATCCAGCTGCTCCTGTAAGACAACTTTAAAGAAGTTTGCAGGCTATTTTCTGATACCCTGCCCTATTGTTCTGAGAAATGGCTTTGTTTCTGTGCCCTGGCCCATTTTCTGTACTTTGCAGATTTGGGGGGCCCTTTGTTCCCTGTCTTAATGTTACCCAGCACCCTCGTGAGTTTCCTTGGGGAACTTTTTTCAAAGTTGCTGGAGAGTGTGTGGATGAAATGTTTCAGCGATTTAAATTTAAGAAGTTAAAGATGCTGCAATTTAGAATAAACAATCCAGGGAAAAG
The DNA here is from genome assembly GCF_030014295.1 of Loxodonta africana. Lineage (NCBI taxonomy): Eukaryota > Metazoa > Chordata > Mammalia > Proboscidea > Elephantidae > Loxodonta > Loxodonta africana. The sequence goes on along the minus strand of NC_087351.1, from coordinate 78,376,954 downwards.
AAAAAGAAAACATTAAGCAAGGTAAGAATAAAGTCCTGATGAAGGTCATTATTTTGGGGGAGGAAGATTCCATAACAAGTCAGATTAAAAACAAAACAAAACCTAATAGAACAGGAGTCAGCCAACTTTTCTGTAAAGGGTCAGATAGTAAATATTTTAGTTTTCATGGGCTATACGATCTCAGCTGCAACTACTCAACTGTGCTGACGTAGGGCAAAAGCGGACATAGACAGTATGTAAACAAATGGACATGGCTGTGTTCCAATAAAACTTTATTTACAAAAACAGACAGTAGGCTGGATTGATATGTGGGCTGTACTAAAACAATATGAAGAATGAAGAGAGGAACATCAGCGAAACTGTGGAAGCTGGAGAAGCAACATGGCCAGAATCCTTTATCAGAAAGGAGAGTGGCTACCACAGTTATACTGGGAAATTCTTCTCCTGCAATGTGTGTAGCTCCAGACAGTACTTAATATGTCTCCTTTGGTCTTAAATGTGGCAAATATGGAGAAGAGACAAACAATGCCATAACTTTTGTGGTAAGAAAGGATACAGGGTTGAAACTCAATTATTCATATTTAAAGGAGGGGGGCAGATAATCCACATTACAGACTCCTTCAATTATATCTGTTTATCTGCAGGATGAATTATTTTTTTATCTATGTTGAAGACAAGACTTATGATCTGAGTATTCACAGAATTTCAAGCACAATAATGAAAGCATAGTTTGAAAACATCCTCTCCGGACCACTCATGCAGCCCTTCAGCTTCCTACGCCATGCTGTAGAGATTCTTCAACCTCACCTCAGACAGGGATGGGACTTACTCAAGATGAGTAAGCCTAGAAATGCGGCTTCTTCTGGACCACATGTCCACTCAAAGCATGTTATCTATAAACCAATTTAGAAACCACCTTCTTATTCCTGATCAAGGTTTTCTTTCTACTTTGCTCCTACACGGTGAAGAGTGGAAGAAGAAGGAAGGGGTGTTTTACAGAGGCAAACTCTTACTTCCTCACCTCTCCATTCCCTGGAATGGCCCTGTGGCACTGCAGATGAAATAGTTGTGAGTGTTTGGTTTGAGCTCTAATGAGGAAGCTCTGATAGGTTAATTTCCTAACCACTGGAGCCTTTAATGTGGTTGCTAAGATTGCTGAATCATAGAAGAGACATACCTTCAGCCTATTGTATAATTATCTCAGGGATTATAAAGGCAGTAAATGCATGATTGCTTTTTTTATTAATACATTAAAGTAGAGATGTGTAATTGGCACTTTAATAATCTAGTGGCAGCAAAGTAGATATTAATGTGCTTACAAAGTGTCAATTACTTTTGGCAATTAATTGGCATCACCTTTCAGTAGCCTTTTTCAATACATCATTTGGGCATCCCATTGCCAATGAGAAACTGGAGCATCTAAGGCTGAGGGAGAACTATGGGGAACCAAAAAAAAAAAAAAAAAAATCAAACCCATTGCCACTGAGTCGATTCCAACTCATAGCGGCCCTATAGAACAGAGTAGAACTGCCCCATAGAATTTCTAAGGAGCACCTGGTAGATTCGAACTGCAGACCTTTTGTTTAGCAGCACTATAGCACTTAACCACTACACCACCAGGGTTTCTGAGCTATGAGGAAGAGTAAGTTAATTACTTAACAAAACAGTGGCTGATCTTTATATTCTCGATCAATGGGTCTTTGGAGTTTAATAACAGCAGTAATATACTATTCCTTTTTACCCCGACTGATAACCAAAATGATGTAGAAACTTTTCGTAATGTAATTACTGCATATAAATCACTTCATTTCTGAAACATGGCAGCTTCTGAGGGGATGAGATTGCTTTTCAAAATCTCCTTAGTTTAAGAAGAAAAGGTGAGAAATATCTTGCCTCTAATCAAAGTAGGTAAGGATAGGAAGGTGAATTGGTTACATATTACATGCAACTTGGCTGAGAAAGAAACAATAATGTCTGTTGTATACAGCCTCAACTGTTTACAAAGCATATTTATATACACAATTGAATTTAATCCTCACAGCTCTTTTGTTTGCTATAGGTTTGCATGAAGTGTGCTCGAAAAAGTTTCAAAACATAAATCTAGTTGCATGTATCACCATCCTAAGACTCATCCAGGTGAAATTTCTATAGCCTTTCAAGGTTTGATGGGGTAGTTGACCTGGTTTTAATAGACTTAAAAATGTTAATATGCAGTATAACAACCACAACAAAAAAAGGTATTCTTACAATTTTGATGAAATAGCCATAATTATTGACAGGTACACTTACATTGAAATTGGTAATTGCAACATTACCCTATCTATTGCTAACATGAAGCTATGTATTGAATTTTACTACATGCCTCCTGTTCTCTCCTGAAACTGAATAATGAGATTAAGCATCCCTCAGTAATGAGACCGGATGCTATATTGACTGATTTCTCACTGCTCAGCTCTTTGATTTTTTTTTTTTTTCATGCAACTCAGAGTCTCTATTAACAGTTCTTTCTGCATTTTAGTGTCTAGCCCCAGAAACTGTATTATAAGGCAACTGAGAGCACTGGCAGAATCAGAACTGAAATTGAGGGCATCCCACAGGACCCTCAAACCATTTATTTAAAAAGGCCATTTTGCGGGGCCAGAGAGATGGTTAAGTAACTTAGCCGCTAGGAGCAAAGGTGGGAGGCAGCCATACCTGGAATTCCAGTTCCAAGCACCTAGCATCAATGCATAAAATCAGTCCTCTGTGTTTTCAAGTTCTTAGTTGCCGGGGAATATTTATAACTCCAAAGATATATGCAGCATTCATTCATTTATTCACTTGCACATTCAACAATTATTTATTAAATGCTTCTGGGTTTATGAAGTCCCAGGAACTGTGCTACCTACTAGGCATACAGAAGTGAACAAAGCAGACGTCATGGGTAATAGAGCAGAAAGGAGAACACAGTCTCATATTTTTCTGTTTGTAAAAAAATTACTCTGTAAGCAAGTCTTAATCTGGTAGGGTTAGTTGAGTTCTGTCTTTCTTTCTTTCTATATCTTCTTTTCTCTTTCTCTCTCTCTTTTAATTTTTATTGTGCTTTAAGTGACAGCTTACAAATCAAGTCAGTCTCTCATACAAAACCTTATATACACCTTGCTATATAGTCCTAGTTGCTCTTCCCCTAAGGAGAACGCGCATTCCTTCTCTCCACCCTATGTTTCTCTGTCCATTCAGCCAGTTTCTGTCCCCCTTGGCCTTCACATCTCCCCTCCAGACAGGAAATGCCCAGATAGTCTTGTGTGTCTACTTGATCCAAGAAGCCCACTCCTCACCAGTATCATTTTCTGTCTTGTAGTCCAGACCAATCCCTGTCTGAAGAGTTGGCCTCAAGAATGGTTCCTGTCTTGGGCTAACAGAAGGTCTGGGGACCATGACCTCCAGGGTCCCTCTGGTCTCAGTCAGACCATTAAGTCCGGTCTTTTTACTAGAATTTGGGGTTTGCATCCCGCTGCTCTCCTGCTCCTTCAGGGATTCTCTGTTATGTTCCCTGTCATGGCAGTCATCGGTTGTAGCTGGGCACCATCTAGTTCTTCTGGTCTCAGGCTGGAGTAGTCTTTGATTTATGTGGCCCGTTCTGACTCTTGGGCCCATATTTACCTTACATCTTTGGTGTTCTTCATTCTCCTTTGCTCCAGGTGGGTTGAGACCAGTTGTTGCATCTTAGATGGCAGTTTGCTAGCATTTAAGACCCCAGACGCCACTCTCCAAAATGGGATGCAGAATGTTTTAATAGTTTTTATTCTGCCAATTGACCTAGATGTCCCCTGAAACCATGGTCCCCAAACCCCTGCCCCTGCTACACTGGCCTTCGAAGCATTTGGTTTATTCAGGAAACTTCTTTGCTTTTGGTTTAGACAAATTGTGCTGACCTCTTCTGTATTGTGCGTTGAATTTCCCTTCACCTAAAATAGTTTTTATCTACTATCTTTTTTTTTTTTTTATCTAGTTAGGGAATGCTCCTCTTCCTCCCTCCTCCCCACCCTTGCAGCCATCAAAGAATATTTTCTTCTGTGCTTAAACTATTTCTTGAGTTCTTATAATAGTGGTCTTATACAATATTTGTCCTTTTGCAACTAATTTCACTCAGCATAATGCCTTCCCGGTTCCTCCATGTTATGAAATATTTCACAGATTCATTATTGTTCTTTATCGATGTGTAGTATTCCATTGTATGAATATACCATAATTTGTTTATCCATTCATCCGTCGATGGGCACCTTGGTTGCTTCCATCTTTTTGCTACTGTAAACAGTGCTGCAATGAACACGGGTGTGCCTATATCTGTTCACGTAAAGGCTCTTACTTCTCTAGGATATATTCCAAGGAGTAGGATTGCTGGATCGTATGGTAGTCCTATTTCCAGCTTTTTAAGGAAGCACCATATCGATTTCCAAAGTGGTTGTACCATTTTACATTCCTACCAGCAGTGTATAAGTGCTCCAGTTTCTCCATAACCCCTCCAACATTTATTATTCTGTGTTTTTTGGATGAATGCCAGCCTTGTTGGTGTGAGACAGTATTTCATTGTAGTTTTGATTTGCATTTCTTTAATGGCTAATGATCATGAGCATCTCCTCATATATCTGTTAGCTACCTACATGTCTTCTTTAGTGAAGTGCCTGTTCATATCCTTTGCCCATTTTTTAATTGGGTTATTTGTCCTTTTGTAGTTGATTTTTTTGCAGCAACATGTAAATTTTAGAGATCAGGTGCTGATCATAGATGTCATAGCCAAAAACTTTTTCCCAATCTGTAGGTAATCTTTTTACTCTTTTGGTGAAGTCTTTGGATGAGCATAGGTGTTTGATTTGCAGGAGCTCCCAGTTATCTAATTTCTCTTTTGCTGTTTTTGTAGTTCTAGTGATGTTTTGTATACTGTTTATGCCATGTATTAGGGCTCCTAGTGTTTTCCTATTTTTTCTTCCATGAACTTTATTGTTTTAGATTTTGTATTTAGGTCTTTGATCCATTTTGAGTTTGTTTTTGTGCATGGTGTGAGGTATGGGTCTTGTTTCATTTTTTTTGCAGATGGATGTCCAGTTATGCCAGTACCATTTGTTAAACAGACTGTCGTTTCCCCCATTTAACAGACTTTGGGCCTTTGTCAACTCTCAGCTGCTCATATGTGGATGGATTTATGTCTGGATTCTCAGTTCTGTTCCATTGGTCTATGTATCTGTTGTTGTACCAGTACAAGGCTGTTTTGACTACCATGGCAGTATATTATGTTCTAAAGTGAGGCCTCCCACTCTGTTCTTCTTTTTCAGTAGTGCTTTACTTATCTGGGGCCTCTTTCCCTTCCATATGAAGTTGGTGATTTGTTTCTCCATGTCATTGAAAAATGTCACTGGTGTTTGGATCAGGATTGCATTGTATCTGTAAATCACTTTGGGCAGAATAGACATTTTTACAATGTTGAGTCTTTCTATCTATGAGCAAGGTATGTTTTTCCACTTAGGAAGATCTCTTTCGGTTTCTTGCAGTAGTGTCTTGCAGTTTTCTTTGTATAGATCTTTTACATCTCTGGTTAGATTTATTCCTAAGTACTTCATCTTCTTAGGGGCTACTGTAAATGGTATTGATTTGGTGATTTTCTCTTTGTCACTCTCTTTGTTGTTGTAGAGGAATCCAACTGATTTACATATGTTTATATTGTATCCCGAAACTCTGCTGAACTATTAGTTTCAGTAGTTTTCTTAAGGATTCTTTAGATTTTTCTGTGTATAAGATCATGTCATCTGCAAACAGAGATACTTTTACTTATTCTTTGCCAATTTGGATGCCTTTTACTTCTTTATCTAGCCTTATAGGTCTGACTAGGACCTCCAGCACAGTGTTGAATAAGAGTAGTGATTAAGGGCATCCTTGTCTGGTTCCTTCTCTCAGTGGGAATGGTTTCGATTTCTCTCTGTTTAGGGCGATGTTGGTTGTTGGCTTTGTATAAATGCCTTTTATAATGTTTAGGAATTTTCCTTTTATTCCTATTTTGCTAAGAGTTTTTATCATGAATGGGTGTTGGATTTTGTTAAATGCTTTTCTTCATCAATTGATAAGATCATGTGGTTCTTGTCTGTTGTTTTTCTGTTTCTCTTTTATTTCCTTCACTTCCCTTTCCATTTCTTCTTCCCCTTCCTTTTTATCTCTATCCAGTGTGGTTACAAAAATTATTTTCAGTGAAGATAATTTGATGCCATTCAGTTTATTAGATCTGGCTAATTTGGGAATGTGAGATAACACAGTCCTGTGGACCAGTCATGTCTTTAGCTCACATTCCTTTTTGGATGGTTTTTAGATCTCCTGGAAGTATTAAGCATTCCCAGGAGAAACACTAGTATTTAAGGATACCTTTTGTTAGTTCCCATTTTCCTCTTTAATTTGTTTTTACAGAGGCAGACTAGAAAGAACGCCAATATCTAGTTTACTGAATAACCACCATTTATTGAGCTCCTACTGTATGCTAGGTACTGTCTATAGGTAATCTCAACTTTCTTACAATAAACTTTTGTGGGGACATTATTGTTCCCTTTTTATCAATGAAGAAATTGAAGCTGAGCAAGGTTAGGTGACTTGTCTAGGATTACACAGCTCATATGTGAAAGAACTGGTATTTGAACTCAGAATCATGGGGCTACAAACCCATGTGCCCTCACCTGCTCCTACTTCTTCTAGAGCCCTGAAGTCCTACTACCTGGTATTTATTTGGACTTTTTCTGTTTTCTCAAGTAAGGATATGGACGGTGGATGCATCTCCCTCTCTCCTGCTTATAAGACCGAATAACTACCTTTTTATATCAGATTATCAGCTGGTGGTTTTGATTTTGGTTTTATTCTAAAAAAGAGCTTTAGCTTTGAACTATTTCCAACCGTGGCACAAAGTCTGGCCATGTCTTTCAACCTATGAAGAAAAAGAAAATTTTTATTTCTTGCTGACGTAATGAGGGAGTTGATCCCATTATTAAAGAGTATTAGGAACATAGGGTCTCTAGATTTTGCTTTCACATAGCATCATCAGCCACCTTTTCCACATGGAAAAGGCAAGGTACAAAGATATAACCTGATCCAACTAATCTTGTATCACTCTGGAGTTAAAAATTAGTTGTAAGACTCATAAAAATTCTTTTGATGGGGTCATCACATGAAGATGATTATCCTTTTAGCAGAAAGATTGTATAGGTTGCACTGGTGCCTTTTGAAGTTTTGCCATTATCTAGCATGTCTTAGAAGGTGGTCACAGGACATTTGTAAATGAATATCACTGGCTGCGCATTTTATTTTAGGAACATTATTTGCTTACTATGAAAATGGAGGTTTTTAACTTGACTTTGAAGTCTGCTCAGCCAGAAAACTGTTATTTGTAGCCGCATAAAAAGCTTTTAACTCTTGATATGTTGCCTTGGTTGCTGTTATGCCTGTTTGCACTAACTTCGCATTAGGTCCATGTGTAGGCAACCCTAGTGTCAACAGATAAGGTTTTTTAGGAGTTAGAATTAATTGCAAGAGTCAGAATGAGCCATAGTGCTCATTTGCTAGGGCTTCAAGGTTTGTCTGGAAGCTCAAGTTTACATGCCCAAAACTGCATATGGTCACAATTACAAATAATGGTGACTCAAAATATGCATTCTGGAAGGAATCTACTGCAAAAGCCGGGCATACTCTTAATATACTTGGAATATATGAGGTATTTATTCACTCCTTCATTTATTCATTCACTCATTATTTCAACAATGATTTATTGAATGTTTGTATGAGGTACTGGGATAGATAGAGATGAAACTGAAGTGAACAAAACATGTATGATTCTTGCCTTTGAGGAGCTTACAGTGTAGTGAGGAAGACATAGGTTTATAAAATAAAAACACAAAATAATATAGACTTGCAAATCATGTTAAGAGTTTTGAAGGAAAACTATAGCGTTCTGAGAAAGGGAAAAATAGGGTGGCCAGGAAAGGCTCTGTGCAGAGGTATCATTTAAGCTAAATCCTAAAGGCTGAGTAAGAGTTGGCCACTGAAAAAGGAGGAGAAGAACACTTCAAGGAGATGGAACAGGCCTGAGGTGGGTAGTGGCTTGGAAGTTCCTTTTCTAAGGAACTGAAAGAAGACCAGTCTGGCCTGAAGGTGGTGAGTGAAAAGGAGAGTGATGCTGGGATCTGGCACAAAGGCTTGTAGACTCTGATAAGAGTTTTGAATTTTTTCTAAGGACATTGGGTAGCTGTTAAACAGAGAGTGATATAATATGATTGCCACTTTAAGAATATCACCTTGTCTGCTATGCGGATTTGGATAATGGTTTGGAGGGGGCAATGACAGAAGTAGGGAGACCAGTGATAAGTCTATGGTATTAGTTGAGGTGAGAGACAGCAGTAGCTCAGAGTGGTAGCAGAAATTGGATGTGAGGCCAGTGGGAGAAAGAGAAACTGAGCTGTAAATAATGGCATTCAGTAATCTGGCTTTAGCAATTGGGAGGATGGAGATGCCATTTAATTGAGATGCAGAAGGCTAGAAGGAGAATGAATTCAGGGAAGATGATTAAGGTTTTAGTTTTGTTTTAGGTTTTTTTTTTTTTTTGTAGATATCCTTTATCAGATTAAGGATATTAATTCTATTTCCAGTTTGCTGTAAATGTGTGTGTGTTTATCATGAACGTATACTGTGTTTTTTTTAAATCGTGAATATATGTTAAACCTTATCAACTGCTTTTTCTGCATCTACTGAGATGATCATATGATTTTTTTCTTTCTTATACTAATGGTGCAGATTGTATTGAATGATTTTTGACTGTTAAACCAGCTTTGCATTTTGGGAATGAATCCAACTTTGTTGTGATAGATAATCTTTTTTATACATTGCTGGATTTGGTCTGCTAAAATTTGTTTTGAATTAAAAAAAAAACTGTATCATAAGAGAGATTGGTCTATAATATTCCTTTCTTGTAATTTCCTTGTCTGATTTTGGTATTAAGATTATGCTGGCCTCGAAAAATGAGTTGGGGAGTTATCTTTCCTGAGTATATAGAAAAATTGGCATTAGTTTTTATTTAAATATTTTGTAAAATTCAAAGTGAAGCCATCTGGGCCAGTAGTTTTATTTGAGGGAATGTTTTCAAACAGTGACTTCATTTCTTTTTATTAATTATAGTTTTGCTAAATTGTGTATATGTTTTCTGGAGAGTCCCTGGTGGTGCACTTGACTACTAGCTGAAAGGTTGGTGGTTTGAACCCACTGAGGGGTGCCTTGGAAGACAGCCCTGGCTATTGGCTTCTGAAAAGTCAGCTTTTAAAACCTTATGGACAGTTCTACTGTGCACACATGGGGCTGCCGTGAGTCAGAATCACCTTGACAAAAACTACCACCACCATCACCAACAATAACAACACTGTTTTATGGAATGTGTCAAATTCATCTAAAAATTTCAAATTATTGACATATGGTTTTTTGTAATATTTTCTTATTATCTCTTTAATGTTTGTAGGAGTCATAATGATACCCCTTTTTCTTTCATTCCTGGCATTATTTGTTCTTTCTCTTAATCAGCCTTTGTAGGATTTTATCACTTTTATTAGTCTTCTCAACAAGCCTATTTGTTTCCTTCGATGGTCCTTTCTATTGTATGTCCATTTTCTATTTCATTAATTGATGCTCTTATCTGTGTTATTTTCTTGCTTCTAGTTTCTTTGCACTAAACATTCTGTTCTTTTTCTAATTCAATGTTCTGTTTTTTTTTTTTTTTTTGAGGTGGATACTTAGCTCATTGATTCTCAGCCTTACTTTTTTTTTTTTTTGACTGTACGTATTTAGGCTAAAAACATAGACAGAAAAATGATTTGGATATATATTTTTTTATCATTGGTTTAAAAATATTGGGTCATATAATTTTTTTTTCTTGTGATTTTTCTTTGGCTCACAAGTATTCAGAAATTTACATCTTAATTTCCAAACATAGGAATTTTTAAACTATGTAGTTTAATTACACTGAAGCCAAAGAATATACTGTAGTATGATTTTCATTTTTTGAAATGTGTCAAGACTTGCGTTATGGCTCTGGATATGGCAGTTTTGGTAAATGTTCCGTGTGATCCTGAAGAGAATAAGTATTCTGCAGCTATTAGGCCCAGTGTTCTATATGTGTTCATCAGGACAAGTTCGTTAATTGTTTAAATCTTGTTCTTACTGATTTTTTTTGAATGCTTATTCTATGAGTGTTAAAATCTTTCACAATGATTGTGTATTTGAGTGTTTCTCTTTAAGTATTTTTTGCTTTATATGTTTTGAAGTTATGTTACAAGGTGTAAGCAAATTTAGGATTGTTATATTTTTCTGGTGTATTGACTTATTATTATGCAGTATTCCTCTTTAACTCTAATAATGCTTCTTGCTCTAAAGTCTTATTTATCTGATATCAATATAGTTATCACAGCTTTCTTTTGGTTAGTGTTTTCAGGGTATATTTTATTTTACCCTTTCTATATTTTTGTATTATATTTAAATATGTCTCTTTAAGCAGCATATAGTTTATTTTTTTATCTGGCTGACGTTCTTTATCTTTTAATTGAAATATTTAGTTCATTTACGTTGATGGTGATTACTGGTACATTTGGGCTTCAATCTACCATCTTACTATTTACTTTCTATTTGTCTAACTATTCTATGTCCTTAAAAAAACTCTTCTGTATTGTAAATAAATATCACTGGCTGCACATTTTATTTTATTTTAGGAACATTATTTGCTTACCATGAAAATGGGTTTTTTTAATTTGACTTTGAAATCTGCTCAGCTAGAAAACTATTTGTAGCTGATTATCTTCTGTTATCCCAAATTAAACATTATTTTATTATTCTTTCGTTGGTTATCCTAGAGATTCCGTTATGCATCCTTGACTGATTAAGGTCTAAGGTAAATTAGCAGGCATTTCATGACAAATTGTTTTTGTTTTAGTCATCTGAATATGTCTTTATTTTTTCTGCATTTTTGAAGGATAAATTTTCTGAGTAAGTAATGCATTCTACGCTTTCAGCACCTTTAAGATACCAATCCACTGTATTTTGGTTCCCATGGTTTCTGTTGAGAGGTCAACAGTCAAACTTATACTTGCTCCTCTGAAAGTAATTTTTTTTTTCCCCTCTCTAATCACTCTGAGTTGAAATTGACTTGATGGCAACGGGTTTGGTTTTGGTAGCTGCTTTCAATATTTTTGGAAACCCTGGTGGTGTAGTGGTTAGGAGCTACGACTGCTAACCAAAAGGTTGGCAGTTTGAATCCACCAGGTGCTCCTTGGAAACTCTATGAGGCAGCTCTACTGTGTCCTTTAGGGTCGCTATGAATTGAAATTGACTCAAAAGCAATGGGTTTCAATAATTTTGCTTGACTTTTTTTTTTTTTATTATTGTGATTTAGGTGAAAGTTTATATAGCAAATTCATTTCTCATTAAACAGTTAATATACAAATTGTTTTGTCACATTGGTTGTGAACCCTGTGATGTGCCACCACTTTCCCTTTCTCCACCCATTTCCATTCATACAGTTTTCCTGTCCCCTCCTGCCTCCTTGACTTTGCCTTTGGACTGGCATACCCATTAGTCTCATATACATGATTGAACTATGAAGCACATCCCTCATGTGTGTTATCATTAGACCTATAGACCTGAACCTCAGGAGTGGCTTCAGTACTGAGTTAAAAAGTTGTCTGAGGCCATACTATCAGGGTTTCTCCAGTCTCTGTCAGACAAGCAAGCCTAGTCTTTTTTTTTGGGAGGGGGATTTGAATTTTCTACATTTTTTTCCTGCTCTGTCTGGGACCCTCAGTTGTACCGTCTGCCAGAGAAGTTGGTGGTGGTAACTGGGCACCATCTAGTTGTTCTGGGCTCCATCTGGTGGAGGTTGTGGTAGTTGTGATCCATTAGTCCTTTGGACTAATCTTTCCCTTATGTCTTTGGTCTTTGTCATTCTCCTTTGCTCTAGCCAGGGTGGGATAGTAGATATATCTTAGATGGCCAGTCTTAGGTTTTTAAGACCCCAGTCACTACTCACTACAGTCTGATTTAGAACATTTTCTTTATAGAGTATGTTATGCCAATTGAGCTATATGTCCCCCAAAACCATGGTCCCCAGCCCTCAGCCTAGTAGCTTGGTCTCTCAGTGTATTTGGATGTGTCTGTGAAGCTTCTGTGATTTTGCCCTGGTCCAGTTGTGCTGACTTCCCCAGTATTGTGTACTGTCTTACACTTCACCCAAGTTCTACTTATGAGCTTTGCTTTTCAACAATTTTACTATGCTATTTTTATTATACCTATGATATGCCTTTTTGTTTGTTTTTTATTATGCTTCAGGTTTGTTGGTTTTTTTAAACATGTGAGTTTATGTCGTTTATAGGTTTTGTAAAATTATTGGCCAGTAGCTCTTCAAATATTGCTTCTGGCTAGTTCTCTAACTTCTCTCCTTTGTGGGCCCTGATTTACATATACATTAGGTCTTTTCACAGGTTCTCGTGTGTCTCTTATGCTCCCTTAAGTATTTTCCTTCTTTTTTCTCTTTGTGTTTCAGTCTGGATATATTCTATTGACCTATCTTTCAATCCACCAATTCTTTATCTTGCTATGTTTAATCTGCTGTTAAACTGATTCACTGAGTTCTTAATTTTAAGTATTGTAGTTTCGGTTCTGGAATTTTTATTTGATTCATTTTGTTTTTAGTGTTCAGTCTCTTCCAAAATTCTTAATGATGTCTTTTATTTCTTTGACCACATTTAACATATTTAATATGATAACTCTATTATCTGGATCCTCCAAGGGTCTATTTCTATTGTTTGTTATTTCTTTTGGTTTTTGATCATGTTGTCCTTGCTCTTTTATCCCTGGCTGCTTTTTAAAATTTTCTCTTTATCTTTGGTTTTGGCAAGTTTGATGATAATATGTCTTGGTGATTTTCTTTTTGGATCAATCTTATATGGGGTTTGATGAGCATCTTGGATAGATATCCTTTCGTCTTTCATGATGTCAGGGAAGTTTTCTGCCAGCAGATCTTCAACTATTCTCTCTGTATTTTATGTTATCCCTCCTTGTTCTGGAACTGCAATCACATGCAAGTTATTCTTCTTGATAGAGTCCCACATGATTCTTAGGGTTTCTTCATTTTTTAAAATTCTTTTGTCTGATTTTTTTTTCAGCTATATTGATGTCAATTCCCTTATCCTCCAGGTCCCCCACTCTGCATTCCAATTGCTCGATTCTGCTCCTCTGACTTCCTATTGAGTTGTCTAATTCTGTAATTTTACTGTTAATCTTTTGGATTTCTGAATGCTGTCTCTCTATAGATTCTTGCAGCTTATTGATTTTTCCACTATGTTCTTGAATAATCTTTTTGATTTCTTCAACTGCTTTATCAGTGTGTTCCTTGGCTTTTTCTGTAGATTGCCTTATTTCATTTCTGAGGTCATCCCTGATGTCTTGAAGCATTCTGTAAATTTGTTTTTTGTATTCTGCTTCTGGTAATTCCAGGATTGTATCTTCATTTGGGAAAGATTTTGATTCTTTAATTTGGGGACTTGTAGAAGCAATCATGGTCTGCCTCTTTATGTGGTTTGATATTGACTGCTGCCTCCAAGCCATCTATAAAATATTGTAATGATTTATTTTATATTTGCTCACTGAGTCTTATCTTGTTTTGTTTTCTTTCAATATATGTGGATGGGCTACTAGATTGTGCTGTCTTGATTCTCTTGAATCACTTATGTCCTATTACCAGCTGGTTTGGGTTGTTACCAGATATATAAGCCTAAGAGTCCATTCACTATTCTTGAGTAGAATCTGATTTTGGGTCACCAAGTGTGTGGTGCAGACTGTCACCTATCCACCTAGAGGAGTAGTGGTGATAGTTGTGTGCACCAGATTCTAGTAGCAGCAGGGGGTCACACTCCAGGGGGGGCAGGATGTTGACAGGCTTCCCCCAAGTGCCAGTCAGGTAGGTGTGTCTCTTCCTAAAGCACTTTGGTGGGTGGGCTCTGCAGCTATACCTTAGGCACCCAATGCATGTACCTCTACAGATTGGTAGGTGTCACCATCCTCAGGCAGGAGGCTAGGTGGTCTGGGGGGAGCTTCAGCCCTCAGTTTCCCGTTGTGGGTCAGTGAGGGCTCTGTTTAATATGCAGAGATATCGGACCTGGGAAATTTGTCTTTCCAGTAATCCGCTAAAACAATTACAGTCAGATCCCTATCAGAATTGCCTTTGCATTCTAATAGCCACCTTGTTGCCTGTAGGGATGAAAGCCCAAGACTGTGGATCTCATATGCTTGGCTGGAGCTGGTTCTATATTTTTAGTCCAATTTTGGGAAGTCAGGGAAGGATTTTTGGTCCCTGGGTTTTTTGTAGCTGCTTCTCTCTGACCAGGAGAATGGGTTAGGAAAAGACCAAAAAAACGAACAAACAAAAAACCGCAGAGCACTTCACTCTCTGGCTTAGGAAATTCCAATGTTAATGAAGCTGTCTGGGAAGGGGAGGGGAGGGATCAGATAGATAGGAGAGAGTAGCACCCTGGAATATAGACAAAGTTACTTATCTTGCTTGGAGATGACTGTTTTATCTGAGAGGGGCTTGTAGCCTGTGCGCACTGGCTGGGTCGAGATTACCCCCGAGGGTCAGGCCCGGTGTCCTGTGCTCGTGCTGTCTCAGAAGCCGTGGTCGGTTCCTCCACTCGCAGTCCAAAGCCCAGCGCCAAGGTTCCCTGGCTGGGATGCCGCACTCCAGGCTCCAAAACCAGTCGCTGCCTCCCGGTGACTTCTCCTCCTGTCAGCCGCTTTGCTGCGCTGCCTGCATGCACTGGCTGGGCTTCCCCCGAGATCACTTCTGGGGGCTACAGCTGTGTCCCATGTTTGCGCCATCTCAGGATGCCATGCTCAGCTCCCCTGCACTCAGTCCAAAGCCAGGTGCCAAGGTTTTCTGACTGGGCCGCTGGCTCCAGGTTCCGAGAACAGTTGTTGCTTCCCTGTGGTTGCTCATTCTCAGTCTCTGTAACTCAGGTCAACTCTTTAGATCTGTGTTTGATGGTCAGGGTTTGTAGATTGTCATGTATGTGATCTATTCACTTGTTTTTCTGGGTCTTTGTTGCAAGATTGATCCGAGGTAGCATCTACCTAGTCAGCCATCTTGGCTCCACTCCGTCCTTACACTTCATATGCCTAGTTATTTTTGATTGTGTACCAGACATTACATATAAAAAATTATAAAGATAACTTGAGGTCTAGGTTATTGTTATCTCCTTTCAGAAAATGGACATATTTGATTCCAGAAGGCATTAGTAATTCTATATCACCTTATTCCAATCAGTGATTGAAAGTATTTGGGTTTAGTCCCTGAAAGGGCCACCTTTCTCTTCTTTATTGTTTCTTTTAGGGTGTAGCCACTTAGAGTCCCATACCAAAGCCTGGGGGATTTACTAGGGTTCCCTTTCTTGGCAGTCTCTGAACTCCAATTTTTTTTTTTTTTAATTTACCTGGAAGACTTTACTGAAACCCTAGCATGTTCAAGGCATTGAGCTAGGCATGAGGAGAGTACAATAATACAGCAGTAATGCAATAATGAAGGAGATCTGGTGGCACAGCAGTTATGTACTTGGCTATTAACCAAAAGGTTGGTGGTTCAAAACCACCTAGTGGCTCCACTGGAGGAAGACCTAGCGATCTGTGTTCCCATAAAAATTACAGCCTAGAAAACCCTATGGGGTATTTCTGCTCTGTCACATGCAGTTGCTATAAGTTGGAATCGACTCCACGACACCTAAAAACAATGTAATAATAATAACAAAAATAATACTACAGTGGCCATTTACTAAGCTAGGTGCTAGGCACCATGCTAAGCATGTAATTTCAGAGTTGAGTAGCTGTGCTCCTTGCCCTTGGGGAGTTTACAATTTGGTGGAAGAGGGCCCACCTGGATTAGCTGCCTCCTGAAAAACCAAGAAAGTTCTAGTCTTGAAGGATAGTCAGGAACAACAAATTGTGGAATTTTTATAATTTTGAAATTCAGGTTCTGATTGATGTTGGAAACCTCAATTCTTTTTCTTTGAGGGGCTGAGGGCCAAGGTCACCAGGAACTCTGACAACATAGGTGTTCATGGAAGAACTCGCCAAATATAGTGTAGATAGGATGGGCAAAGGAGAGAAACAGGGACACAGCTGGAGAAATGGGACAGGGAGAGAAGGGAAATTTTAGGGCTCCAACAGAGACAGTGCGCATGTGAAAGGAATAAGGCCCTTGGCATGGAGACGAGTTGGAGGATTCTAGGACCCCAGCCCAGGGCACAGTTTTTTGTTTTTTAATTTTAATTCTACTTTAGATGAAGGTTTACAGAGCAAATTAGTTTACTATTAAACAATTAATACACATATTGTTTTGTGACACTGGTTGCTAATCCCATGACATGTTAACAGTCTCCCCTTCTCAACCTTGGGTTCCCCATTACCAGCTTTCCTGTCCCCTCCTGCCTTCTCATCCTTTCCTCTGGGTTGGTGTACTCATTTAGTTTCATTTTGCTTTATGGGCCTCTAATCTTTGGCTGAAGGGTGAACCTCAGGAGTGACTTCAGTACCTGAGTTAAAAGGATGTCCAGGGGGCCAAACTCTCAGGGTTCCTCCAGTTTCTGTCAGACCAGGAAGTTTGGTCTTTTTTTGGTGAACTGAACTCCAATTTTTGTCTCCCTTGTCTTATAGGTCTGTCGAAAGCTCTGTTCAGTTTCTCTGCCTGTCCATCATCTTTACATGAATTGGAAGATCTCCCTAGGGAAAAAGTGTTCCCAAATGCTGTACTCATCTCTCTGAGTTTCCTTCTTTTTCTGGGTCTTAGCCTCATATTTATTCATTGTCATGTGAGTACTATGATGCCTTCACACAGACTTAGAAATTTTTTTCCCCAGCTTTCTAGATCTCAGTGGGGTGTTGGTCTGATTTGTTGAGTCTACCGTTAAAGTGGTTCTTCTGGAATAGGTCGCTGTCTTTCTAGAGCAAAACCTGTGGAAGAAATTTCAGACCTTTTGTGGATCAAGACTTCAGTTTTGCTTTTGTTAAGTTTGAAGGGCTTTTGAGACATTCAAGTAGATAAAAGAAAAGTGTTTAGATAAACAAATTTAGAACTTAGATGAGAGATCTTTGTGCAGAAAAATGTTATCTGTAGCATACAGATGACATTTAAAAAGATGAAAATTAATGAGATCAGCTAAGGAAAAAGTCTAGATAGAAAAAAGGATAGGGATTAGGAATGCAATTTTAGGAACTCTAGCATTTTAGAAGTTAGTTAGAGAAGGAGGCAATAGTAAAACAATGGGCAGGGGTTGTGAGAGGGGTAGGAGAAAACCCTCAAGAATATCCTGTCATAGAAGCAGAGAAAGAAGAGGATTTAAAGAAGTAGAGAAAGATCAAACATGTTTTATCTGATGAAAACTTTGACAAAATAAGGTCTAAAAAGTATCTGAGGAGTTGAGCCTCACAAATATCCTAGAGACACTTGACAGATGACCATGTTTATGAAGCAGTGTGGGTGGACACCCTTAGGAAGAGCAATTCAGGGGTGTGGGAGGCAATCATCTGGTGACTTTCAATCTCTAATCTGATAATAAGCTCAGTGCTATCTCAACTTGAAAGACATATTTGAAACCTGTGCTGTGTCCTTTTGGCAGATGACTTGGATAATACCTGTCAAGTGTAAAGAAGGATAATGGTGCTTCAACATCTTCTTGATACTTACCAGCTCTTCAGGGAGTAAACCTACGTTTGAAACCTGGTAGCAGCTGTACCTCCTGAGATGAGCTGTCATTGCTCGCTCCCACAGAACTCCCTTTCACACTTGATGCCTCACCAGAACCAGGAGGCTGAGGAAATGCTGTTTTCTCATTTTATAAATATGGGCTTTCTCAAAGCAAGCTATTACCACTTTTTGAGCTCTTGGTGTACCTTTAGTCCTTGGTCCAGAGGAAAATTTAGGCTAAAGAAGAGCCCATTACTTCTATTTGCCAATATTTCAGAAAAAATCCAGTGACAGGGATTGAAAAAAGCAGCAGTAATATGCAGCATGTACCTTATTATTGTCTCCTTATTTTCTTAGGAAACATAAAAGAATGTTTGCTTCCCTGTAAAAATGCTTGGTGATGTGTTTGTATATTTATGATTAGTTTGATCACTGTACTATCTAATGGTATCTAGACTAGAACTGTGACTTTAGTGAAAAGGGCATTTGAACAGCAATAAAAACAGTGAATCCAAAGGCTGTTGCCCTTATGGGATAAATTTGGAGGTAAACATAAGCCCTCACTCTGAGCCTATTGACTTCGAATTGTGTGTAAAATGAACTTATTTCTTTAATTTATCTGATTCACACTTGAAGAGGCAAGTGGAACCCAGGAGTTAGGCATGAAACTATAGGAAACTGGTTCACACAAAGAGAGTGCTTCATAGAGAAGACATTCTGCTGCTTTGGGGAAAAGATGTTTGGACACACTTTCCAAAACCAAAACCCATTGCCATGGAGTTGATTCCAACTTTTAGTGACCCTGTAAGGACAAAGTAGAACTGCCCCATAGGGTTTCCAGGCTGTAAATCCTTACAGAAGCAGAGTGCCACATCTTTCTCCCGCAGAGAGGCTGGTGGGTTCAAACCATTGAACTTTTGATTAACAGCTGAGCACTTTAACCCTGCACCACCAGGGCACACGTTTTAGGATCCCATTAAACAGGATCTTTAATCAACGCAATCCCAGTCAAGCTGTCTAACTCTGCTCTTTTGGTAGATCTGGATGGTTATTAAAGAAGCTCCACTCATATGTGATAATATCTACATGAGTGAAATTAAACAGTTTGTTGAGTGATTGGTGAGATGATAGAACCCTGAAATGTTTTAATTTTGTGTAACTAAGTCACACAATCTCTCTGGTTTTGATCCTTACATCTAAGATGGGATAATGTATTTGTCTTGCTTATATCACAAGATTGTTGAGAAGATCAAACTGGATAATGTATGGAAAGCTCTAGATAAATATGGAGTTTTGTTTACTGTAATGGAACTGAATCACTTCCTTCTCAAAAATTGTCACTATGGCTTTATCTCCTGTCAGTCACTGAGCATTGGGAAGGCCCTCTGTGGTATCACACCAACACCCCAGTTTAATAGCGTCCAACACTCATAATCACTCAGGACTACCACCAACCCTTATTGTTTTTGTTATGTACTGTCAAACTGATTTCAACTCATAGTGCCCCACATGACAGAGTATAACTGCCCCAGAGGATTTTCTCAGCTATAAAATTTTTTTTTTTTTATTAACTTTTATTAAGCTTCAAGTGAACGTTTACAAATCCAATCAGTCTGTCACATATAAGTTTACATACATCTTACTCCGTACTCCCACCTGCTCTTCCCCTATTGAGTCAGCCCTTTCAGTCTCTCCTTTTGTGACAATTTTGCCAGCTTCCCTCTCTCTCTATCCTCCCATCACCACTCCAGACAAGAGCTGCCAACACGCTCTCAAGTGTCCACCTGATATAATTAGCTCAGTCTTCATCAGCATCTCTCTCCCACCCGCTGACCAGTCCCTTTCATGTCTAATGAGTTGTCTTCGGGGATGGTTCCTGTCCCGTGCCGACAGAAGGTCTGGGGAGCATGGCCGCTGGGATTCCTCTAGTCTCAGTCAGACCATTAAGTATGGTCTTTTTATGAGAATTTGGGGTCTGCATCCCACTGATCTCCTGCTCCCTCAGGAGTTCTCTGTTGTGCTCCCTGTCAGGGCAGTTATCGATTGTGGCCGGGCACCAACTAGTTCTTCTGGTCTCAGGGTGATGTAGGTCTCTGGTTCATGTGGCCTTTTCTGTCTCTTGGGCTCCTAGTTGTCGTGTGACCTTGGTGTTCTTCATTTTCCTTTGCTCCAGGTGGGTTGAGACCAATTGATGCATCTTAGATGGCCACTTGTTAGCCTTTAAGACCCCAGACGCCACATTTCAAAGTGGGATGCAGAATGTTTTCATAATAGAATTATTTTGCCAATTGACATAGAAGTCCTCTCAAACCATGTCCCCCAGACCCCCCGCCCCTGCTCCGCTGACCTTTGAAGCATTCATTTTATTCCGGAAACTTCTTTGCTTTTGGTCCAGTCCAATTGAGCTGACATTCCATGTATTGAGTGTTGTCTTTCCCTTCACCCAAAGCAGTTCTTATCTACTAATTAATCAATAAAAAACCCTCTCCCTCCCTCCTCCCTCCCCCCTTCGTAACCACAAAAGTATGTGTTCTTCTCAGTTTTTACCATTTCTCAAGATCTTATAATAGTGGTCTTATACAATATTTGTCCTTTGCCTCTGACTAATTTCACTCAGCATAATGCCTTCCAGGTTCCTCCACGTTATGAAATGTTTCACAGGTTTGTCACTGTTCTTTATCGATGCGTAGTGTTCCATTGTGTGAATATACCACAATTTATTTACCCATTTATCCGCTGATGGGCACCTTGGTTGCTTCCAGCTTTTTGCTATTGTAAACGGAGCTGCAATAAACATGGGTGTGCATATATCTGTTTGTGTGAAGGCTCTTGTGTCTCTAGGGTATATTCTGAGGAGTGGGATTTCTGGGTTGTATGGTAGTTCTATTTCTAACTGTTTAAGATAACGCCAGATAGATTTCCAAAGTGGTTGTACCATTTTACATTCCCACCAGCAGTGAATAAGAGTTCCAATCTCTCCACAGCCTCTCCAACATTTATTATTTTGTGTTTTTTGGATTAATGCCAGCCTTGTTGGTGTGAGGTGGAATCTCATCGTAGTTTTAATTTGCATTTCTCTAATGGCTAATGATCGAGAGCATTTTCTCATGTATCTGTTAGCTGCCTGAATATCTTCTTTAGTGAAGTGTGTGTTCATATCCTTTGCCCACTTCTGGATTGGGTTGTTTGTCTTTTTGTGGTTGAGTTTTGACAGAATCATGTAGATTTTAGAGATCAGGCGCTGGTCTGAGATGTCATAGCTGAAAATTCTTTCCCAGTCTGTAGGTGGTCTTTCTACTCTTTTGGTGAAGTCTTTGGATGAGCATAGGTGTTTGATTTTTAGGAGCTCCCAGTTATCTGGTTTCTCTTTGTCATTTTTGGTAATGTTTTGTATTCTGTTTATGCCTTGTATTAGGGCTCCTAGGGTTGTCCCTATTTTTTCTTCCATGATCTCTATCGTTTTAGTCTTTATGTTTAGGTCTTTGATCCACTTGGAGTTAGTTTTTGTGCATGGTGTGAGGTATGGGTCCTGTTTCATTTTTTTGCAAATGGATATCCAGTTATGCCAGCACCATTTGTTAAACAGACTATCTTTTCCCCAATTAACTGACACTGGGCCTTTGTCAAATATCAGCTGCTCATATGTGGATGGATTTAGATCTGGGTTCTCAATTCTGTTCCATTGGTCTATGTGCCTGTTGTTGTACCAGTACCAGGCTGTTTTGACTACTGTGGCTGTGTAATAGCTTCTGAAATCAGGTATAGTGAGGCCTCCCACTTTCTTCTTCTTTTTCAGTAATACTTTGCTTATCCGAGGCTTCTTTCCCTTCCATATGAAATTGGTGATTTGTTTCTCTATCACCTTAAAATATGACATTGGAATTTGGATCGGAAGTGCGTTATATGTATAGATGGCTTTTGGTAGAATAGACATTTTTACTATGTTAAGTCTTCCTATCCATGAGCAAGGTATGTTTTTCCACTTAATATGTCCTTTTGAATTTCTTGTAGTAGAGCTTTGTAGTTTTCTTTGTGTAGGTCTTTTACATCCTTGGTAAGATTTATTCCTAAGTATTTTATCTTCTTGGTGGCTACTGTGAATGGTATTGTTTTGGTTATTTCCTCTTCGGTGTTCTTTTTGTTGATGTAGAGGAATCCAAGTGATTTTTGTATGTTTATTTTGTAACCTGAGACTCTGCCAAACTCTTCTATTAGTTTCAGTAGTTTTCTGGAGGATTCCTTAGGGTTTTCTCTGTATAAGATCATGTCATCTGCAAATAGAGATAATTTTACTTCCTCCTCGCCAATCCGGATGCCTTTTATTTCTTCTAGCCTAATTGCCCTGGCTAGGACTTCTAACACGATGTTGAATAAGAGCGGTGATAAAGGGCATCCTTGTCTGGTTCCCGTTCTCAAGGGAAATGCTTTCAGGTTCTCTCCATTTAGAGTGATACTGGCTGTTGGCTTTGCATAGATGCCCTTTATTATGTTGAGGAATTTTCCTTCAATTCCTATTTTGGTGAGAGTTTTTATCATAAATGCGTGTTGGACTTTGTCAAATGCCTTTTCTGCAAAAATTGATAAGATCATGTGGTTTTTGTCTTTTGTTTTATTTATGTGATGGATTACATTAATGGTTTTTCTGATATTAAACCATACCTGGTATAAATCATACTTGATCGTGGTGAATTATTTTTTTGATATGTTGTTGAATTCTATTGGCTAGAATTTTGTTGAGGATTTTTGCATCTATGTTCATGAGGGATATAGGTCTGTAATTTTCTTTTTTTGTAATGTCTTTACCTGGTTTTGGTATCAGGGAGATGGTGGCTTCATAGAATGAGTTGGGTAGTATTCCGTCCTTTTCTATGCTTTGAAATACCTTCAGTAGTAGTGGTGTTAACTCTTCTCTGAAAGTTTGGCAGAACTCTGCAGTGAAGCCGTCCGGGCCAGGGCTTTTTTTTATTGGGAGTTTTTTGATTACCGTTTCAATCTCTTTTTTTGTTATGGGTCTCTTTAGTTGTTCTACTTCTGAATGTGTTAGTTTAGGTAGGTAGTGTTTTTCTGGGAATTCATCCATTTCTTCTAGGTTTGCAAATTTGTTAGAGTACAATTTTTCGTAATAATTTGATATGATTCTTTTAATTTCAGTTGGTTCTGTTGTGATGTGGTCCTTCTCGTTTCTTATTCGGGTTATTTGTTTCCTTTCCTGTATTTCTTTAGTCAGTCTAGCTAATGGTTTATCAATTTTGTTAATTTTTTCAAAGAACCAGCTTTTGGCTTTGTTAATTCTTTCAATTGTTTTTCTGTTCTCTAATTCATTTAGTTCAGCTCTAATTTTTATTATTTGTTTTCTTCTGGTGCCTGATGGATTCTTTTGTTGCTCACTTTCTATTTGTTCAAGTTGTAGGGACAGTTCTCTGATTTTGGCTCTTCTTTTTGTATGTGTGCATTTATTGATATAAATTGGCCTCTGAGCACTGCTTTTGCTGTGTCGCAGAGGTTTTGATAGGAAGTATTTTCATTCTCGTTCATTCTATGAATTTCCTTATTCCCTCCTTGATGTCTTCTATAACCCAGTCTTTTTTCAGGAGGGTATTGTTCATTTTCCAAGTATTTGATTTCTTTTCCCTAGTGTTTCTGTTATTGATTTCTAGTTTTATTGCCTTGTGGTCTGAGAAGATGCTTTGTAATATTTCAATGTTTTGGACTCTGCAAAGGTTTGTTTTATGACCTAATATGTGGTCTATTCTAGAGAATGTTCCATGTGCGCTAGAAAAAAAAGTATATTTTGCAGCAGTTGGGTGGAGAGTTCTGTATAAGTCAATGAGGTCAAGTTGGTTGATTGTTGTAATTAGGTCTTCCGTGTCTCTATTGAGTTTCTTACAGGATGTCCTGTCCTTCTCCGAAAGTGGTGTGTTGAAGTCTCCTACTATAATTGTGAAGGTGTCTATCTCACTTTTCAATTCTGTTAAAATTTGATTTATGTATCTTGCAGCCCTGTCATTGGGTGCATAAATATTTAATATGGTTATGTCTTCCTGATCAATTGTCCCTTTTATCATTATATAGTGTCCTTCTTTATCCTTTGTGGTGGATTTAAGTCTAAAGTCTATTTTGTCAGAAATTAATATTGCTACTCCTCTTCTTTTTTGCTTATTGTTTGCTTGATATATTTTTTTCCATCCTTTGAGTTTTAGTTTGTTTGTGTCTCTAAGTCTAAGGTGTGTCTCTTGTAGGCAGCATATAGATGGATTGTGTTTCTTTATCCAGTCCGAGACTCTCTGTCTCTTTATTGGTGCATTTAGTCCATTTACATTCAGCATAATTATAGATAAATAAGTTTTTAGTGTTGTCATTTTGATACCTTTTCATGTGTGTTGTTGGCAATTTCATTTTTCCACATACTTTTTTGTGCTGAGACATTTTTCTTAGTAAATTGTGAGATCTTCATTTTCGTAGTGTTTGACTTTATGTTTGTTGAGTCATTACGTTTTTCTTGGCTTTTATCTTGAGTTATGGAGTTGTTATACCTGTTTGTGGTTACCTTATTATTTACCCCTATTTTTCTAAGTAAAAACCTAACTTGTATTGTTCTATATCACCTTGTATCACTCTCCATATGGCAGTTCTATGCCTCCTGTATTTAGTCCCTCTTTTTGATTATTGTGATCTTTTACATATTGACTTCAGTGATTCCCTGTTATGAGTATTTTTTTTTTAATTAATCTTAATTTGTTTTTGTGATTTCCCTATTTGAGTTGATATCAGGATGTTCTGTTTTGTGACCTTGTGTTGTGCTGGTATCTGATATTATTGGTTTTCTGACCAAACAATATCCTTTAGTATTTCTTGTAGCTTTGGTTTGGTTTTTGCAAATTCTCTAAACTTGTGTTTATCTGTAAATATCTTAATTTCGCCTTCATATTTCAGAGAGAGTTTTGCTGAATATATGATCCTTGGCTGGCAGTTTTTCTCCTTCAGTGCTCTGTATATGTCGTCCCATTCCCTTCTTGCCTGCATGGTTTCTGCTGAGTAGTCTGGACTTATTCTTATTGATTCTCCCTTGAAGGAAACCTTTCTTTTCTCCCTGGCTGCTTTTAAAATTTTCTGTTTATCTTTGGTTTTGGCGAGTTTGATGATAATATGTCTTGGTGTTTTTCTTTTTGTATCAATCTTAAATGGGGTTCGATGAGCATCTTGGATAGATAGCCTTTCGTCTTTCATAAAGTCAGGGAAGTTTTCTGTCAGGAGTTCTTCAACTATTTTCTCTGTGTTTTCTGTCCTCCCTCCCTGTTCTGGGACTCCAAACACATGCAAGTTATCCTTCTTGATAGAGTCCCACATGATTCTTAGGGTTTCTTCATTTTTTTTTAATTCTTTTATCTGATTTTTTTTTCAGCTATGTTGGTGTTAATTCCCTGGTCCTCCAGATGTCCCATTCTGGATTCTATTTGCTCGAGTCTGCTCCTCTGACTTCCTATTGCGTTGTCTAATTCTGTAATTTTATTGTTAATCTTTTGGATTTCTACATGCTGTCTCTCTATGGATTCTTGCAACTTGTTAATTTTTCCACTATGTTCTTGAATAATCTTTTTGAGTTCTTCAACAGTTTTATCAGTGTGTTCCTTGGCTTTTTCTGCAGTTTGCCTTATTTCGTTTGTGATGTCTTTAAGCATTCTGTAAATTAGTTTTTTGTATTCTGTATCTGATAATTCCAGGATTGTATCTTCATTTGGGAAAGATTTTGATTCTTTTGTTTGGGGGGTTGGAGAAGCTTTCATGGTCTGCTTCTTTATGTGGTTTGATATGGACTGCTGTCTCCGAGCCATCACTGGGAAACTAGTTTTTCCAGAAAATCCGCTAAAAAAAAAATGCAGTCAGATCCCTATCAGAATTGCCTTTGGATTATAACCGCCACTTTGTTCCCTGTAAGGATGAAAGTGTGAGATTTGGATCATATATGGTTGGCTGTAGCTGGTTCTGTGTTTTTAGTCCAATTAGGGGTGGATTTTTGGTCCCTGGGTTTTTTTTTTTGTTGTTGTTGTTCCTTCTCTCAGGCCGAAAGAGTGGGTTCGGAAAAGACCAAAAGAAAAAAAAAAGGGGGGAAATCAAAGCCGCCGGGGAGCCGGAGCCGTTCTCCCTCTGGCTCAGGCAATTCCAATGTTAATGAAACCGCCTGGGGAGGGTGGGGGAGGGATCAGAGAGATAGGAGAGTAGCACCTCAGAATATAGCCAGAGTTGCTTGTCTTGCTTGGAATGACTATTATATCTGAGATTCCCGCGGGGCGTGTTGCCTATGTGTGCTGTCTGTGTAGAGATTGCCCCCGGGGGTCTGGCCCTCTGAAGCCACCCGCTGCCAGTCCAAATCCTAGTGTCAAGGTTCCCCTGCTGGGACGCTTTACTCCCGGCTCCAAAATCAATCGCTGCCTCCCAGGGACTTCTCGTCCCGCCAGCCGTGTTGCTGCGCCGCCTCCGTTCACCGGCTGGGCCCCCTCCCGGGGTTAGTTCAGGGGAGCGGAGCAGCTCTCCGTGCTTGTGCCTTGCCAGCGCCCAGTCAAAATCCTGGCGGCACGATTCCCCGGCTGGGATGATGCTCTCCCAGCTCCAAGACCAGTCACTGTCTCCGGGGGACTTCTCCCACCGGCTGCGTTGTCAGGCCGCCTGCGCAAACTGGCTGAGCCCCCTCCTGGGGTGAGTTCAGTGGGGTAGGGCTGGGCCCCTTGTTTGCGCCATCAGCTCCCCTGGGCTCTGCCCTAAATCAGGCGCCAAAGGTTACCTGACTGGGACGCTGGCTCCAGGCTCCGAAAACAATCGCTGCTTCCCCGTATTTGTTCGTTGTCCATCTCTAAATCTGTGTTTGTTGTTCAGGGTTCATAGATTGTTACGTACTTGATCGATTCACTTGTTTTTCCGAGTCTTTGTTGCAAGAGGGATCCGAGGTAGCGTCTACCTAGTCCACCATCTTGGCCCCGCCTCCCGCCATAGTATTTTTGATTGCCTCATTTGCATGTACAAGCTGAAGAATGAATAAGGAAGATGAAGAATTGATGCCTTTGAATTATGGTGTTGGTGAAGAACGCCGAATATACCAGAAGAATAAACAAATCTGTCTTGGAAGAAGTATAGCCAGAATGCTCCTTAGAAACAAAGACTGCGAGATTTCGTCTCACATACTTTGGACATGTTATTGGGAGAGACCAGTCCGTGGAGAAGGACATCATATTTGGTAAAGTAGAGGGTCAGTGAAAAAGAGGAAGATCCTCAAGGAGATGGATTGGCACAGTGGCTGCAACAATGGGCTCAAGCATAACGATTGTGAAGATGGCACAGGACTAGGAAGTGTTTCATTTTGTTGTACATAGAGTTGCTATGATTTGGAACTGTCTTGATGGCACCTAACAACAACAATGCCATTCTGCTCTGTTTGAAAGAATGGTCCAAGAACACCCACAGCTTGGGGAAGTGGGTAGATGCCCTTGGGCAATGTCTTGGTTATCTAGTGCTGCTATAACAGAAATACCACAAGTGGATGGCTTTAACAAAGATAATTTTATTCTCTCACATTTTAGGCCAGAAGTCCAAATTCATGGTGCCAGTTCCAGGGGAAATCTTTCTCTCTCTGTCAGCTCTAGGGTAAGATTGTCTTCAATGTTCCCCAGTGGAGGAGCTTCTCAGTGCAGGAACCCCAAGTCCAAGGGATGTGCTATTCTCCTAGCTCTTGTTTCTTGGTAGTATAAGGTCCCCATATCTCTCTGCTCACTCCTCTTTTTTATGTCTCAAAACCTATCTTGTAGATTGAGCCATGCCTTATTAACATAACTGCTGCTATTTCTACCTTGTTAATGTCGTAGAGGTAGGATTTGCAACACATAGGAAAATCACATCATTTGACAAAAGAGTGGACAATCACACAATACTGGGAATCATGGACTAGCCAAGTTGACACATATTTTGGGGGGACACAATTCAATCCATAAGAGGCAAAAAAAAAAAAAAATATCACATGGAATCAGGAGATGCTCACTTCTACCCCCTCCAAAGGAACCAGGAAAGCCAGGGAACAAAGCAGAGAAGGACATGCAGTAAACAAACCTCTCTGCTGTCCAAAAGTCCTTCTCAAGAAAAAATGGTGAAGTTTCTTTGGTGCCGATTCTGTGCTTTCCAGGTTTTATTCCCAGTTACCCATCCTATGGTGACAACTTTCCAACTCCCACCACGTTCTGTCCCTCCTCCTTCTTCTTTAGGGAAGATCTAAAATATGTGAATTCCCATTTAGGTGTGGATGACTGATAAGAGGTTAAAGTGGACTCCCACTAGAGTGACTTGCATTAGTGTCAAGGCCTTAATTAGAGGCATGAAATTCTGAGACTAGAAATATGGGATCAGCCAGTTCCAAATGGCACCTTATTTTATTAGCTAATCAGCCCCTAAATTAAAATGCCACATTGTTTATCCTCTACAATTGTCAGCGATCTAGGAATTTGCTGATAACATTAGCAAGTTTTCTTTAATTTCAGGAAGATGCAAAATACAAAACTATGAAGATACGACCCTAAACTTGTTTGTAATACTTAACTCACCTACCTTGGTGCTGGCAATCTCTTTCTGATTCATCTGTAATCTGATAGCACAGGACTTGCTATTCAATCCTTATCACACAACCACCCCCCCACCCACCCCCACCCATTTTCAGCTGGCTTGGAAATGTAAAATCCAATCCTGTTTGTTACCTGGAAGTCAGAAAGGCACTGTTTGTTCTAATGTGTTCTCCTCAATGGCCCCAAATAGTGCAGATCATTCTAAGGATAGGCCTTTCCCTACTTCTTTCAAGAATGAAATTCACCAGCCTTCCCTTTCCTTTATCTAAGCTCAATCTCCCTTAGCCTTTTGACTAACTCAAAGAGAAAAGATATAGTATATTTTTACACAAATAATGCATGTCTTCTGCATTTGTTTTGCCAGCCACAGCCTCTCCTCCCCCCAAGGTGTTTTTCTAAGCATGCTATGCTATTTTTTTTTTTTTTACAGTAACATGTGAAAAAAATTGGCATAGCAGTGCTTGTGAAAACATCTAACTGGGGGGATGGCGCAGCTGGCAAACAAATGTAAAAGACGTGTTATTTGTGTAAAAATATGGTCCGTATCTTGGTGTAGGTATTACCAACCAGTTGCTGTCAAGTTGACTCCAACTCATGGTGACCCCATGTGTGACAGAGTAGAAACTGAGCTCCATAGGGTTTCAATGGCAGATGATTTTGGAGGTAGATTGCTAGGCCTTTCTTCTGAGGAGCCTCTGGGTGGGCTTGAACCTCCAACCTTTTGGTTAGCAGCCAACTGCATTAACTGCACCACCCAGGGACTCCAGGTATAGGTGTGGTGTAGGTATAGGTATAGCTGAGGGGCCTGGCAACATAAGCAGGAGGTGTGGGTGGCCTAGACTGGAAGTTTCTTGGATCCTGACTTACCTTCTTGCTATCCCTCAATGGCTTTGGAGCATGGCTCAGCCACTGAAGGTCATCCACTGCCATGGGGCCTCCCTGGCAGAGAGCTGACACTCTCACCCCCAGGACAGTTCATAGAAGGTGTTACTGAAATTGAAGAAACATCTCTCACAGTGTCCTTCAGTGAGGCTGGCAAGGTTCCTCCTAGGGGTTTGACAAAGAAGTGAAACATCCTGCTCTTGCTCTCTCTCTTACTCCAGCAATTGATCTGATTACTTTACAGGACACATTAGCAAGTGGTGGATGCAGGCAACAAGACAAGCAGATAACAAACAATTCAGTGAGAAATACATTCCAGGAAGCCAACTTGATGTGATTGGAGAGTTCTTTGATAAATAACCTGTTTACAAACACTTGTTGTTACACTGTATTGAGTAACCCAAAGCTAATTTATTCTGATTTTTTACCATTTTCCATGAGAAGGATAGCTGGGGGGAAATAAAATTTCTGAGGAGTTCAACCTCAAAGTTACTTAATAACTTCTCTGGAGCAAATGCATTTTTAAGTTGATTATTGGCTCACTGAGTTTCTTTGGCCTTGGGATCCAGCAGGCGCCGTTATGTGCTTTGAGGCCTCTTTCTCACCCAAAATGGAAGGGTAAAGATTCAGTTCCTACGAAAAGAAACGGAGAAAGTGTTATGTTCTCAGCAGACTCCTCCAGGGCATGATATTCCTGTTTGGTTGGGTGAATTCTTTTAAGGGCACGCTGAAATTGATAAATGGCTCACTTGGCTATCTGCCTGCCTGCCTCCACTCTTTTATTTTATAGCTATATTTACTTAAGGCACATAAAAATCAAACAGTACCAAAACAAAACAAAAACCAAAAAATTCCAATAGTACCCAAAAACCCCTTTAAAGTCTCCTCCCACTCTTGACACACAGTTTCCTAGTTCTCTTCCCCACAGGTGGCCACAGTTAGCAGTTTCTTAAGGGTCTTTCCAGAGATCTACTAAGCAAATATTAAAATATTAATATCTTCCTATCTATCCATTCATCCAACCATCCATCCTTCCATCCATCTATCCATCCGTCTATTAATCTAATTCTTTTTAATGGCTGCATAGTATTTCATTTTTCTAAGGTAGCATCATTTATTTAATTAGTTCCTTATTGACATTTGGGGTATTTTGTCTTTTGCTGAAGTGCCCTACGGTGGCTCTGGGCTTTGTTTGTTTGGGAGGGCTTGTAGCTCCTAGATAGTTGGGACAATTGAGGAGCATTTGTAGAGGCTGGGTAAGAAAAAGAGGAACTAGATCAGAGAACAGCTGTCCAGTGGGGAACTTGGGGGGAGTCTTGCTGTGTGGATGATTTCATTCTCTCCTTTACTTCCTCAGGAAATCCTCAGTAAAACTGACATTACCGGAAAATGCTTTTGGAGTTCATTCGTTCATTCAGCATTTTGTTGCATACCTTCTATTTGCCAGGGACTGTTCTAAGTGCTGGGGAGACAGAAGAAAACCAAAGTCCTTGCTATCATAGCACTTACATTCAGTGGAGGAAAAAAACAAATATATAACTTTTTTGAAGACAAAGCAGGGAGAGAGCTACAGAGTGACAGAAGGGTTGGAAATGCCATGTTGTGTGATATCTTACTGAAGCTGTACTCAGGATGGACGCTGAGGCTGCTGGGAAATACCACCATATCCAAGTCACCTGGAATGTTTGGAAGGCCTCTCACTGCACTCCCACCCACATTCCCACACAAACTTGCCTCCAGATAGGCTTTGTCAGCAGATGCTGCCTCCATAGTCAGGAATGGGGGTGCAGTTTCCTTTCAATGTATGTGATGAATTTGTGGGGAGGGAGGAGTCAGAAGCAGGAGAGACCTAGAGTAAGGGAAAGGCAGCCGAAGGGCAAATGTGGATAGTCTACCAACAAATTAATTCAACATCACTGTGTTACCAAAGGGGTATCTCATCATTTACTGTTTAGCAGGGGGCAGGGGAAATTATCCATTATTCAACATGAGCTGAGATGAAAATGGCCAAACTTTGTAAAACATGTGAGGTTACCTACTATGGTAACTGCTCACATAGTTTTAATGTGTCTGTAGCACGACTAATTAATTTGCTCTGAGCTTCATTGGAATTGTATTTGGGATGATGGTCTTGATAACTGAAGGCACCACAGAGAGCGAGAACATCAGAAATGCTATTTGGGGCTGCTGTAGTAATAGGAACCTTTTTTAGGGAATTCCCAGTGTCACCAGCAAGGATGCCCTGTGCCCCTGTCCAGCTCCCTCTCAGACCTGCAGGCTGGGCAAGGATTACCAGAGGGCGGGTGGCCTGTAGTGTCATACAGTGTCATGGTTTAGAATCTAGCCTCTAAAGTCAAACTGGTTTGGGATTCCATATTTACTAGCAGACACTGTGCGAACTCAAGTATGTAAAATCACTATTTCCTTACCTATAAAATGACTGTAATTTTAGTATTTGCCTCAGAGAGTTGCTGTAAACATGACAATACCTGTGTTTGCTAGCACCTGGTCCATAGTAAGCTCTCACTAAATAGAGCTGCTCTCTTCATCACCATCATCCTCACCATTATCATCATCATTCTTTTTCTTTTCTATGTGTATGTCTAGTTTGTGTTTTGGGATTTGAAGTATTGTATCCAAATTAGCCAAGCTATAAAGGTCAGTTTTAGTACAACTGAAACATCTTCTAAGGCCTCAAAGAAATGGGAAATTGGGTGGGTAACCTGCACCCTGGTCCAGGATTGGCTGCTGCCTAGCCATGTGATTTAGGCCAGTGTCTTCATCTCTCTGGCCTCCGATCTCCTGTCTGGTAGGATAGAGAGACCAAGATTAATGATCTCTCAGGATTCTTTCTGATCTGAGGGGAGTGGCATTTAAATGACCACAGCTATCCAAGTTAGGATGCATTTGGCAGCAAGTTAGCAAAGTAACCAATTCCCAGCATCAGTTGCCCTTGAGTTAGCTCTCACTCATGCTGACCTGTGTGCGTCAGAGTAGAACTGTGCTCCATAGGGCTTTCAGTGGCTGATTTTACAGGAGTAGATCACCAGCCTTTCTTCCGAGGTACCTCTGGGTAGACTTGAACTTCCAACCTTTTAGTTAGCAGCTGAGCATGTTAACAGTTTACACCACTCAAGGACTCCAGGTAACCAATTAACAGTGGCTTATTTTTATAAAAAATATGTTATTTATGTTAACAAGTGATGGGTTTATTGTTAGTATTTTAAAATTAATAAGTAAATAGTTTAAATTTTCTCAGCTTTAATTTCTAATATAGTAGATATTACCTATATAAACAAAAGCTTTTTGTGGTTTTCAGTAATTTCTAAGAATATAAAGGGTCTGCAGGCCAAAAAGTCTGAGAACTACTGCACTGTCGTCTTATCATCCCCCTTAATAAGAAGACTGGAGCTAGGTTATCCCATGGCTGTTTGGTGGGTCAACGATGCCATCAAATTTCCAGGCTCTTTCTACCTTTCTGCTCCAGTCTCCAGCCTGTTGTGCCAGGCATTTCATGACCACAGGAAGCAGCATCATATCCAGACACCCCATTCTCTCAGTGGCTGCAGGGCCATGAGTTTTCTTGGGGTCCAGCTGACCCACAGGAGGAAGCTGGATGAAGCTGTCTTCAAAGAGGGTCTTTGCAAGAGAACTTTTCAAAGGACCAGGTGACTCCCATGAAGAGTCTCTGTGTGGAGTAGACACTGAACTGGAGGTTGATGGGAGTCATAAACAGCGGGGCCCAGTTGGAGATTCCCAACAGAGGGGTTGCTGAAGAACCTCAAAGACACTTTGCAGGAGCTTTTGGGCTTTTAGACATTTGATAAACAGAGAGGCCCCAAAGCTATTTTACAATAAAAACAAATTGCATTCCTTTTCCTATAATCCCTCCATCTTGCCTATATCTAACTGGGAGTAGCCACAAAGAACAGCTTAATGAGAGTAAGAGAGGAAAAACCTGACCATAGCCCACTTCCTCACTGCAGGCTTCCCAGCCTGAGTTAGCCCTGAACTGGGGGAGGGGAGACATTTTAAATTGAGAATCTGGAGTTTTGGTATTAGACTGGGCAGGGCTTTATCATCTCAAAGTGACCAGAATACCTTTGGAACCGCATTCTAGATTTTTGTCTAGAGGTTGGGATTAAAAAAAAAAAAGTCGACAGAATATATTAAAAGGAGCACTCATGAAGAAGAATGGAGTAGTTTTTTTTTTTTTTTTGCGTCCCCTTTAAAAAAAAAAAAAACTACTCCATTGTTCTTCATGAGTGCTCATTCAATAATCCACTTAACATGCACACAGTTTTCCCCTCAACCGCACTGGAAGTTTTTCAAGAACAGAGGTGGTTTCTTGTATCTCCCAGAGTTCCTAGCTTAGTATTTTGCTAAATAAGTAACTGTTGATTTAAAGAAAAATAAGAGTGTAACATGAATACAAAATCCTGGGTAACTGTCATTATACCTAATACTTTACCAGCAGATATGTCCAGGGTCTACCAAAAACCCAAACCAAATCCTTTCCAATTGAGTCGATTCTGACTCATAGTGACCCTATAGGGTTTCCAAGGCTGTAATCTTTATGGAAGCAAACTGCCACTTTTTTCTCCCACCAAGCAGCTAGTGGCTTCAAACTGCCAACCTTTTGGTTAGCAGCTGAGTGCTTAACTACTGCACCACCAGGGCTCCTAAGGTCTATCAACAACTTGTAAATTAGTAGATTATTGATGCTTCTGATTTTAGTCTATTGGCTTGGATATATATTTCTTCCAGAATGCTTAACACATCACAAGAATATTGTTAAACAATTAACCTTGGGAACAAAAGAGAAGTCAAAAACATTATTTATTACTTCGCCAGTCTCAATAAAGACCCAATGTGCTAATAGCTTCTCATGGAGACAGCTGCCATCGGTTAAGTAAAAACATCATTAAGTTCCACCACAAGTATCAAAAGAGGCAGAAACTACTAGTTTTCTGATTGCTGACAGAAATTAACTGGTTTATGGGTATTCATTCTGGTAGTTTTCTGTTGTATTGTGTTATTTTATGACTGTCTATTAAACACATACACGCCCATTCACATTTATTGACTGGCATAGCTAAGAGGGAGCCTTGGTAGTGTAGTGGTTAAGAGCTCAGCTGTTAACCAAAAGGTCGGGAGTTCAAATCCACCACCCCTTCCTTGGAAACCCTATGGGGCAGGCTCTGCTCTGTCCCGGAGGGTTGCTATGAGTTGGAACCAACTTGACCACACCTAACAACAACAACATAGCTAAGAGACACTTCAAGAACCTCTCACCTACCATTATTCAAACTGTGGCCCAAAGATCTCTAGGGATTTCTGAAAGTTCCATAAGAGACTTTCTAGATACTGGAGGGCCAGGAATAGTGGACAGATCTGTGGGCAACTCAGGGCATTTTGACCTACCTATCTTGATGGAAAGTCCCTGTGTGGTGCAAACAGTTAAGTGCCAGGCTACTAACCAAAAGATGGATGGTTGGAACCAGGGGTGGATTAGCCAATAAGTAAAGTAAGTATGGGCTTACTCGTGCTTACTTACTAACCTATAGTGAACAATTTCACATGGGTTTTACTCTGATGTGCCGTGGTGAAACCCACGTGAAATTGTTCACTACAGATTAGTAAGTAAGCACAAGTAAACCTGTGTTTACCTTGTTTATTGAATTATCGGCCCCTGGTTGGAACCCACCCAGGAGCTTCTCAGAAGAAAGTACTGGTGACTGCTTCCTAAAAGTCATAGCCAAGAAAACCCTGTGGAGTGCAGGTTTACTCTGAAACGCATGGGGTTGCCAGGAGTTGGAACTGACTTGATGGTAACTGTTTGGTCTCTTGATGGGAGGTTCATTTTGGCTCAGATTTGGATGAAGCTATTAAGTCATGATATGGCCACACAAAATGATCCTGTAAAACCATAAAATCACTGCTCCTAATCATCAATAAGGAAACGCTGGTGCTGTAGTGGTTAAATGCTACGGCTGCTAACCAAAAGGTCGGCAATTCGAATCCACCAGGTGCTCCTTGGAAACTCCATGGGGCACTTCTACTCTGTCCTATAGGGTCACTATGAGTCAGAATCGACTTGATGGTGACGGGTTTGGCATCATCAATAATGTGTGCAATAGCTACCTTGATCCTTACTCTGCCCTAACCCCTTACCTAGTTATGGTGATTTTCGTTTTCTATTTTATCTATTGGTTGAATTTCATGCATATTTGTTACTTTTGCTCAGAACAACTATTAAAGGTTTTTTTAGTGGCCTGACTAAGCTAGGACAGGTTCTTAGGAGCATCAGGTTTATCTCCCCAAATCAGGATTACATAGGAATACTTGTATTTTCATACAAAAATGTATATTTGTGAACATTCTCAGAGAACTGTTAGAAATTTAATTGGTAATTTCCTGAGCACTCTGGAGCTGAGAAAAAGAGGGTCACTTATCTGTATCCACAATGTCTCTAATGCTGAAGGATGAATAAGAAAATTTGAGATGTGGGTTAATCAAGGTCTAAGTAAAATCTTAGAGAATTTTAGGGCCTCACCCCATCTCCAAGGAGCCCTGGTGGCACAATAGCTAAAAACTTGACTGCTAACCAAAAGGTTGGTGGTTTGACCCCACCCAGAGGCTCTGTGGGAGAAAGACCTGGCTATGTACTCCCATAAAGATTGTTGTTGTTGTTAGGTGCCGTGGGGTCGATTCTGACTCATAGTGACCCTATGTATAACAGGAGGAAACACTGCCTGGTCCTGCACCATCCTCACAATTGTTGGCTATGTTTGAGCCCGTTGTTGCAGCCACTGTGTCAATCCATCTCGTTGAGGGGCTTACTCTTTTTCACTTACTCTCTTACCTAACCAAGCATGATGCCCTTCTCCAGGGATTGGTCCTTCCTGATAACACGTCTAAAGTATGTGAGATGAAGTCTTGCCATCCTCACATCCAAAGAGTGCTCTGGCTGTATTTCTTCCAAGACAGACTTGTTTGTTCTTCTGGCAGTCCATGATATATTCAATATTCTTTGTCAACACCATAATTCAAATGAATCAATTCTTCTTCCATCTTCTTTATTCATTGTCCAGCTTTCACATGCATATGAGGTGATTGAAAATATCACAACATGGGTCAGGTGTACCTTAGCCCTCAAAGTGACATCTTTGATTTTTAACACTTTAAAGAGGTCTCTTGCAGCAGATTTGCCCAATGCAATCTTTTGGAAACCCTGGTGGTGTAGTGGTTAAGTGCTACGGCTGCTAACCGAGAGGTTGGCTGTTCGAATCCACCAGGCGCTCCTTGGAAACTCTATTGGGCAGTTCTACTCTGTCCTATACGGTTGCTATGAGTCAGAATCGACTTGACAGCAGTGGGTTTTTTTTTTTTTTTGTAATGTGTCATTTGATTTCTTGACTGCTGCTTCCATGGGCATTGATTGTGGATCTAAGTAACATGAAATCCTTGACAACTTCAGTATTTTCCCAATTTATCATGATGTTGCTTATTGGTTCAGTTGTGAGGATTTTTGTTTTCTTTATGTTGAGGTGTAATCAATACTGAAGGCTGTGGTCTTTGATCTTCATCAGTAAGTGTTTCAAATCCTCTTCACTTTCAGTAAGCAAAGTTGTGTCATCTGTGTATCTCAGGTTGTTAATGAGACTTCCTCCAATCCTCATGCCAAGTTCTTTTTCATATAGTTCAGCTTCTCAGATTATTTGCTCAGCATACAGATTGAATAAGTATAGCGAAAGCATACAACCCTGATACACACTTTTCCTGACTTTAAACCACTCAGTATCCCCTTGTTCCGTCTGAATGAATGCCTCTTGGTCTACGTACAGGTTCCTCATGAGCACAATCAAGTGTTCTGGAATTCTCATTCTTGGCAATGCTATCCATAATTTGTTATGATCCACACAGTCAAATGCTTTTGCATCGTCAATAAAACACAGGTAAATATCTTTTTGGTATTCTTTGCTTTCAGCCAGGATCCATCAGACATCAGCAATGAAATTCTCATTCCATGTCCTCTTCTGAATCTGGCTTGACTTCCTGGCAGTTCCCTGTCAATGTACTGCTAGAACTGCTTTTGAATGATTTTCAGCAAAATTTTACTTGGGTGTGATATTAATGATAAAGGTTGCAGCCAAGAAAACCCTATGGGGCAATTCTACTCTGTCACATGGGGTTGCTATGAGTCGAATTGACTGGGCGACACCTAACAACAACAAACACTCCATCTCTAAACATCACCCTCCCCCCAACATGCTTCAACTCTACCTCATTTCAGTTCTCCACCCTTCAA
Organism: Loxodonta africana; assembly: GCF_030014295.1. Lineage (NCBI taxonomy): Eukaryota > Metazoa > Chordata > Mammalia > Proboscidea > Elephantidae > Loxodonta > Loxodonta africana. Next base: position 78,339,387 of record NC_087351.1, on the reverse strand, counting down.
TGGTGCTGGCAGTGGGGTAAAGCTCAGGGATGGGGTAGGCATGTTGGTTTTATACTTCACTTGGTAGTTAAACAACTTTGCTTTGGTAATTTTTAAAAAGTTGCATGTTTAGTAGATAGTACTTTTTGGCTGCATCAAATTGTTCCTTGGTCAAAACTGCTGCCAGGATCAAAATGTCACTTAACTGACTCTGGACCCTCAACTCTACTTCAGTCAGAGCTTTTCCCTGTTCTGTGTGAGCTTTGGGGAGAGTAAACTTACATAACAAAACTAGGTCTGAAAACTCCTACTTCTTGTCTAATAACTCCATTTTCTTGTATGAAAATGTAGACCCAGGGGATGGAAAGATCACTGTCCTTAGAGTCACAGGGGCTGCAGGCTTGTCCCATCTCCCTACTCACCTGTTCTGGGACTGTGGGCAAATCACCTAATTTCATTACTCTCTAGTGTCTTTATGGATAAACAGATGATGACCATACTTCTGCTACTTGTTAGAATTGTCATAAGTATAAAAGTGCCTCGAAAACAGATATAAAGTTCAATTTATTATATTATGATTTTTCGACATGGATTTGAAATTGCCACTGAAATGTGTTTATGCCTCTACATTAAAAGCGAAGAGGAAAAACAGATTAATTATAAACCCTGAGCTAGAAAACACTTATCTCCCCCCACCTCACCTGTTGTAACCAAAACTACCTAGAGATCTATTGAGGACAAAAAAAAAAAAAAATGTAATTCAGAGGTTCAGAAAGGAAAGTAAGTAGGCAGCTATGAATAATAGCACCAGTTGAGAACACAGCTGGCAGACTCACAAGCTTAAAGAGGCCAAGCAGGTAATATAAACAAATAAAGCAGTTTAAGAGTATGAAAAATAGGAGCAGAAACATGATGGAAAATGGCAATTGATACAATGGTTGGGGGTAATGACAGGGAGTAGTGGTGACTGTAGTAGCCTAGGTGGCAAAAGCGGTTTGCCATCTGCTGCTAACCTGAAGGTTGGAAGTTTGAACCCAACTTGGGAAAGAAAAGCCTGGCAATTTGCTCCTGCAAAACCTGGCAAAACTTATGCAGTTCCACTCTGTAACACATGGGGTCACTATGAATCGAAGGTCGGCTTGACAGCAGCTAACCACAACAGTGGTGATGTGGTGATTGTAGTGAACAGGGCAGCAGTGTTTGGGTCTGTTCATGGGAAACTGCTGTTCTTCAGTTGCCTGCTGATTGTTACCCTGCAGAGATAAGAGCCCAGCAGTCTACATCTTTGAAGAAAGAAGTCTGAATTTGTACATGGAATAGTCTTGTTTTGCTAGGTAGTTAGGCTATGCTGCAGTAACAAACAGTCTCCAAAGTCCAGTGGCTTAACAAAAGTTTATTTCTCCTTTGTGCAAAATCTTCGGGGAACTCTCCTGGGCAGGCTTCCTCTGTGCATCAACCCAGCCATCCAGGTTCCACCATCTCAACACCCAGTCTCTTATTTGCAGCGGCCGAGAAACAGACCAGCGAATCACACGTAGGAGCTTTTCACTGTCTTTGCCTCAAAGACACGTGTCATTTTTGCTCACAGTCCATTGTCCAGAAGTCATCATGTGGCCCCCACCTAACTACCAAGAGGCTGGGAGGTATGTCCTGAAAAGAGAGAATAACTGGATGTTGGCCACTAGTAATTTCTACTCTATATTCTCGATTTTAGAAGAAAGGCCTGGCGATCTACTTCTGAAAATCAACCAATGAAAACCCTGTGTCTTACAATGGTCTGATCCTCAGTTGATCATGGGCCTTCTGTGGGACTGGGTGGCATTTTGTTCCACTATGCATGGTGTTGTCATGGGTCAGGGGCCAACTTGACAGCTGCTAACAACTGATTTTAAAATATTAGCAACTGGGTCAGTTCAAAGAAACAAAACTGAGCAAGTCTACACTGAATGAGCCAAACAAACCCTCATTTAGTCTGGGTCTCACCAGGGTTCCAGACTGGGACCTGCTCCAGAGTACAATCCCACAGACAGTGCTGGTCTGTCCTTAGACTGAGATCTGTGTTTCTGAAGGGATGACGGTTACAGCTATGCAGGGACCTATGTAAGGAAAATAGCGCCTATGGCAATATACTTTTAAATTACTGAATGATCTCTCACAGCTGGCAACGGAAATTGTGATGGCCAGTTAAAAAAAAAAAAACTAAACCAGTTGCTATGGAGATGATTCCGACTCACAACAATGGCCAATGGAAATTTCCAATTGGTGCCCTGCCTCAGAGAGTGCCCAGGGCACTTGCCATACCTGCCATACCTTAGTTACATCTCTGCAGTCATGGATACGAGATAAGCACACCTGGTGCATGGAGGGATGCCAGAAGGTGAGACGAAAGGCAGCATGGGGGTCTTGGAAAGGGAAGAATGCCAAAGACCACCACCCACTAACATAACAGATTTTAGCTGCAGCTGACTTTTTTCTACACTATGCTTCTCTATCCTTTTCTTTCCTTCTGAATACATATTCTAACCTCTCCAGAAGCCAGACCAGTCCTACCTAGCTCATCTGAATTGTAGGTACTATAAGAGAACTTTCTGGGACACCAACTGAAAAGACAACCTGACACCAGCCACTCCCCCTACAGCACTCTTTCTCTATTGGGTTCAATAGTTCATTAGAACAGTCACAGAAAACTCATGGAAACAACGTATTGGCAATAACAACTTTAATAACAGAGAAGGATATAAACAAAAGATATGGACAGAAACAAAATATATGTATGAGGAAGAGTGGAAGTGGTACCAGCACTGGGCCTCAGCCTCTGAAGAGGAGCCACTCACCCATCCCTAACACCAATGTTCATTCTCACTCATTGGGGAACTTTCAAACAGGAACCATACTGTGACATGACTCAGTGGGCTCTGCTGTCTGCAGCTCCCCTTAGCTGGCTCCTGGCTCGCTCAGCTGGGTACACTCTGCTGCCATCATGTGGGTTTGGTTGTAGTCTCTGCCTTTTCTGGTATAATCACCTCTGTCGCAGGTTTATGTAACAGTCCAGGAGGGTCATGACACAGGGCCTGGGCCCACACCTCTCCTGACTCTCGTGGGTCATTAAGTCCCATCTGAGACTCTGTGTTCTAGGGTTTTTATTCACCACCAGGATGCTCCTCTCCAGCCAATATGCGTAAAGGTCAACAATAGGGTGAGGCCCTCCCAGTCCCAGCCAATCCCTGCTAAGGTCAGACCAGGTGGGGCTCACAGCCAACCCCAGTAAAGAGCTGGGGTTTTGGAACCGGGATCAAAAGGCCAAATTCCTTCTTTTAGTAAAGTGATTCTACACCATGCCTTACCTGAAGTTAGTTTTTGGAAACGATCCTAGGAAACTGCCCACCATTTATGGCGTTATTTCTGGAAACAAACCAATGCAACCTAAATTTCAAAGAACCGGCATAGAAAATAACTTTTACAAAATAACATTGGTGCATTCAAGACCATGTGTGTGTATGTGTATTTGACATATTTACAACCTGGATTTATATTCAGCCTAGTGACAAGTGCTGTTAAATTATTTGTACGCAATATACTTTACTCATGTGTATATAATTTTTAAATAATGTATCTAGAGGCTTTCAACTGCACTTGTCTCAGAATATATATCATATTAACTTGGCTTGTGGATCATGCTCAAAATTATTCTTAAAGAACACGCTTGGTTGGTTTCATTGAGCCACGATTTTTTGAATATTCTAAAAAGTCAGTGCAAGAAAATGAGACAAATTGTACTGTTCATGTACTCTGGCACAAGCTAGAGAAATATAATTGGGCTTCAGGCCAAGTTCTGAAGGCAATTGGAGCTGCTTATGTCAATTGGGCATAATTACTCCTCGGCTCTTGTTGACAGAAAGAAAAATTGGTCGTGATCCGCGTCCCTGTGCTGGGGATTCAGAGAGACTATTTGGGCTCCAGATCACAGCAGATGGGTACGTGCGGAAGCCACTGCTGTGTCATTTGTGGGGAGTGGGGAATCCTCCAGTTTGGAGAAGTCCTCGTGTAGCAGTTGCCTTGGGCCACCTGTCCTGTGGCTGAGGACAGTGTCGTAGACTCCTGAAGTGTTTGTGGAATGACTAACAAATCTTTCCTAGAGACCTTCACTGCAAGGGTGTCCACCTTATCCTTTCACCTGCCCACCCTACGGCCCATTGTCTGGAGACCATGGAAAGGCACAAGGTCTGCACTGATCATGCTAAGACCCTGCCCTAGATGTATCTCTTCAGTAAATACTTATTGAAACTACTAGGTGCTAGCTGGAAACCCTGGTGGTGTAGTGGTTAACAGCTACAGCTGTAAGCTGTAAGAGGTCAGCAGTTCGAACTCACCAGGTGCTCCTTGGAAACCCTATGGGGCAGTTGTACTCTGTCCTATAGGGTCGCTATGAATTGGAATTGACTTGACAGCAACGGGTTTGGTTTTGGTAGATGCTAGATGCTGTGCTACTCCCCAGATGTCTGGCTAATGAGAACCCAAACTGGGAAGTGTTGGACCTGCAAAAGAGGGGGATGTCTGAACAGGGCAGAGAAAGCAAAAACAGTAGTAGTGTGGACAGGGGAGGAGAGAGGTGGGATATCAGCATTCTGGTATTCTTTTTTGACTTCGGGGATATAATCTCTCCATGCCAAAGATTCTTATGCCTGATGCTATTCTTTCTAGCTGGACACTGATTCCTACCTCCCTGCTTCCTTGTGATCCACATGCCATCAGTTTCCTACACTCTGTGTTAGGTTTTCTGTCTACCTGTTTACTGGCACTTCTCCCTCAGCGTAAGTCTTTTACCTGAACAAAACCCACAATCTTAAATTTGCTTGTAAGTTTCCCTTTCATTCCCGTTCTTTCCTTACCATTCTCTTTGCAGCCAAGTAACTCGAAAGATGAGTTCATTCAATGTCTTGCCTTCCTCACAGCCTCCCCACACCCCCGGCCCCTTGTCAGACCACTAGCAGCACGGAGTCTGCCTCTTCTGCTGTGCTAGAACTGCTCCCAGGGTGGTCACTCGTGACATCTGTGCAGCTCAAGCCATTTTTGAAACGTCTACTGTTAATGTTCTGGCTCACCACGCCTTTCCTGAAGCTGTCTCCTCCCCTGCCTTTAGTGACCTCAAATGCTCTTGATTTTTCAATTACCTTCCTGTTCTCTTTTTCTCAGACACATTCACAAGCAAATCTTATTCCACCCACTCTTTAGAGGTTTGGGTTTTAGCCACCTTTTCTTTTTACTCTGTTTACTTTCCCGGGTGGTTTCATCCACTTTCATGTCCTCCGCTAACCCCTATCCATGCTGAAATTCCCAAGTCTGTATTTTCAGCCTAGATTTCTTTCCTGAGCCAGATCATATATCTACTACAGCCATAATTTCTCTACTTGTAAGTTCCTCAGGAACCTCAAAATGAACGGTTAAAAAGTGAGCTCTTGATCCTTTCCCTACACACTGCTCTCCCTCTACCTCAATGCATAGTGTAGTAAAACCTGCAAAAGCCAGAACCTGTGTAAGGTGGAAACCTGTCAGAGAAGGAAAACTCAAATATTTTCCATTAAATAGAGAGCGATAGAAAAGTGGTAAGACTGTACCCTGTGAAAAGTTGCGAGACCTGGAAAAACAAGACAGTCCTGTCAGGTGCCTGCTTTCACAGGTTTTACTGCATTATTATCCCTTACCCAGTTGCCTAAGGAGCCCTGGTGGCAGCACGGTTAAGCACTCAGCTGCTAACCAAAAGATTGGCTGTTGGAATCCACTCAGCATCTCTGTAGAAGAAAGACCTGGCAATCTGCTTCCAGAAAGATTACAGCCAAGAAAACTATGGAACAGTTCTACTTTGTCGCATGAGATTGCTATGATCAGAAATGTCTCGATGGCACCCAACAACCACCCAACCACCATTCAACCAGCCACCATGTCTTGTGAATTCTACCAAGTTTTTATTTTTCAGATTTTTTTCCTTTTTCTTTATCTCTACTCCCACTAGGAAACCTGGTGGCATGGTGGTTAAGTTCTACAGTTGCTAACCAAAAGGTTGGCAGATTGAATTGACCAGGCACTCCTTTGAAACTCTATGGGACAGTTGTACTCTGTCCTGTATGGTCACTATGACTTGAAATCGACTCGACTGCAATGGGTTTGGTTTTATTTTTATTTTTTGGGTTTACTCCCGCTAAGTCAGTTCAGGCCTCATATTTTTTGCTTGGATTGCTACACTTTTCTCCTCTCTTGCTTGCCTGCCACCAAACTTGCCCACTTCAATAGATAGTTTCAAAAACAAATTGGATCACATCACTCCCTCTTTAAAATTCTTCAGTGGCTGTTCATAGCCCCTTTGTTCATAGAGAATAAAGTGCTTTATAGCCTTGTGTAGAAGTCCTCTCTGGTCCTATCTCCTGCCCCTTCCCATCCTGCTCAATGTTCTAGCCTTGATGAGTGATAGAATGCACCAAGCTCTCTCTGTCTCTTTGCAAATTCTCTTTTCCGCTGGGTTGTTCTCTCTTGTCCAGATCATGCTCTTGCCTAATAACTTCCATTTGCCCTTCGGTCACCATTTCCTCCAAGTCCTTTGTGACTGAATCTTCTCTCCCCGGCCTATTAGGCACTGTCCCAGATCTCCCACAGACCTTATCTGTCTCCCTCTAAAGTGTGAACTTTTGAAGGGTGGAAATGGAGTAGTATTTATCTTTCTATTTTTAGCACTTTGCACAATGTTTGGAATATAGTAGGTATTCAAAATGATTTTGGGTGACTGAACATAGAGTGTTGTTATTGCTGTTGAGTCGGTACCGACACAGGGGGATCTTATATGTACCAGAAGGAAATGTTGCCTGGTCCTGAACCATCTTCATGAGCACTGGTGTATTGTGTCCGTTGTTGTGGCTATTGTGTCAATCCGTATCATTGAGGGTTTCCTTCATTTTTACTGGCCCTCTCTACCTTACCAGACGTGTTCCTTTCTAGTGATTGTTCTTTCCTGATGACATGCCCGTACTTAGCAAGTCAAAGTCTCACCATCCTCACTTCCAAGGAAAATTCTGGTTGCATTTCCTCTAAGACTGATTTGTGCATTCTTTTGGCAGTCTACAGTATTTCAGTATTCTTTGCCAACACCACAGTTCAAATGCATACATTCTTCTTCTGTCTTCCATTTTTTTGAATAATGGAAAAGGAAGACAGAAGAACAAAGCGTAAAAACTATTTATTTTCAGGGACACGAAAGAAAAATTGACAAATACCATGTTACCACAGTGAGAAAAACCACTCAGCAAATAGCTTCTGCTTGAGTCTACTTGGCTTTGTGATCTCTTGGACCCACACAAGCTTACAAGCTGTAGGTCCAAAGAACAACAGCAGCAACACTATCATTGTTGTTATCATTGTGACAACAATAGCAGATTTCATTTACTAAGTCCATACTACAAGCTAGATGTGTACAGTGAATCATAGGTAAATCATCCCATTTAATCCTTACAAAAAATCCCAAAATAACATTATTATTGTTGCCATTTTATATATGAGAAGTAATTTATCCCAGGTTGTAAGTGGTGAGGCTGGAATTCCAACCCAGCTAGTATTTTATTTGTTCTCCTACATCTTGTAGTTCTCCTTGCAGTTATTTCTAGCCAGTGGGGCTAGATGACTATTTCTTGCCTATGCACCATGAGCAGAAGACTTCTGTCAACTCTGGGCTGGGGAATGATTCTCCAGTATCTCTTTACCTCCTGAGATGAACCCTGAAATCCCATCTTGAGATGGCAGAGCTTCTATCAGCCTGAGTCACTGAATGAACAGGAGGAGCAGAACCCCCAGCTACCCTGTAATGGATATGTAGTGTCAGTGAGGAATAGAATCTTAAAGTTTTAAAGCCATTGAGATTTTGGGATTGTTGTCAGCATAACATGTCCCATTCTACCTTAACTATTCAACTCCCCTGTGTCTTTGTACAAGGCAACTCTGAGGCCCCAACTTCTGTACAAAGAGAATGTGCAAAATAGAAAGGAGGCTTAGTACTTCTCAGCAATTTAAATAATCTCTGTCAACACAAAAGAAGGCTGCCAAGTGCCAATTGCTCAAATAGATCTTCTCGCATTACGAAGCATGTATTAAGTATGTTCCATCACCTTGAAGACCTTAACTATCTAAATTGGAGAGACAAGAAGGATGAACCTGCAATCAACAAGAATACAAATACATGCAGTCATTATGTGAGTGCATTGTGGAGGTGGTTAGCAAGTGAATGACATTCATCAGGAGTGAGGAGTGTAGAGCTTGAACTGTCACCTCAGAATTAGAGGGGGTTTATTGCAGGGTTTTCCAACCTTGGCACTATTAATATTTTGGATCAGGGTAATTCTTCGTTGTACATCGTAGGATGTTTAATAGCATCTCTGGCCTCTACTCACTACCTGCTAGTAGCACCTCCAGTGTGACAACAAAAAATGTCTCTAGACATTGCCCGAAGTCCCCTGGGGGGTGAGGAATCACCCTTCCTTGAGACCCACTGGCCTATTGGATGCAGCTTTGTCATGTATATTTCTACTAGAAGCTCGACAAGCTTAGTTTGGGAAAAACGATGCTGCTTACATGGTAGGTTTAAGGAGCTGCTAGAATGTCTGCCCACAGAAGTCTCAGTTCCTGGATGATACACTCCGCTGAGACCTCAGGTTGGGATTTATTATTGTGAGTTAAAGCAGAGAGGCCTTGCTTTCCCTTTTAATGTCCAATATTCTTGGGAGGGATTACACAGTAGGCTCTAATCAGGTATTTATATCTCAAAACAGGGACTTGACAGTAAATTTGAAATAAGAGGGAGAAAAAAGTAGCAAGACACTTTGTTCTGAAAAAGTCAGCAAGACCAAGGAGGCAGAGCTGAGAGCATGAAGGGATGGGGCTCTAGAATAGTGTCACCCACAGCCCCAGGATGACAGTCTGGGCATTTTCATGGGGAGGGAGGAGGATTAAGAGAAGTTTTTGGAATGTGCAAGGACAGTGTGCAAAATTTTGTCAGATGCAAGCTTGGGGGATCTTTGAGGACACTGGGCTCTGGAGTAAGAAGATAAAGAAAAGCCAAAGGAGAGAAACTCCTCAGAGCCCTTACACCAGCCCTGCTGATCTGCCTATGGCCTCCTGTGGTGCTCTCATCTCACCTCACTTCCCTTCATGCTTGAGGCTCAGCCATCCTGACCTTCTTCCAGTTCTTGTAATGGTCCCTGTTTCTTCCTGCTTTTCCACATGCTGAGACTCCCACCAGGAACCACTTTCTTTTCCATCCCAATTCTTTTCTTCCTCTCTTCTGTCTAGTTAACTGTTACTCTTGCTTTAGATCTCAGTTTAGTCTATTACTTTCTCTGAGATTCTTCATAGCACATTTCTTAGTTTGTAATTGAATGTCAATTTATAGAATTGTTTTATTACTGATGAGCTCCCTCCCAAACTTAATGTTCTAATGATGGCAGAAACTATGTCAACTTTTCTCCTCATGGTCTCCACAGCATCAGGACTAGAATATAGTATGTGCTCAAAACATATTTTTAAGTAAATTCATGAGGATCAGGATTTTTCTACTTTATAATTGTGCCTGGTTGTGTAGGGGCAGGATCCAGAGTGGTAAAAAGAAAAGTAGGAGTGGGTAGAGAAAAGAATTACAGCACAAAGTGCAAATTCATCACACTGAAAGTCTTATTTTGTCATTAAAAAAAGGCTGGTTCTCCTTGACCCAGTTCTAGGCCACTAAAAATCATGCAGCTAAAAAATGGCATTTCTGGCCAGTATAGTAATCAAAGTTATCATAGAAAGTGTCAATGACTAGACTACGGGACAGTTCTGGCCAGACCCCAAACTTCTTGTTTCATTTAGAGTTGAACTCTACTGACCAACTCTACTGGCTATGTGGACTTAATGAATCTGAATCTTAGTTGGGCAGGAAGCAAGCTCTGCTTCTGATTTATCCTCTAGAGTAGCAATGGTGGAGAAGCAATCCCCGACACCCCTGAACCCTGCTCTCCAATGGTGCTTGAACTGGCTTTGAATCACTGTATTTGGGCTGTTTAGAGTTATCTGGTAATACTGGAGATTCCATGTAGGCATGTGGCAATCGCTTTCTCTACTTCAGATGATTTGGACCATGAAATTCTGCTCCAAATTCAGTTTCTTCTAGGTAAGTCCTTATTTAAGGGGCCAGAAAACACTAGAAAAGAAATAGAAAGAGAATCGTCTCTGCTTTACTCCTTACCAAGCTTTCATGAGGATCAAGGTCAAGACTCAACCAAGAAACTTTTATTAAGTGTTGACTATCTGCCTGGCATTGTGCTAGGGGCTGAGGCTTCAGTGTTGACTAGACAAGTATAGAGCTTACAGGCTAGATTTCTAAAATCATGAGATCTATCTATGTCTGTCTGTCTGTCTATCTATCTATGTATCTATCTATATATCATCTATCCTAACAAGGAGTATATTCAGAAAGGAAATAATCAAGGGAAACTGATGAACAGTTTAAGCAAATGTTCTGAACTCTTAACAACTAAAACATTAAAAAAAAAAATTGCCTGAATACAGGCAGTGAAGAAAGCTTTAAAACTTTAAAATTATTTTACCTAATCAGGAATAAAGATTACTTTGCTTAACAAGGGTTAACAATACATAATGCCATTTTTTTTAACAGTTGATATGTATACTTGTGTATATATATATCACACGCAAAGAGTGTATATACATATACACGATACTTATGAGCTGAGGTGAATTTTGTTCTTCCGTATCTGATGTGAGCATGTTTACAAACCCAAAAGGTACATGAGGTCTGATGATGGCCCCGAATATTTGAAATCAAAGCAATCTCAGAAAATTAAAGCCATAGAGTAGTCATGTTTATCTCTTAGCCCTTCCTGGTTCTTCTCTTGCTTCCGTTTCTCTTAGGACTGAAACTTATTCTCACACTAGCTAGAAACCAAAACCAAACCCAGTGCCGTCGAGTCGATTCCAACTCATAGCGACCCTATAGGACAGAGTAAAACTGCCCCATAGAGTTTCCAAGGAGCAGCTGGTGGATTTGAACTGCTGACCCTTTGGTTAGCAGCTGTAGCACTTAGCCACTATGCTACCAGGGTTTCCACATTAGCTATACACATATGCAAAACATGGTTCTATCACCTACATAAAAGGCGTACTCTGAATGGTCCCATAATGATCCTTTTATCCCAGTCTCCTTCGCATCTCCCTCCCTATTCCATGACATACTTGGGACTGGGACATTGAAGATAAGCCGTAAGGCTTCCTTCAGCATGACTCATGTGTTAGTACAGGTAAAGCAGATGCAAAAACGGGATTAAACACACAAGGATTTTGTTTATTGGGGAAAGTCTGAAGAGAAAATGGGAGAGGACCTGGGAGAGCTGTCATACCACAGCGTAGGCCTTTTCCCCAGTGAAGGAGACAGGGAGGTAAGGTTGTTGGAAACATCTTAGACAGCTGAGCTGTCTAATAAAAGTTCTAAGGCAAGTTGGGCAAGGTTCTTGGGGAGCACCTGACCCAAAGTCACCCATCAGAGGAGTCTTGTGTCTACCAGGAAAGGAACTCCTGTGCTTAGCCTTGGTGCAATCATAGTGATGGATTTCTATGTGGATTTCAGAGAGCAGCAGCAGCTGGGACCCATGACCAATTAAGCTCCCTGCAGTTGGAGGCCTATGAGGTGCATTCTTGTGGTTATCACAATTCATGATTAATTGAGAAGTTGGTCTGGAAAACATGCCTCTTCTATGAGGCAGATGGGAATATTTTCAAGATTCTGAGGAAACATTTGGGAGGACAGATTCCAGTCTCAATTACTGTAATTTCTTTCCAGAATGCTGGCTGTCTTCTATATAGATGAAGCCATAAAAGAAATGATAATTGGGAATGAGGTGAATTTTGTTCTTCTGTATCTGATGTCTCATCTCACAGTGACCCTATAGAACAGAGTAGAACTGCCCCATAGAGTTTCCAAGGAGCGCCTGGCGGATTCGAACTGCCGACCTTTTGGGTAGCTATGAGTTGGAATCGACTCGACGGCAATGGGTTTTTTAGTGGTGGGTATCTGATGTGAGCATATATCATAAATCCAGAAAGGTACATGAGGTCAGATGATGGACCAGAATATTTAAAATTGGAATAAGCTTGGGAATTCAGGCCATAGAGTAGCCATGCTTATCTCTTAGCCTTTCCTGGTTCTTCTCTTGCTTCCACCTCTCTCATATCTGAAACCTGTTCTCTCATTAGATTTAAAGAACTGGTCCACGCTCTGGAAGATACCATGGATTGTCTCCTTTAGCCTTCACTCTGCTATCTTTTTAGTTGGATAGGTTAGAAAGCTAAAACCTATCTGCATCAGACTCATAGACGTGAAGTTTGTTCTGCAATGATGTGTGCTCAGGGTGAGATTTGGAACAAAGGAGGCAGATGCCATTTTCTTACAGCTGTTGTTGCTGGTAAGTGGGTCATGACATGAGTGTGTTAGAAAAGTTGGGGTGGTGGGTCCAGGATCCATGTCTAGTCACCAGCTTTGTGAGTTTGAATGGCAGTGGTGGCAGTGGCAGAAGCAGCAAATCCCTCATCTAGTGTCTTGTCATCGTGGGGTGACCTTGAAATCTTTAGATGAGTGGCTGCTCTCTGATGGATGCCCCCTATCCTCCTAATGTTGTCGTAAGCCCCTAATACCCACCCACTATTTAGTTCTTTTCTGCTTGAAATACCTTTAGTAGTTTCTATTTACTGCACTCAACTCTGACTATATGGTGACTAAACTCTCTAAAAGAGAAGGTTGTTGTTATTTATTTGTTCATTCATTCATTTGTTTATTTATGCATTAATTTGTTCAACAAATATTTATTTGTCCATTTAGTTATTGAGTATTGGCCTTGTGTAAGACACTGAGGATTCTCTGATGAACCAGACACAGGTTCTGCCCCTAAAGATCTTACAATCAAAAACCTGGATGGGGAGAGGGGGAGGTACAGAGAGTTATTAATAACTAAAAAGATTAAAAAAGGCCAGTGTAAAATGCCTAATTTGCAGAAGATAAGGAAACTAACATGTATTGAGCATCCATATGTATCAAGTATTGTGATAGGGGTTTATATACTTTATCATATTTAGTCATCAATCTATTGAAGCAGTTATCATTACCCCTATTTTTCAGATGTGCAAGCTAAAACTCAGAGATGTTAAGTGTCTTATCCAGGTATCTGAGTTGGATCTGCCTGACTCCAAAGTCAGTACATTAGGAAAGCAAATATTAGTAACTTCAGACAATGTTTTGAAATCACCACGTCCCCTGATGACATGCATGAAGAAAAGGCCTCAGTGCCTTGCGAGCTTCTCAGTGTCTCTGCAGCCACCCCCCCCAGCATTCTTTGATCCATTTCTACTTTCCCATTTCACTTTGATTTCTATTTTTTTCCCTTTCCTTTTTGCTTCCCTGGCCTGTCCATCAAATGCCTTTTCTCTAACTTTCATTCAGCTGTTGATTTCCCCTTTGCTACTTTTCTCCTGCCCTTGCTGGGACCTCTTCCATTTCTGCCTCTCCATTCTTTCCTTCCTTCATCTTCCCTATATCATATCCTCTCTGTCTCAGTTTTCTCTCTAGGCTCTCTTGAAGCTCTCTGTTCCTCTGTGTCATTCATTCTCTGCCTGCCTGTTACATCTCCCAAAGAGAGCCCCTGGCTTAGAGTATTTGGACATCTGTTTTTCTGGTTCCATGTTCAGGTTGAGGAACAGATGATTTTACCTTCTCTCTTGGCTCTGCCTTTGGACGGAAGAGTTAAGGAACTCTTACTTGCCTCCTAGTTCTCTGTGAAAATGCTCTCTTGCTTGTACATAAGAGTTTTAACTTCCCATCCTTGTCACTGTCTGGAACCTGGCCTGTTTTGCTACACGCTGCTCACAGAACTCAGTCCAGTGAAGCTGCTCTCCGTCCTTCTTTCTCTGCTTGGCTCTGTAGGGAAGTAATGGCTTTTGCAGATGTACCAGCTGCAAAGAGCTGCACATGCATCAGGAAGGCATGGAGCATGAAAATCTCTGCCAGATTTTTATTTTTTAAATTATTATTGACCTGTGGCGCACACTGAATGAGGAATAGAAAACTCTGAATGAGTTTTGCTCCCAGTTACTTTCCTCTTCTGCTCTGATCACATGGTAATTGTGGGAGCCTTTGCTGGAAATTTTCTTCTCTTTTGATGGGCAACGTGCCCTGGTTGGGCTTCTTTAGGGAGGAAGAATGGTGGTTTAAAGGATAAAAGGGCAGTATTTAAAAACATCATTTTTAGAAACAGAAAGACACTCCGTCATGCTTGTCTTTTTTTTTTTTTTTTAAAGCAATTTCAGCTTTTGAAAAGGCTTACATTTTCTCGTTTTCCTTTGAATTGGAAGGAGAAACCAGTGAAATTATGGATCAATTTTACTCTTTATCTCATTTTCCTTGGTGGACTATCAGACTCGGTCCCAACGCTTTGTCCGCCAAGACTCTAGCGGAATGGTTGCCTTCCAAACCAACTCTTTCCTGAAATTTCAGCAGTAAGGATGCAGATTGCTGTTATATATTTTGTGGTAAGCACCTTAACCTTTTCAGAGAATGTAATCATCACAAATGAATTATCTCATCCTAGATCTCATTTCCTTCCCATTTAATAAAAACCCAAATGGGTGGAGTTAGGTGGTTTCCTCCAAATAAATCACCTTTTCTTGGCCCTTGGGCTAGAAGGGCCCTTTTCCATCTGAGTGTGGGATGACTCCTAAAAATTTAATGGGATACAAGACTGAATTAGTGAGCAAGTTATCCAGCTCAAGGGAAATAAAAGTTCCATTGTACTTTGTGATAGCGAGGTCACAGCTGAAGCTGGGTATTCAGACTTGGGAACCGCACTCTTTGAAAATTACCTAGAAACTTGAAATTTATAGAGGAGAACGACTGGCGTTGTAAGGTGGCTGAAACCCCTATTATTGTACTTACCACAGTGTGGAAGGCATCCTCTAATTTAGAACACAGGACGCTGAGCTGCAACAGTAGTAATTATTGTTGTTGTTAGGTGCTGTCAAGTCGGTTCCTATGCACAACAGAACGAAACACTGCCTGGTCCTGAGCCATCCTTTCCATCGTTGTCGTGCTTGATCCCATTGTTGTAGCCACTGTGTCAATCCACCTCATTGAGGGTCTTCCTCTTTTCCGCTGACCGTGTACTCTGCCAAGCATGATGTCCTTCTCCAGGGACTGATTCCTCCCGACAAAACGTCCAAAGTATGTAAGACGCAGTCTCGCCATCCTTGCTTCTGAGGAGCATTCTGGTTGTACCTCTTCCAAGACAGATTTATTCGTTCTTCTGGCAGTCCATGGTATATTCAATATTCTTTGCCAACATCACAACTCAAGTGCATCAATTCTTCTTCAGTCTTCCTTATTCATTGTCCAGCTTTCACATGCACATCATGTGATTGAAAATACCCTGGCTTGGGTCAGGCGCACTTCAGTCTTCAAAGTGACATCTTTGCTCTTCGACACTTTAAAGAGGTCCTTTGCAGCAGATTTACCCAATGCAACGCATCTTATGATTTCTTGACTGCTGCTTCCATGGCTGTTGATTGTGGATCCAAGTAAAATGAAATCCTTGACAACTTTGATCTTTTCTCTCTTTATCATGATGTCACTCATTGGCCCAGTTGTGAAGATTTTTGTTTTCTTTATGTTGAGGTGCAATCCATACTGAAGGCTGTGGCCTTTGATCTTCATTAGTAAGTGCTTCAAGTCCTCTTCACTTTCAGCAAGGAAGATTGTGTCATCTGCATAACGCAAGTTGTTAATGTGTCTTCCTCCAAACCTGTTGCCCCGTTCTTCTTCATATAGTCCAGCTTCTCATATTATTTGCTCAGCAAATAGTATTATTTGCTCATATTAGTTTCTCAGCAACAGTAGTAATAAGAATCCTTTATTATTTAGTGCATATGCTAGTGATTCACATTGCTTGTTTTAACCACTATGAAAACCCTAGAGGTAGGCATGATTATCCCCACTTAACAGATGAGAAAACTGAGGACCAGAGAAGTTAAGAATCTAGCCCAAGTTCAGAAAGTTAGTAAATACCAGAGCCAGAATTCAAACACAGGTCTTTCTAAAGATGATACCCTTAAAGATGTCACAATTATGCTCCAAGAAGAAGAGATGGTGGACAAAACAGCTGCTTGGGTGGTGAGAAAAAAAAAAAAAAAAAAAAGGGTCTTTTGTTTTTTGCATGGCCGTGTCTTTATACCTTTCCACTTGGTGTGGTGAGAAACTGCATTACCTCTTATTTCCATGCATTAGTAAGGTGAATGCAACCCCCTCGTCCCAATTTACAGAGCAAATGCCATGGCAGAGGTTCAATAGAAATTTTCTCCCTTGTGTTCCAATCTACTGCTGATGTGACAAGGACAGAATTGTCAGAGTAGCTCCTAATTAAGTAGTTCAGAGCTTCATTAGGAAGATGTGGCTGGATGTAGGACTCCCCAGGCAAGTGTTGACATCACAGTTGACACTAATTGGTCCCTCGGCTGGCAGCCTTGGCACAACGTGGGAACCGGACACTGAAGGTAGGGCAGGGCTACCAGGCTTGCTGAAGCTACTTTTGGGGCTGACTCAGAGATCATCACTGTAGTTCAGGAAGGGAATTCCCATCCACACAAGCTAGGGACTAGGATCAGGCTTATCACTTTGGCTATGTCTCTCTCCTTCAGAGAGCCAGTGGAGCTTCTAGACCCCAGCATTTGTACAGTGGTTGTGTTGTGCTGCTTCAAACACACACACACATATGCATGTGTGCACACACATGTATGGGCACATGTGCATGTATGTGAGCATTCAGATACCGTAGAAGTATGGGAGTCTGTTACAGAAGCAGGGCTAACCTAGTTAATTTATCTTCCTGCTTTGAGGATATGAGGCTTTCTGTATAAAAACAAAACAAATCCTTGCCCTTGAATCCTGATAATCAGAGCTAGTGAAAAGTGTTGGGCACCCATTTGTTCAGTCCCAGCGCCATGGCAGAAGGTCTGTGTTGGGCTCTCACTGCACTGGGGGCCTTCCTGACTCAGGGACTTAGGTCTGACTCTTTATTTCATGCCTAGTACCACGTAAGTAACCCTGAGACCAGAAAATACTAACACAAACAACAGCTCTTCAAAGCTTCTCAATTAAGAAGGCGTTGCTCTAACAGATGAACAGATGCCCCTATATTCTGCATAAAAGGCTTTTAATAAATCTGGTCTGGGTGGTTTGAATTCTGGAATGCCACATACTCTGAAAATGCGTATACTCTGTGGGCCACATTTTCCCTAAATTATAATCTCAAGTATTTAGGCTGCACTGTGGCCTCCAGCAGAGTTAGCCCAAGCTGGGTATTCATCTTCCTGAGCTATCTATGAATCCCATGTCCTGCAGGGCACACTGATATGGGGGGAGAAGCACCGGGTCATGCAAACTTTAACTGAGGATTAAGAAATCTGTTAAATATCAGGATTCTGGATCAGGCCCTGGTTTGTTTTTTATTTTGCTCCCTGAGTTACTGAATGACACAAATAACAGTATTTTGATTTCCCAAGGGGCAGTTACTGTTTTGTCAATTCTAAAGGTGAAACTGAAGCTTCGAGAATATGAAGGACTTACACAGGGCTTTATAGTTGGTTAGAGGCAGAGCAACATGTTTCCCTTCTTCTGGCCCTAAATTTGATTTTTTTTTTTGCTGTGTGACTTTCGCCATAACGTTTTCTTCTTTCTCACTTGCTGTCCTATAGACTTCCCCGTGGTCTAGCCTAATGTACTTTCAGCGTTCTCCTGCTTGTCACCAAAGAATTTTTGTCAATTTCCATGTGTGATTGATATCAATACACACACCCCATGGGAGCACAGGGTAATTCAAAAGCAATTAATCGGTGGTTACCTTCCCCCAGGCATAAGAACATCCGACTTCTGGCACGGAGGCTTCACCAACCTGGTGTTTGTACTGCCTTTCCTGCTGTTAGTTGCCATTGAGTCGATTCCAACTCATAGTAACCCCATGTGTTCAGTGTAGAACTGCTCCGTAGAGTTTCAAGGCTGTGATCTTTTGGAAGCAGATCACCAGGCCCGTCTTCCGAGGTGCCTCTGGACGGGTTCGAACAGCCAACATTTTAGCTAGTAGTTGAGAGCTTAATCTTTTGCTGCACCACTCAGGGACGATGGCTTCCTTGAATCTGAGTAAAGGAAAGAAGGCATCTAGCTGCCCTTTCAACTGTCAACCTACAAAGGGTCTGAAATGGATTAGACTTCAGGACTAGACTTCAGGACAGATGTGTGCCCTATGATGTGAAAATACATACTGAGCATTTGTAAGGTGAGAGAAACACTGTAACAGTTTATTTACAAATTGGTTTTGACTACTTGTTCATCTACAACCTAGTTACTGAGTAATACACTTCTGAAAGTGTTCGTTTCTTTTTTAATCACCTTGTACATTTTTCCCTCATACCTATCTCCCAGCCCCAGTGGAATTCTATCAAAGGACAGGAAACATGTTGGTTTTTCTTATTTCTCTCTTTCTTTGTGGAGCTTGGAGCAATACTTACACAATTTGGAATCATAGTGGTGAAAACAAACAAGCAAAAAACTATCAAAAATTACTGTATGAAGCTCTTTCTTACATGAACTTAGTAAGTTAATATATATCTGAGGAGGACGTTGCCACTCTTTCTAAATCTAGCCTGGGTGGTTTGAATTCTGGAATGCCATGTGTCACGTACTATGGCTTTCTAACCTGCTCCAAGGAGTCTAATGCCACTGCCTTGAGCACGATTTTCTTCCCTTTTAGTCACCCGGGCAGCTGGCCCTGCCATCATTCTTCCTGAAACTCCAACTGTGTTGAGCTGGTATCCTTGCTCCCTCCCTGCTGCTAGCCCAGGGTGCATTTTCATCCCTGGGGGCTTGCTGCAGGGAACACTTCCTCTCCTTTGGACTTGGCTGTCTGAGGAAATGAGCACCAGGTGATGAGACGTCTCTATCTTCTTGCTTCGAGACAAGAGTCATCAAATGGTTTGGATTTCAGAGGAAAACAATCGACTCAGTGAGATCACAGACATTGTGACACATTGTCAGTCAGGCACCAGGGGCCTCAGAACTGAGACTTTTACCTCCTTTTATTCTCAAGGAATGTTGTCTTGATGTCTCAGTTTAAAGCCACTGTAGCTTCTCTTCATGGGACATTTGGTCTTGTTATTCAGGAGGGACATTGGCTCGGACCTTCCAGAGCACCATCTTGGATGGTCAAGGATGTCTTTCCCTGGCTTCCCTGAGACTCGCTGACCATGTACAGAGGGCTGCAGAAACAGCTCTCAGCTTCTGCTTTTAATGAGGATGCAGAAGGGCAGTCGTAATAATTTTTGGCTCAAGGAGATAAAAGAGAAATAATTTTTGTTTTTTAAGGAATGATAACATGCCCTATTATTTGAATAGCAATTAAATGTTAATTGAGATTTCTTCTTTGCCTCAATCAAAAGTTGTTTTTAAAAGGCTTTTTAAAAATTTGTTAATTCAACAGATATTTAATATGCTCCTTTTATTTCTTTAACATTAATACGATTTATGAAGTCCTTATTTTGTGCCAGGCCCTGTGCTAAGTATTTTTTTTTTAATTGTGCTTTAAGTGTAAGTTTACAAATTAAGTCAGTCTCTCATACAAAAACTTACATACACCTTGCTATGTACTCCTCGCTGCTCTCCCCCTAATGAGACAGCACACTCCTCTCCACACTCTATTCCTCGTGTCCATTCAGCCAGCTTCTGTCCTCCTCTGCCTTCTTATCTCACCTCCAGACAGGAGCTGCCCACATAGTCTCATGTGTCTACTTGAGCCAAAAAGCTCACCCCTCACTGGCATCATTTTCTATCTTATAATCCAGTCCAATCCCTGTCTGAAGAGTTGGCTTCGGGAATGGTTCCAGTTCTGGGCTAACAGAAGGTCCAGGGACCATGACCTCTGGGGTCCTTCCAGTCTCAATCAGACCATTAAGTCTGATCTTTTTACGAGAATTTGAGGTCTGCATCCCACTGTTCTCCTGCTCCATCAGGGATTCTCTGTTGCGTTCCCTGTCAGGGCAGTCATCAGTTGTAGCTGGGCACCATCTAGTTCTTCTGGTCTCAGGCTGATGTAGTCTCTGATTTGTGTGGCCCTTTCTGTCTCTTGGGCTCATAATTACCTGTGTCTTTGCTGTTCTTCAATCTCCTTTGGTCCAGGTGGGTTGAGACCAATTGATGCATCGTAGATGGCCACTTGCTGGCATTTAAGACCCCAGATGTCACTCACCAAGGTGGGATGCAAAATGTTTTCTTAATACATCTTGTTATGCCAATTGACCTAGATGCCCCCTGAAACCATGGCCCCCAGTCCCCTGTTGGTGCTACTCTGCCTTCAAAGCATTTGGTTGTACTTAGGAAACTTCTTTGCTTTTGGTTTAGACCAATTGTTCTTACCTCTCCTGTACTGTGTGTTGTCTTTCCCTTCACCTAAAATAGTTTTTATCTACTATCTAGTTAGTGGATACTCCTCTCCCCCACTCCCTCCCCACCCTTGTAGTCATCAAAGAATATTTTCTTCTGTGTTTAAACTATTTCTTCAGTTCTTATAATAATGGTCTCATACAATATTTGTCCTTTTGCAACTGACTAATTTCACTCAGCATAATGCCTTCCAGATTCCTCCACGTTATGAGATGTTTCACGGATTCATCGTTGTTCTTTATCGTTGTGTAGTATTCTATTGTGTGAGTATACCATAATTTGTTTATCCATTCATCCATTGATGGGCACCTTGGTTGCTTCCATCTTTTTGCCATTGTAAACAGTGCTGCAATGAGCATGGGTGTGCATATATCTGTTCGTGTGAAGGCTCTTATTTCTCTAGGATATATTCAAAGGGGTGGATTGCTGGATCATATGGTAGTTCTACTTCTAGCTTTTTAAAGCACCAAATCAATTTCCAAAGTGGTTATACCATTATACATTCCCACCAGCAGTGTTTCAGTCTCTCCACAACCTCTCCAACATTTATTATTTTGTGTTTTTTGGATTAATGCCAGCCTTGTTGGGGTGAGATGGTATCTCATTGTAGTTTTGATTTACATTTCTCTAATGGCTAATGATTTGTGAGCATTTCCTCATGTATCTGTTAGCTGCTTGAATGTCTTCTTTGGTGAAGTGCCTGTTCATATCCTTTGCCCATTTTTTAATTGGGTTATTTGTCTTTTTGTTGTTGAGTTTTTGCAGTATTATGTAAATTTTAGAGCTCAGACGCTGACCAGTCTTGTCATAGCCAAAAACTTTTTCCCGATCTGTAGATAATATTTTTATTCTTTTGGTGAAGTCTTAAAAAAAAAAAAAATTTTTTTTTTTTTGAATGAGCGTTTAAGTGTTTGATATTTAGGAGCTCCCAATTTTTAGTTATCTAGTTTCTCTTCTGGTGTTTGTGCATTGTTAGCAATGTTTTGTATACTGTTTATGCCATGTATTAGGGCTCCTAACATTGTCCCTATTTTTTCTTCCATGATCTTTATCATTTTTTATTTTATATTTAGGTCTTTGATCCATTTTGAGTTTGTTTTTGTGCATGGTGTGAGGTATGGGTCTTGTTTCATTTTTTTGCAGATGGATATCCTGTTATGCCAGTACCATTTGTTAAAGAGACTGTCTTTTCCCCATTTAACAGACTTTGGGCCTTTGTCAACTATCAGCTGCTCATATGTGGATGGATCTATGTCTGGATTCTCAATTCTGTTCCATTGGTCTATGTATCTGTTGTTGTACCAGTACCAGGCTCTTTTGACTACTGTGGCAGCATAAAATGTTCTAAAATCAGGTAGTGTGAGGCCTCCCACTTTGTTCTTCTTTTTCAGTAATGCTTTACTTATCTGGGGCCTCTTTCCCTTCCATGTGAAGTTGGTGATTTGTTTCTCCATCTCATCAAAAAAATGTCATTGGAATTTGGATCAGGATTGCATTGTATCTACAGATTGCTTTGGGCAGAATAGACATATTTACAATGTTGAGTCTTCCTATTCATGAGCAAGGTATGTTTTTCCACTTATGTAGGTCTTTTTTGGTTTCTTGCCTAAGTATTTTTAAAGCAGCATTTTGCTTGATTCTCTCAAAAATTCTATGCATAAGGTATTATTATCAATCCTGTTTAATAAATGAGGAATGGGTTAGACTTGATTTCACAGACAGAATCTTAAGAGGTTAAAGATAATTAAGGGCAAAGAGATAATAAGTGTTATGGAAATATACTAAAAAAAAACAGTCCTTGCCTTAGAAGTGTAGTATGTTAGAAGCAGAAGGAACCCTTAGGGATTTCCCATACACCCTTTCTGTTTTACAGAATAAAGCTCAGAAAGGTTCAGTCACTTTATAAGGACTCCCAGTAATTAGAGGCAGAGCTTGGACAGGAACTAAGAACTCCAATCTCTCTGCTCAGTGTACTTTCCTGTATCCTGCCTTCCTCCAAGAGTTTGGAGTATTGGAAGGGATACCACTCCTTACCTTCAGTGCCCAACATTGTAAAGGGAAAAGTGAGCATATGCATAACGTAAAAATGATAGGTACAGATGAAAAGCTCCATGAGTCCTAAGAGAAGGGGGAGATGTTTGGGGCTGTTGGTGCTCCTGGAAGATCTGGTAGAAAAAGGGCACTTTAGCTCAACCTGAAGGGAGTGTAAGATCTGAGTACACAGAGGGAGAAGAAAACAGGCATTCTAAGAAACAGTTGGAACAAAAGCTTTGAGTTTCAGCGAGGATAAAGAGAAGTGTCTTGTTGGCAGAGACTTCAAATAGGGAAGTGATGGGAGACAAGGAGGCAGGTTATGCTGAGTCTTGCATGTCAGGTGTAAGCAGGACAGGATGGAGGAAGATGGGGGAAGTAGGCTCTACAAATAATCTAGATGTAAAATGATGAGGCGCTGGGCAAGAGCAGTAGCTATGGGAGGAAGGAGAAAGAATGTTTTCATGTGGTGACAAGATGTAGGGCATTTCAGGATTTGAATATACATTTGGGAAAATAGGTCAATGATGGGGGAAGAAGTGAAGTGAGGAGCTGTCTTTGGGAAGCAGGAATGATGTGGTTCAACTTTAGGGTCAGAGTGAGGTGCAAGGCCAAAAGGCTGCATGCAGCTGACTTGCACCCTATTGATTTTCCTGGGCAGGCCATTTCCACCTCATCAATTTTCTCTGTTGATTGGTCTGTGTTTTCTTGTTGGTTAGAGGTCACTGTGTTCCCTGTAGATTTATTTTTGCCCTCTTTGCTACTTCCCCTTGTTAGTGTGTGCTGCTCCAATCATGACTGCTAGCTATTGACCAAAAGTGACACTTCTTCCTTGGTAGCTTTACTGTTTGGAGAGAAATTGAGAGAGCAGTGAAGAAGTTGAACTTACTGAGGAGTTTAGACTGAGCTCAGCCATCCTGAGAGAGGTGTTACCATGGACAGAGGTGGTCTGTGCTGGTGACTGGGACCACAGGAAAGAGACATTGTTCACACATGTTAGATGCCGGACGGACTGTAAGGGACAGGTGGGCAAATGACTAGACTGACCTACTCCACCCCTCTCTCTGTCCCACGACTGCAACTGAATCAAGCTTGTCAGAGGCGGTCAAGAAATGACCCTGGTCAAAGTTGTTTCCTTATCCTGGTCTCAGTATCTTCCTCTGTAACGTAAAATTTGGTATAGATACGTGATTCCCATATCTGGCTCCTCCTGGCTGATAAAATCATATAATCCTACCCCCAAAAGCTCTGATTCAGTAGGTCTAGAGTGGAGCCTGGGAGACTGCATTTTTAACAAACTCTAGGTGATTTTTACAAATTGGTCTAAGGCCTAGTGTTTGGAGACCTCTGGTCTGAGTTCCCTCCAGGCTCCTAGTTTTACACTTTTGCTCTTCTCTTTGGGTCCAGGGGGTCTTTAGGATGTGCTACCTCCCCTTTCTGTGAGGATCTCTGAATTCCCCACTCTTTATGTAACTAAGCCCTTCCTCCTCCTTATATAAAATATGCTTTTCTACCTTATGAATTTAATATGCTATGTCATGTATCCCAGCACTGTATGCCTTTTAAGTGATATTTTTGTCTTGGAATGACAGTGTTTGGTCCCAGTTAAAGAGCTTCTGAGCACCAAGAAACAGGTAGCAAAAACGTCTTAAGGGGTTTGGGATGGGACAGCGTCTTCCCTGTGAGAGAGGTGGTCTGTAAAAGGACATTCCTGTATTTTGGCTCCATATTATTCCCCCTGACCTTCCCAGGGAGAAGGTGGGAAACCACAGCAGATTTAATTTCTTCCTACCTATAGATTTTGTGTCTCTTGCCAGGTTCCAAATGTAAATAAATACCCTCTAAGCAGCAGAAGTATTTTAGCCTTATAAAGGGCTTCTCTGGAGAATTTTTCCCTAGGAATAATAATGGAAGACAATGGTGATAACAAACTTTATTGAGTGCTTACCAGGGTCTATACACCCTGTACTAAGTACTTTCATATATCATCTCCATTTAATTCTCACAAAAACTTACGAGGTGGATACAATTGCTATCCTCATTGACAGATGAGCAAATGAAGTTTAGAAAGGTTAAGTAATATGCCCATAACCACATAGCTAGTGAGTGGTAGAGCAAGGATTGAGCCCAGCTCTTGGTCTTTAAGACTATCCTACTCACAACTCCTAGGACAACATTAGCTTTTTTTAAAATTTGCATATAGGTCTATGTATTTTGACAAATACATAGAGTGGCATATCTAGCCCCACCGTCAAGAACCATCACCACCAACATGTCCTCTGTGCTACCTCTTTGTAGTTACCCCACCCCCAACCCGTGGCAACCACTGATATATTCTTTGTCCCAACTGTTTTGCCTTTTCCAGAGGTCTTATAAATGGAGTCATGTAGTATGTATGTTGCTTTTAAGGCCTGGCTTCTTTCACCTTGCAAAATATATGAGTTTCATCCATGTTGTTGCATGTATCAGAAATTTGTTCTTTTTATGGCTGAGTAGCATTTCACTGTATGGATGTACCAGTTTCTTTATTAGCCTGGTGGTGGGAAGCAGTGGGGAGTAAGGAGGCATTCTCTGTCATTCTGATTAAACTTTGGTCTTAGACAGGCACTGTGTCCTCAGGTCTCAGGGCTATTTTATGCCTCTGCCTCCTCCCTGCCCCTGAGCTCAGCAGGTATTCTTGCTCCTCCCCCAGGGGTAGAGGACTTTTTTTCTGTCCTCTTCCCTCAGATGAAGGAGCCCTTGTGGCACAGTAGTTAAATGCTCAGCTGCTAATTGAAAGGTTGGTGGTTCAAACCCACCAGCCACTCTGCAGGAGAAAGATGTGGTAGTCCTTGGAAACCCTATAAGGCAGTCCTACTCTGTCCACTAAGGTCACTATGAGTTAGAATTGACTCAGTGGCAACAGGTTTGGGTTTTTGGGTTCTCAGATGCAATAGATTTTCACCATTTCCCTCAGGATGGCAGTAGTGTTGCCTTCCCCGTATAGTGTAAGGCTTTAATCTGTTGGGTAGTTAGAGTCATAGATCAGGGTCAGGGTTCTTGTGTTTCCTGCAGCAGCTGCTGTTCCTTCCCACAAGCCCGTAGCATGAGGGCTGCTTTCTCAGGACTCTTGCCATTCTTTTTTTTGTGAGTGCCCAGAAAGGTCCACGGAGGAGTACCTGCAAGTGGGTAAGGGTTTCTCATATGTTTCCATCCTTTCCAGGAGTTTTATATGCTCTCTCTAGACACACTTGGCCTTTACCAGTTCCTTAGCAATTTTAGCTGAATTATTCTTATGTCTGGTGGATTCTGCCCTGGCTCAGCAAAAGCTCGTGACCCATATTTCCTTGCAGGTGCGTGTGTTTCCTTAGATTTTGAATTCTTGCTTGCTTCTTCAACTCAACCCTCTGATGGTTTCCAGAAAAGTTGTGCATTTGAAATTTGTCTGGTCTTTACTTATTTTTTTGTAAGTGTGAGAGTGATGATTTTTCCAACTTTCTCCATATCAAGCCGAAACCCTAAGTCCCACCATGCCCTTTTGAGCCTCCCCACATTTATACATGTTGTTTCCTCTGCCTGAGAGTCCTCTCCCTTTTTTCCTCTACTTGACAACCTTCTATTTGTCTCAATTCCTATGACCTCATGTTCTCATCTTCTCAGAAGACAGGGGCAGATTTACAGAGAGATTAAACTACTAAATAATTTCAGGGTTTAATAGACAAAACCCAGGATTTATGGTCAGAAGACCTAGAACTTGAGTTTCAGCTCTATCCATGGCAAGTCCCTTGTCTCACTGGAACCTCAGTTTCCTTATCAGTAAGGTAGGAATGTCAATATATGCCTCACCTCCTCACCAGGTGAGATAGTGTGTATGGCAATGCCTGGTACACTCTACAAACTTAGTTCAAGCCCACTGGCCCAAGTAAGAGGCTTGTTTTAAAGAAGACCCTGTTCTTCCCAGCAACTCAGGAGGTTTATTGACCCAGGTGGCACTGGCTTGGTCTTGTCCCAGAGTGGAATCTCTATGGGATCAGACATTAACCTCAGCCAGCAGCCATGAAGTAGAAAAGGTGGAAGGGAAAGGCAGACCTGGTCCCAGAAACCCCATTTTTCCTTGTTTTGTTTACAAAGCTTGCTGCCAAATGCTAAGGGAATAAATTGATTTCCATCTTTACTGATGTGTTAAAATTGCCACAGCACCTCATATTACCAAATAGATTTACTGTATAAATTGGAACATAATTGGTACTTTAGGCAGGTCACAAATCTACTTTGGCAAGCGCATATCACTCACAGTACATTGATTATGAAAATTAGTTAATTCAAGACAAACATTGCATTCTCTGATTCTTGGCACAACTCCCTCCAAATCGTGCATGCATTGCTGCTGTTGAGCTAAAAGATAGCTATCCATCAGGTCCCTTGATTCTCTACAGGCCTGATCTAGGTGGTACTTATGCTACTGCCTCCACAAAGAAGAGATCGATCTCATTTATTAAATCTGCCAGGCAGGAGCCTAAATGATGGAATTTAGCAATATTACACTAATCTGTTGTTTTTATTTACTGCGCTCTGTCTTACTGATATAAAACTTCTCATGGAGAATGTTTCCTAATTCATTTAGTTTGATTCTTTCCTCATAAGGGGCAGGGGCGGGTCATTGTGAGGTTCACTTTCATAGAAGTGGCATTTTTTTGAGTGTCTCTGTGCAGTGGACAATGTTGGTGTTTTACCTGGATCCCCTTTGTAATGGTGTTTTGTGTATGTTTGGGGAGCAGGGAAAATGTGTGGGTGCAGCAACCTGGGCTTTGGTATGCTTGCACTTCCAACAGCAGCTAATGGTTAATGCACTTGGCTGCTTACCTAAAGTTTGGAGGTTTGAGTCCACCCTTGAAGAAAGGTCTGGTAAGCTACTTCTGAAAAATCAGCCATTGAAAACCTTATGGAGCACAGTTCTACTCTGACACACGTTGGGTTGCCCTGAGTTAATCTCAAGGGCAACTTTTTTTTTTTTTTTTTCTGACCCTCAGGCTACCTCCCTCATGCTACTTGAGCCTGCTCTGGGCGTTGACATCCTCTGGGTGTGGCCTTTAACCAATGACTGATGGGTTCAGGAGTTAGAAATTCCAGTTCCCTTGACTCAGGTTGGGACAATTCTGAGGAGCAAATTACACTCTAGATTCTGCTGCAGGATCAGGCTAAAGCCACTCTCTATAAACTATGCTTGAAATTGCACTTTTGCTTAGCTTTTTCCCTTCCCTGCCTGTTTCTCCCATGCCCTAATGGCTTCTCCTGGGAGCACTTCCTTAATGAATCATGGGCACTGGAATCCTTGTCTACTTCTGGGAAACCTGATCTAAGATACTCTGTGTGCCAGATATAGACTAAGCACTTTAAGTTCACTTTCTTATTTAAATCTCATGATAAACACTATGAGTAAAGTATTATTAATGAAACCAAACCAAACCCAGTGCGGTTGAGTCGATTCAAAGTGTTTCTACTACCCTCATTTTATAGACAAAGATATGAAACTCAAAGAAGTTTAAGGAATTGAACCACTAGTGTTCCAGTTATCTACTACTGCATAAAAGACCACTCCCAAACTTAGTTTCTCGGAACAACAACAATCATTCATTTTGCTCATGAACTTGCAATTTGGGTAATGCTTATTGGGGCCCGCTCATTTCTGTTCTATGTGGTGTCAGCTGGGGAAGCTCCACGGGAACTGGATGATCCACTTTGAGCAGGGCTCATTCACATGACTGGCAAGGGGATCTCTCCACGTGTGCCTCTCCATGGAGTAGCTTGGTGGCTTGGGCTTTCTCACAGCATGGTGGCTAGTTTCCAAGTTCAAGCATCTTCTCAAGAGACAAGAAGTAAAAGAGGACAGTTTCTTAAGACCTGGGCTTAAAAATGGGCACTGTTTCACGTATGCCATATTCTATTGATCAAGCAGTCACAGAATTTAGATTCAAGGGGAGAAGATAGAGACCCCACCTCTTGATGGGAGCAGTGTCAAAAATTTGAGGTTATATATATTTTTTAATTTTTATTGTGCTTTAACTGAAAGTTTATCAATCAAGTCAGTCTCCCACCCAAAAACTTATATACACCTTGCTACATACTCCCAATTGCTCTCCCCGTAATGAGACAGCCTGCTCTCTCCCTCCACTCTCTCTTTTCGTGTCCATTCCACCAGCTTCTACCCCCCTCTACCCTCTCATCTCCCCTCTAGTCAGGAGATGCCACCATAGTCTCAAGTGTCCACCTGATCCAAGAAGCTCACTCCTCGCCAGCGTCCCTCTCCATCCCATTGTCCAGTCCAATCCCTGTCTGAAGAGTTGGCTTCAGGAATGGTTCCTGTCCTGGGCCAACAGAAGGTCTGGGGGCCATGACCACCAGGGTCCTTCTAGTCTCAGTCAGACCATTAAGTCTGGTCTTTTTACGAAAATTTGGAGTCTGCATCCCACTGCTGTCCTGCTCCCTCAGGGGTTCTCTGTTGTGTTCTCTGTCAGGGCAGTCATCACTTGTAGCTGGGCACCATCTAGTTCTGGCCTCAGGCCAATGTAGTCTCTGGTTTATGTGGCCCTTTCTGTCTCTTGGGCTCGTAATTGCCTTGTGTCCTTGGTGTTCTTCATTCTCCTTAGGTCTAGGTGGGTTGAGATCAATTGATGCATCTTAGATGGCCACTTGCTAGCGTTTAAGACTTGGGGTCATATTTTTAAACCACCGTACTAGTATGCTAGTAAGAGGTGAGGGCAAGATTCAAACCCTGGTCTGCCTAAATCCACAGTCTCTCCTTTTTCTTTTGCCTCTAAATGTTCCTAGTGTTCATCATTTCTTCCTTCTCCTTATTGATTTAGCTCTTCTTTGGTGTGATGTTCTGCCCTTCATGGAACATATGCCTTGAGAGAAGCATCTGGCACCCTTTAAGATGCATAATCTACTCTAGTGTGTAGGATCCAATAAACCATCCCTCCTCTGTGGTTAGAAAAGGAGACAAATAAATTATCTTCTTAATTGGAAACTGTAAACCAATTTTGCAAAGTTAAAAATGTTTTAATGGTAAAGATTTGCCTTGTTAATTTGTTTTGGGTAATCAATAATGGGAGATGGGGTTTCTGTGGTTAAGTGGCAGACAGTGATGTGTGAGCAGAGCATGAGTGGATTCAGGGAAAGGACAAAGAAAACATGCGTCTGGCTTATTACAGGGTTTCAATACGTGATAAGTGAATAAATACAGAAGAAGCAGGAGGGCTTGGGGTTAGTCAAGGGCAGGCATTTGGAACTTGGCAGCAGTCTGCAGAGAGGGAGAAATGGGATTTTTGAGCAATGTTATATTTAGGCTCCTGAATAGTAGAGGTGGGGACTTAGTCCCTGAGGCTAGAGTACCAGGCAGGTGTGGGTAATAAAGTAAGAGACAGATAGAAAAAATTATAATACAGAGTCAGAAGGGACCAGAGACAGAATTGGTTGGCTACTAAGTCACTAAGCCCTTGTCTTTAAGCTTCTTAAATTCATCAGAATGAGTCTTGATGGTACAATGATTAAGCACTTGACTGCTAACTGAAAGGTTAGCAATTTAAACCAACCAGAGGCTCTGTTGGAGAAAAGACTTGGTGGTCTCTTCCCATAAAGATTATAGCCTAGGAAAACCTATTGTGCAGTTCTACTCTGTCCAACAGGGTTGGTATGAGTTGGAATCAACTTGACAGCACACAACGACAACAACAATAAAATTCACCAAGTCTAGGAATAGCAGTGGTTTTGGAGCCTAGAGGAGAGCTGAACATATAGGTTGAGTGCTCACTTAAGGCAGCTGGTGGGAAACGGATTGGAAGGAGGCATGTGCAGGTTGTTATCTCAGGAAATCTGGAGAGAGCAATTTTGGCTGACACCCAGAGGCCATGAGAAAGAATTTGGGCTTTATATTTAAAATAGGTCTTATTTTAAAAACTCGCTCCATGACTTTTAGTGTTTGATCTTAGGCAACCTATTTTACATTTCTTATCCTCATTTAGCAATCAGTAAAATGGGGACACTAATAACTTTTTTGCAGTGTCATTGAAAATGGTATCAATAATGCACACAAAGTATTTGGCATATTACAGGTACTCACATGTAGCAGCTGTTATGAATAGTCAGGAACTGAGAGATGGTAATTTTCCTGGGAGTGAAATGAGTGAAGCAAAATTGAACTTGGACATTTATGATGAAAGGAATCAAGCTGAGCCCTATAACTAGGTGGGTGCCCAGTTTACTTCCTGGGATAGATTCTGTACTTTGAGTTTCCAATTACAGTAGAATTGTCCTGCTTGTTAGAATTGTCCTGATTGTTCTGTAGCAATAGGATCTGGGTAGTACGAGCTAGATGCCTTCCTGTGGAGGAATGATTCGGAATAAACATCAAGGGCTAGACTTTGGGTATAGAATCACAGAATTTCAGAGCTACAAGGAGCCTAGTGTAATACCATCACACAAAGCTGAGGACTGGGAAGGGGAAATTGCTTACCCAAATTCACTAGCTGTTTTGTTGTTGTCACTGTTAGGTGCTGTCCAATCAGTTCTGACTCATAGCAACCCTATATACAACAGAACGAAACATGGCCCAGTTCTGCACCATCCTCCCAATCATTGTTATGCTTGAGCCCATTGTTGCAGCCACTGTGTCAATCCATCTTGTTGATGGATTTCCTCTTTTTCACTGGCCCTATACTTTACCAAGCATGATGTCCTTCTCCAGGGACTGATTCCTCCCAATACCATGTCTGAAGCATGTGAGACGTAGTCTCGCCATCCTTGCTTCTAAGGAGCATTCTGGTTGTACTTCCTCCAAAACAGATTTGTTGGTTCTTTTGGCAGTCTGTGGTGTATTCAATATTCTTCTCCAACACCACAATTCAAAGACGTCAATTCTTCTTTGGTCTTCCTTTTTCATCATCCAGCTTTCACATGCATAGTAGGCAATTAAAAACACCATGGCTTGGGTCAGATACACCTTAGTCTTCAAGGTGACTTCTTTGCATTTCAACACTGTAAGGAGGTCTTTTGCAGCAGATCTGCCCAGTGCAATGTGTCTTTGATTTCTTGACTGCTGCTTCCATGGGTGTTGATTGTGGATTCAAGTAAAATAAAATCCTTGACTTCAATCTTTTCTCCACTTATCATGATGTTGCTTACTGGTCCAGTTGTGAGGATTTTTGTTTTCTTTATGTTGAGGTGCAATCCATACTGAAGGCTGTGGCCTTTGATCTTCATTAGCCAAGTACTTCAATTCCTCTTCACTTTCAGCAAACAAGGTTGTGTCATTTGCATAACGCAGCTTGTTAATGAGTTCCTCCAATCCTGATGCTCTGTTCTTCATATAGTCCAGCTTCTCGGATTATTTGCTCAGCATACAGATTGAATAAGTATGGTGAAAGGATAGAACCCTGACGCACATCTTTCCTGACTTTAAACCATACAGTATCCCCTTGTTCTTTTTGAATGACTGCCTCTTGATCTGTATACAGGTTTCTCATGAGCACAATTAAGTGTCCTGGAATTCCCATTCTTCGCAATGTTATCCATAATTTTTTATGATCCACACAGTTGAATGCCTTTGCATAGTCAATAAAACACAGGTAAACATCTTTCTGGTGTTCTCTGCTTTCAGCCAGGATCCCTCTGACGTTAGCAGTGATATCCCTGGTTCCACATCCTTTTCTGAATCCAGCTTGAATTTCTGGCAGTTCCCTGTCGATATACTGCTGCAACCACTTTTGAAAGATCTTCAGCAAAATTTTACCTGAGTGTGATATTAATGAAATTGTGTGATAATTTCCACATTTGTTTGGATCATTTTTCTTGAAAACAGGCATAAATATGGATCTCTTCCGGTTGGTTGGCCAGGTAGCTGTCTTCCAAATTTCTTGGCATAGATGAGTGACTAATTCCAGTGCTGTTTCTGTTTGTCAAAACATCTCAATTGGCATTCACTCAATTCGTGGAGCCTTGTTTTTCACCAGTCCCTTCAGTGGAGCTTGGACTTCTTCCTTCAGTACCATTGGCTCCTGATCATATCCCACCTCCTGAAATGATTGAATGTTGACTAATTCTTTTTGGTATAGTGACTCTGTATTCCTTCTATCTTCTTTTGATGCTTCCTGCATTGTTTAATATTTTCCCCATAGAATCCTTCACTATTGTAACTCGAGGCTCACATTTTTTTTCAATTCTTTCAGCTTGAGAAATACCGAGCGTGTTCTTTCGTTTTGGTTTTCTATCTCCAGGTCTTTGCACATGTCATTATAATACTTTACTTTGTCTTCTTGAGGTGCCCTTTGAAATCTTCTGTTTAGCTCTTCACTTCATCATTTCTTCCTTTCACTTTAGCTACTCTACATTCAAGAGCAAGTTTCAGAGTCTTTTCTGACATCCATTTTGGTCTTTTCTTTCTATCCTGTCTTTTTAATGTCCTCTTGCTTTCTTCATGTATTATATCCTTGAATTCCTTGGGTAAGCTTCCTCAGTTTCCTCATCTATAAATGAAGATTAATAGTACCTACTTCAAAGAGTTGTGAAGATTCGGAAGGTCAGCTCAACTGGACTGGACTCCACAACTCATCTGGTCTTCAGTCATTAGTGTTCAATGTGTCATATCTATTCTTGAGACAGTCTCTAAATTCAGGTGGGATATACTCAAGGTCATACTTCGGTTTTTGTGGACTTAGGTCACTATGAGTTGAAATCGATTAGGCAGCACCCAACAACAACAAAAAGTCACTGAGAGAAGAGAAATTACAACCTGGTCTTTAACTCTTAATCTGCTACAGTGGCCTTTTGGTTAGTACCACTGATGCTGAAGGTACTCTAGAGAGTAAAGTACTAGTAATAACGATGATAACAATAACAAAAACAATCATAATAGCAAAAACATCATCAACTACTCTTACTATTCATAATATTTATTGAATGTTTATTATGAACCAGGAACAAGTGTTTTATATGAAATTTTCATTTAATCTTCACAACTCTTTTTTTTTAATAATTTTTATTGAGCTTTAAGTGAATGTTTACAAATCAAGTCAGTCTGTCACATATAAGCTTATATACACCTTACTCCATACTCCCACTTACTCTCCCCCTAATGAGTCAGCCCTTCCAGCCTCTCCTTTCGTGACAATTTTGCCAGTTTCTAACCCTCTCTATCCTCCTATCTCCCCTCCAGACAGGAGATGCCAACACAGTCTCAAGTGTCCACCTGATACAAGTAGCTCACTCTTCATCACCTGCTCTCTCCTACTCATTGTCCAGTCCCTTCCATGTCTGATGAGTTGTCTTTGGGAATGGTTCCTGTCCTGGGCCAACAGAAGGTTTAGGGGACCATGATTGCTGGGATTCTGCTAGTCTCAGTCAGACCATTAAGTCTGGTCTTTTTATGAGAATTTGGGGTCTGCATCCCACTGATCTCCTGCTCCCTCAGGGGTTCTCTGTTGTGCTCCCTGTCAGGGCAGTCATCGATTGTGGCCGGGCACCATCTAGTTCTTCTGGTCTCAGGATGATGTAAGTCTCTGGTTCATGTGGCTCTTTCTGTCTCTTGGGCTCATAGTTACCGTGTGATCTTGGTGTTCTTCATTCTCCTTTGATCCAGGTGGGTTGAGACCAATTGATGCATCTTAGATGGCCACTTGTTAGCGTTTAAGACCCCAGATGCCACATTTCAAAGTGGGATGCAGAATGTTTTCATAATAGAATTATTTTGCCTATTGACTTAGAAGTCCCCTTAAGCCATAGTCCCCAAACCCCCGCCCTTGCTCCGCTGACCTTTGAAGCATTCAGTTTATCCTGGAAACTTCTTTGCTTTTGGTCCAGTCCAGTTGAGCTGACCTTCCGAATCTTCACAACTCTTTGAAGTAGGTACTATTAATCTTCATTTATAGATGAGGAAACTGAGGAAGCTTACCCAAGGAATTCCCTTAAGGTCATAGAAAGTGGTAGATCCAGAATGCAGCTCTAGGGCACCTGCTTTTGATCCTTATGCCACACAGCCACCTACGTGCTTTAGTGGCTGGGATGACAAAGACCATGTAAGATGGCAAATGGCTAGTGGGTGGCCAACCCTGGTGTACATGGTATTCCTTTGTAGAACTACCCTCCACCACTTAATAAAATTGTGAAAGTCTTTTGTTGCTACTTGTCTGAGGATCCTGTTCAAGTTACAATTTAGATTGTCCAGAATGTATATTGCCACTATTTTATGCACTAGAAGTGTTTCAGATTGAATATTAACACAGGCTTCCTTTTATTCCACCCAGGGTTATCATAGCTAAAGCTTTTGCTGGCAATAGGGATGTACCAATATCTCCCAGTAAAGAAGAAAATTGAATAATAACTGAGATGTTTTTTCTCTGGGTCCTACATCTAGGGAAAATTTCATAAAGAGCTTCTCTGGTGAGCTGAAGAAGTGACTGTTCCATGTACAAGAAAAAAGGGAAAAACTAACTGTAATAAAAGAAGAAAAAGATGGAGACCAGGTACAAATACGAAAGCCAGATACTCAATTTCTCAGCATTGCTTGCAGCTAGAGGTGGTCATGTGTACTACTTTTGGCCAATAAAATGTAAGGGGAAGTCTGCTTGGGGTATCTGAAGATATTTTTGCTTTCCTTTTATAAGGGATAGGTGGAAAGGAGCACTTACCCGTTTCCTTCTTCTCTCCTTGAACTTGTACTTGATGCCTGGAGTGTGGTTGTTGTCTTGTGGCCATGAGGCAGCAAGCATGAAGATGAAAAACTAACACCCTAATGTTGGTGGAGAAGAAATACAGAAGGAACCTGTCTCCTTGAGCAGCTATACTCCTTTAGGTAGTGTTGAGCAGCTACAGTAACACCAGCCAACACCTACCTTGTTGATACATGAGAAAAATAATGCCCAACTTGTTTACTAAAAAAAAAAAGTACTAGGTATTTCATATGTCAAAAAGGTTTAAAAAATTGCTAAGAAGCTAGTGATTTCAGTGGCTCAAAGAATTAATAGACTTAAGGATAATCAGAAGCTAAAAACTTGGATTAAAAAGAACATGGTGAGCTAGTAGAAGAATCTGAGAAATCCAGTCTGTTGCATAGCTAGATTTTGTGTAGAACTTGCTTTTGTTTCTGAAAATACAATTTGGAAGTCTCTTACCAGCCATTCCTTAGTCTTCCAGAGACCAGTAAAAAACTCAGCAAGACAAGCTATACAAGAATTATCTCTGGATTTTCTGTGATGCACCATGGGAGCTCTGTACTGCTTTGCTGAGAGGCAGGTACCAGCTTAATTTTCAGAAACTGGCTTTGAATGGTTTTTTTGGAGGGAAGTACTGCCCTGTGTATAGTATAGCTCCCACACTGCACATACCTGTCTGCTTTAGAATTGTCTGCTTATGTGCCTATTGCCCACTAGACAACAAACTTCTGGAGGATTGATGTGTAATCCTTACTTGTACTTGTATTTGTATTATTCCCCAAAGAGTATCATAGTACTCGGCACATGGGTGGTGCTTGCATCAGTCAGGGTCCCAGGAGGAAGCAAATGGCATGCTCAAATAGAGATAATTCTAAGTTTTCTAAAATCACTATTTAGAAAGGTGTAGGTAGGATGTAGGGAACCAGAAGGTATAGTGCAGCACCCAGAGCCAGCAACAGTGGGGAGCTATTATCATCCCAGACCTGAAGAGGCAAAGGGAAAGAGGGGTTACTATAACCCAGAGACACAGCCAGGTGAACAGGGCCAACTTTATTCAAGGACTGTAGCCTGCCTGTGGCAACCCTTAGAGAGGGAGCTGGGAGAACAGACACTCTGGTCTTACTCTCTGCCATCCTTTGATCTCCTGCTGGTGTTCCTCAGTGAAATAATCCAACCCAACTGATTACTAAGGGCAAGGGAGCCCTGATGGTATAGTTTATACACTTTGGCCTTGTGAGGCATAGAGAAGGGTAAAGGGTGGAGAGTGGATATGTAGAGGCAGAAGGGAGATCTTGAGCACAGCACTCAATAAATACCTGCCGAGTGAGTGATAATCATGTTCCAATGGCATGTTACCTGCAGGAGTGAGCCTTAACCTCTCTCCTTCCCTCCCTCTCTTTTCTTTCAGCCTCTCTCTCACTTGCTCAATTAATTATAACTCTGGTAAGCAACAGAGACATAAAGAGCAATAGGATACTTTTCTTCCTTTTCTATTCTTTTTTTTTACAATTTTACATTTAACGCAGGTACAGATTTGTGTAACCACACTACAATTAGGGTACAGAACAGTTCCATCACCCCAAAAAACTTTGTGCTCTTCCTTTATGGTCACTCTCACCCTTGCCGCTGGGAACCACTAATTTGTTCTCCATCTCTATCACTTTGTCTTTTTCAAGAATGACATAAATGGAACCATACAGTATGTAACCTTTTGAGACTGGCTTCTTTCAGCATAATGCCTTTGAGATTCATCCATGTCATGTATTATACCATCTGCTTTTGATCTCTCATGTGTTGGATCTGCCCTCACTCAACAACACAATGTCTGCAATCTAGAGATTAGAGCCTTTTACTGCCTGTTGTTTCACTCTTATTAAAAGCTGGTGTTTTAGTCAGACTCCTTTGTGAGGAATAAAGATCCACTTATCCTCACCCAAGAAAAGGGGAGTATATTTTAAAGATTCAGGGCTGTTCTGGGAATTAAAAAAGAAGGCTGTTAGCATAGTTGGTTCTGGAGATGGAAGGTGATTTTGGATTCAAGGCAGTTTTGGAGGAGAGGTATGGTGGACAGTGTGTAGTGGGTCACTTGTACTGTTCCTCTCCCTGTGTGTATGTGTGCTGTTTTCTCACTCTTTACCAGCTGGCTTCTCTGGATTACATATGATGTCTGCCTCCCTCTCCTCTTAACTTCAGCACGTGGCCGTCACTGTCTCGCCTACCCCTACTCACAGGATTTTTCAGCAGCAGTGCCCACTTCCCACTGGGGATTTGGACTCCAGTTCCTGGGGGGCAATCTGATCAGCTCTGCATATCTTTCAAGCTAGGCCTCATAGGTCTCCAGCCATCTGATAAAATGGCTGCTCTTGGATAGTATGAATACTCCTGTTCTCACCATCTGTGTCCAGTGTGAGTGAGACCATGTGCTATAAAACATGGTAGCTTGGTAAAGTAGATTTCCTTGGAAGGGGAGAATTGAGAGGGGGCAGGCAATGACTGACAGCTTTAGTAGTGCCTATTAGGTAGTCTTTATGAAGGACTGTTGAAATGTTTACTCATTTCTTCAGATATTCTGCTCTTCATTCTTTGAACAAACCAGATTATAGGAAAGATGTATTTGGGCCATCTTGCTTGCTCTCCAGTAGACTGCTTTCACTGAGCTGTGTTTTGTTATTCTGTTGGCTTTCACTGAGAGAAATTGCAAGAAATAGTCGTATTGAAACTGTGACTATATTTTCTGTCATTGGGGACTTCATCCATGAGGTACTTCTAATATGAAGCTCCATGTGAGAACTTTATTTTAGGGACTAATTTAAGGACACATTACTTTCCCTAAGGAATTGGCATACTTCCTTCCTCTTGACAAAGCTGAGTAACTCTCCAGGATTCCCTGTGTGTTGATACCCAGGAAACACAGTTCCCAGTAAACCGAGGTTCAGCTGTAGCAGCTATCCAGCCCCTTATAGACTCCCTATCTGTGTTCTTGGCCTGGTCTTGACAAATTCTTATATTCCTTCATCCTGGTTTTTAAATGTGTGGTTGTTTTCTGTGAGCCACCTCATAATATTTTAAAGAATAAAGGATATGAACAAATGAAAAACAAATGAAACCATGCTAGAGAGAGCAATGGGCTATGAAGTTTAGTTCCTGGACTCAGTCTACCAAATTGACTATCCCACTAGGTATCTTCCAATAGCAAATGTCCACTGAGGTAACAATCACAGACTTTTCAAGATGAAGAAAGCCTAAGAAATCACCAAATATCATGTATTGGGAATTATATCAATAATTATATGTGCCTATTTTTATGTGTTCTATTTTTTTTTTTAAGCACTGTGCTAAGCTCTTTGCTGGCATCATCTCACTTAATCTTCACAACACCCCTGTCTTAGTCATCTAGTGCTGCTATAACAGGAACACCACAAATGGATGATTAACAAAGAGAAATTTATTCTCTCACAGTCTATTAGGCTAGAAGTCTGAATTCAGGGTGCCAGCTCTAGGGGAAAGTTTTCTCTCTTTGTTGGCTCTGGAGGAAGGTCCTTGTTATCAATCTTCCTTTGGTCTAGGAGCTTCTCCACTTAGGAACCCCAGGTCCAAAGGATGCACTCTGCTCCCGACACTGCTTTCTTGGTGGTATGAGGTCCCCCTGTCTCTCTGCTCGCTTCTCTCTTTTATATGTCAAAAGAGACTGACTTAAGACAAAATCTAATCTTGTGGCTTAAGCTTTGCCTCATTAATATAACTGCTGATAATCCTGTCTCATTAACATCATAATCCCATTGCCATCAAGTCAATTTGACTCGTAGTGACTGTATAGGACAGAGTAGAACTACCCCATAGAATTTCCAAGGAGTGGCTGGTGGATTCAAACAGCTAACCTTTTGGTTAGCAGATAAGCTCTCAACCACTATACCACTAGGTCATAGAGGTAGGTTTTACAATACATAGGAAAATCACATCAGATGACAAAATGGTGGACAATCACACAATACTGGGAATCATGGCCTAGCCAAGTTGACAGATATTTTTGGGGGACACAATTCAGTCCATGATAACCCCTAAACCCAAACCAAAACCATTGCCACTGGGTTGATTCAGACTCATAGCGACCCTATAGAACAGAGTGGAACTGTCCCATAGAGTTTCCAAGGCTATAAATCTATACAGAAGCAGATTGCCACATCTGTCTCCCATGGAGCAGCTGGTGGGTTGAAACCACTGACATTTTGGTTAGCAGCTGAGCACTTAACAACTATGCCAGCAGGGCTCTTTACAACACCCTTAGATATTAGAGCAAGTTACTTAAAACTCACAAGTATCAGCTTCCTAATTTGTAAAAGGGAGATAATAATACTTTACCTAAGGTTGTTATAGGAATTCCTGGGTGGTGCAAACAGTTAACATGCATGGCTGCTAAACAAAAGGTTGGTGGTTTGAGTTTACCCAGAAGCACTTTGGAAAAAAGTCCTGATGATCTACTTCTGAAAAAACTAGCCGTTGAAAACCCTGTGAAATACAGTTCTACCCTGACACACATGGGGTCACCATGAGTCAGAATTTACTTGATGGCGACTGGTTTAAGGTTGTTATAAAGGTTAAATGAAATAACAGATGTATGATACCTAACGGTGTGTGACACACAGAAGGTACTCAGAAATATTGGTACCTGTTCCTACACTGTCCAAGTGTGTACTGCCAATAGCTCCTTCCCATGTCTCACACATGATGTCAACATTGATTTAACTAATCTAAGTATCTCTTTAGTGCTTTGGTTCTCTTATCTGCAAGTACTTTACATATTTGACTGTGGCCAGGACAGAAATGATGCCTAATATCCCTCTCACAGTTGTGACCACAGAAGGATAATTCTTGGTAAGTACTTTTTGCTAATAAAGATGAGATTTTACCCATGACACTTGTTGTAGCCACCTTTTGATCACCTTTGGGTATGGGGATTAATTAAGGAAAAGTTTATTTTTTGCAAAAATTTTTTGGGGCTGACCATGATGGACCATTTGGCTTTCTCCTGGGAAGGATGAGAGTGGGGAAGGCTTTATCACTGAGCAACTCTATAGTCATTGCTCCTGACTTGACCTCCAGACATCCCTGAAGGGTCTCGCTGATGCTCCTCTAACAGGAGCTGCTCCTTGTACTGTGGGACAGTTGAGAGCCATTAGGCCTTGGCTGTGCTTTATGATCCTTATTATAATCTGTCATGGGGCTCATAAGTATTTATCCAGAGAAACTGCCCCTGAGCATCAGTGACACAGAACAGGTCAACCATTTTATAAAGCCCTCAGGAGTTGCTTAACACAGCAGCACTGGATAAGACATCGTGACCAGACAGATCTGAAACAGTCACTGTGATCCTCTGTGCGTGGAGCTCAGTGTGGGAATCCAATTAGAGCCAGGGGGACTGCCCTCATCTCATTTCTACCTGCAACCCCTGAAGGAGACAGCGATATTGTCACTGAAAGAAAAAAGAATATTTATGCAGAACTCATGAGATAACATTCACATTTCATATCCACTTAATAAATGATGGCTACTAGGAACAATGTTTTCTCTTTATTCATAATTTTCTGAACGTTGTTCAAACCAACCTGCCTTAAGAATAGACAAACAAGAAGTATTAGGCTGCCACATCTT
The DNA here is from genome assembly GCF_030014295.1 of Loxodonta africana. Classification (NCBI taxonomy): domain Eukaryota; kingdom Metazoa; phylum Chordata; class Mammalia; order Proboscidea; family Elephantidae; genus Loxodonta; species Loxodonta africana. The sequence goes on along the minus strand of NC_087351.1, from coordinate 78,298,491 downwards.
GAGTTTTCACCCAAGCAATTTAGAATTACAGGTCTAAGTCAAATGTTTTTACTGACCTTCATTTCAGACATTGAATGACTGATAGTCTGATAGCAGAGGGGGCTTCATTTTCTGGCTGCTAATCTTGTCCTCAAACCTGAATTACACAGAAAATCAGGGGTTTTATACCCGAAAGGGTCCAGGCAAGGGCAATTCTTGGAATTCAGCTGTGGGAGGCTCCAGGGTCATAGCACTCCTATCCAGTCCCAGGGGCTCCTGTGTCACCCGGTTAAGCTTGAACTAGAGGGGGCAACTTTCTTGGTGAAAGTGGTTTTGAGCAACAGACTGGACACCCTACTCTTCAATTCCCTCCCCAAACTTTCCTTTCTTATGTTAATGGAGACAATTTCTCTTGGGCAGCCAGCCCTGGGAAAGCAGATATAACCCTCACTCCCTCAACATAGGCCCCTTCTGAGAGATCCTTATTTGAAGACTTGGGACACATTTACATTAGTCGTCCTCCTGCCAGGAGAGGAAGAGCTAGAGAGGTAGTTAATTGTAGCCCTGTCCCTCTCGACAGTGAAACTATTGTCCAGAACCTTTAGAGCCTTCAGTGTCATCTCCGGCCATCTCTGACAAGGCTTTCTTCATCCTTTGTGCCTCCCTTTCAGGGAACCAGATGACATGACCTTAGCAGGACCTGCAATTCCATCCAGCACCTTGACACCGTCCCCTCCTTCAGGACTCACACTCCCTGGCAGCAGCCAGAAGCCTTCCTAAGGAGGGGGATGTTGATTAAGTGAGAGGAGTGGGGCTGAGAACTCCTGGTCTAGGGAGAAAGATGTCAGAAGGGAAAGAAGAAATCAAACCAAAGCCAAAATGCATGACAAAAAGCAGCAAATATGTATTTATTTGGGGACTATAGTAGAATTTGGAACCATAGAAATACAATGCCTAAGCGATCAGCTGCTAACCAAAAGATTAGCAGTTTGAATCCATCAGCCATTCCTTGGAAACCCAATGGGGCAGTTCAATTCTGTCTTATTGGGTTGCTGTGAGTCAGAATCGACTCAAAGGCAATGGGTAGCAGTTATAGTAAAATTCAGGTATACGTTATTTAAATCTGGGTTTCAATCTTTTTTTTTTTGCAGACACAAATTTATTTTAAGGAGTAGTGTCATGTAATTACAGGAGCTGGCAATCTGAAATTCATAGGGCAGGCTGGCAGGCTGGAAACTCAAGCAAGTTTTTATGTTGCAATCTTTTTTTTTTTAATTTTTATTGTGCTTTAAGTGAAAGTTTACAAATCAAGTCAGCCTCTCATACAAAAATTTATATACACATTGCTGTATATTCCTAACTGCTGTCCCTCTAATGAGACAGCCTGCTCCTTCCCTCTGCACTTTCTTTTCGTGTCTATTCCGCCAGCTTCTGACCCCCTCTGACCTCTCATCTCCCCTCCAGATAGGAGATGCCAACGTAGTCTCAAATGTATACTTGATCCAAGAAGCTCATTCTTCACCAGCATCTTTTTCTGTCCCAATGTCCAGTCCAATTCCTGTCTGAAGAGTTGGCTTCAGGAATGGTTCCTGTCCTGGGCTAAGAGAAGGTCTGGGGGCCATGACTGCCAGAGTCCTTCTAATCGCAGTCAGACCATTAAGTCTGCTCTTTTTATGAAAATTTGGGGTCTGCGTCCCTCTGCTCTCCTGCTCCCTCAGGGGTTCTCTGTTGTGTTCTCTGTCAGGGCAGTCATTGGTTGTAGCCTGGCACCATCTAGTTCTTCTGGTCTCAGGCTAATGTAGTAGTCTCTGGTTTATGTGGCCCTTTCTGTCTCTTGGGCCCTTGGTGTTCTTTCTCCTTTGGTCCAGGTGGGTTGAAACCAGTTGATGCATCTTAGATGGTCACTTGCTAGTGTTTAAGACCCCGGATGCCACTCTCCAAAGTGGGATGCAGAATGTTTTCTTAATAAATTTTATTATGCCAGTCGGCTTAGATGTTCCCTAAAACCATGGTCCCCAAACCTCTGCCCCTGCTACACTGGTCTTCTAAGCATTCAGTTTACTCAGGAAACTTCTTTGCTTTTGGTTTAGTCCAGTTGTTCAGACCTCTCCTGTACTGTGTGTTGTCTTTCCCTTCACCTAAATTAGTTCTTATCTACTATCTAATTAGTGAATACCTCTCTCCCTTCCTCCCTCCCTCCCCCATGTGATAACCATCAAAGAATATTTCCTTCTCTGTTTAAACTATTTCTTGAGTTCTCATAATAGTGGTCTTATACAATATTTGTCCTTTTGCAATTGACTAATTTCACTCAGCATAATGCCTTCTAGATTCCTCCATGTTATGAAATGTTTCACAGATTCCTCACTGTTCTTTATTGATGTGTAGTATTCCGTTGTGTGAATATACCATAATTTATTGATCCATCCCTCCGTTGATGGACACCTTGGTTGCTTCCGTCTTTTTGCTATTGTTAACTGTACTGCAGTTAACATGGGTGTGCATATATCTGTTGTCTTAAAGGCCCTTATTTCTCTAGGATATATTCCAACAAGTGGGATTGCTGGATCCTATGGTATTTCCAGCTTTTTAAGGAAGCGCCAAATCGATTTCCAAAGTGGTTGTACCATTTTACATTCCGACCAGCGGTGTAGAAGTGTTCCAGTCTCTCCACAACCTCTCCAACATTTATTTATTTTATGTTTTTTGGATGAATGCCAGCCTTGTTGGAGTGAGATGGAATCTCACTGTAGTTTTGATTTGCATTTCTCTAATGGCTAATGATCGTGAGCATTTCCTGATGTATCTGTTAGCTACCTAAATGTCTTCTTTAGTGAAGTGTCTGTTCATATCTTTAGCCCATTTTTTAATTTTTTTTTTTTTTTTGTCTTTTTGTAGTTGAGTTTTTGCAGTATCATGTAAATTTTAGAGATCAGGCACTAATCGGAAAGGTCACAGCTAAAAACTTTTTCCCAGTCTGTAGGTAATCTATTTACTCTTTTGGTGAAGTCTTTGGATGAGCATAGGTGTTTGATTTTTAGGAGCTCCCAGTTATACAGTTTTTCTTCTGCATTGTTACTAATGTTTTGTATACTGTTTATGCCATGTATTAGGGTTCCTAACATTGTCCTAATTTTTTTTCCAAGATCTTTATCGTTTTAGATTTTATATTTAGGTCTTTGATCCATTTTGAGTTAGTTTTTGTGCATGGAGTGAGGTATGGGTCTTGTTTCATTTTTTTTTTTTTTGCAGATGGGTATCCAGTTATGCCAGCACCGTTTGTTAAAAAGGGTTTTTTCCCCATTTAACTGATTTCAGGTCTTTGTCAAATATAAGCTGCTCGTATGTGGATGGAATTATGTCTGGATTCTCAATTCTGTTCCATTGGTCTAATTATCTGTTGTTGTACCAGTACCAGGCTGTTTTGACTACTGTGGCACTATATTAGGTTCTAAAATCAGGTAGAGCGAGGCCTCCCACTTTGTTCTTTTTTTTCAGTAATGCTTTACTTATCCAGGCCCTCTTTCCCTTCCATGTGAAGTTGGTGATTTGTTTCTCCATCTCATTAAAAAAATGTCATTGGAATTTGGATCAGCATTGCATTAAATCTATAGATTGCTTTTTGTAGAATAGACATTTTTATAATGTTAAGTCTTCCTATCTATGAGCAAGGTATGTTTTTCCACTTATGTAGGTCTCTTTTGGTTTCTTGCAGAAGCGTTTTGTAGTTTTCTTTGTATAAGTCTTTTACATCTCTGGTAAGATTTATTCCTAAATATTTTATCTTCTTGGGGGCTACTGTAAATGGTATTGATTTGGTGATTTCCTCTTCAATGTTCTTTTTGTTGGTGTAGAGGACTCCAACTGATTTTTGTATGTTTATCTTGTATCGTGATACTCTGCTGAACTCTTTTATTAGTTTCAGTAGTTTTCTGGAGGATTCCTTAGGGTTTTCTGTGTATAAGATCATGTCATCTGCAAATAGAGATACTTTGACTTCTTCCTTGCCAATCTGGATGCCCTTTATTTCTTTATCTAGCCTAATTGCTCTGTCTAGGACCTCCAGCACAATGTTGAATAAGAGTGGTGATAAAAGGCATCCTTGTCTGGTTCCCGATCTCAAGGGGAATGCTTTCAGACTCTCTCCGTTTAGGATGATGTTGGCTATTGGCTTTGTATAAATGCCCTTTATTTTGTTGAGGAATTTTTCTTCTATTCCTATTTTGCTGAGAGTTTTTATCATGAATGGGTGTTGAACTTTGTCAAATGCCTTTTCTACATCAATTTATAAAATCATGTGATTCTTGTCTTTTGTTTTATTTATGTGGATTTCATTGTTTTTCTAATGTCGAACCATCCCTGCGTACCTGGTATGAATAATTCACCATGGTGAATTATTTTTATTATATGTTGTTGAATTCTATTGGCTAGGATTTGTTGAGGATTTTTGCATCTACATTCATGAGGGATATAGGTCTGTAATTTTCTTTTTTTTTGGTGTCTTTACCTGGTTTTGGTATCAGGGATATGGAACCTTCATAGAATGAGTTCGGGAATATTCCGTCCTTTTCTATGCTCTGAAATATATGTAGTAGTAGTGGTGTTAACTCTTCTCTGAAAGTTTGGTGGAATCTGCAGTGAAGCTGTACAGGCCAGGGCTTTTTTTTTGTTGGGAGCTTTTGATTACTTTTTCAATCTCTTCTTTTGTTATGGGTCTATTTAGTTGTTCTAATTTTTTTTTACCTCTGTTTGTGTCAGTTTAGGTAGGTAGTGTGTTTCTAGGAATTCATCCATTTGTTCTAGGTTTTCAAATTTGTTAGAGTACAATTTTTTTTGTAATAATCTGATATGATTCTTTTAATTTCAGTTGGGTCCATTGTAATATTGCCCATCTCATTTCTTATTTGGGTTATTTGCTTCCTCTCCTGTTTTTCTTTTGTCAGTTTGGCCTGTGGTTTATCAATTTTGTTGATTTTTTCAAAGAACCAGCCTTTGGTCTTGTTAATTCTTTTCAATTGTTTTTCTGTTTTCTATTTCATTTTAATCTGCTCTAATTTTTATTATTTGTTTTTTTCTGTTGCCTGTGGGTTTCTTTTGTTGCTCTCTTTCTATTTCTTCAAGTTGTAGGGATAATTCTTTGATTTTGGCCCTTTCTTTTTGGATATGTGCCTTTATTGATATAAATTGACCTCTGAGCACTGCTTTTGCTGTGTCCCAAAGGTTCTGATAGGAAGTGTTTTTGTTCTCACTGGATTCTATGAATTTCTTTTGTCCATCCTTAATGTCTTCTATAATCCAGTCTTTTTGGAGCAAGGTGTTGTTCATTTTCCAAGTGTTTGATTTCTTTTCCCTGCTTTTTCTGTTATTGATTTCCACTTTATGGCCTTATGGACAGAGAAGATGCTTTGTAATATTTCAATGTTTTGGATTCTGCTAAGGCTTGCTTTATGACCTAATATGTGATCTATTCTAGAGAATGTTCCATGTGCACTAAAAAAGAAAGTACAGTTGGCTGCTGTTGGGTGGAGTGTTCTGTATATGTCTGTGAGGTCATGTTGGTTGATTATGGCATTTAGATCTTCCGTGTCTTTATTGAGCTTCTTTCTGGGTGTCCTGTCCTTCACCGAAAGTGGTGTGTTGAAGTCTACTACTATTATTGCGGAGCTGTCTATCTTGCTTTTGAATGCTGATAGAGTTTTTTTTTTTTTTTTTTTATGTATCGTGCAGCCCTGTCATTGGATGCATAAGTATTTAACATGGTTATGTCTTCTTGGTATATTGTCCCTTTAATTATTATGTAGTGTCCTTCCTTATCCTTACTGAGGGATTTAACTTTAAAGTCTATTTTGTCAGAAATTAATATTGCCACTCCTGCTCTTTTTTGATTGTTGTTTGCTTGATATATTTTTTCCATCCTTTGAGTTTTAGTTTGTTTGTGTCTCTAAGTCTAAGGTGTGTCTCTTGTAGGCAGCATATAGACGGGTCATTTTTTTTATTCCATTCTGCCACCCTCTGTCTCTTTATTGGTGCATTTAGTCCATTTACATTCAGTGTAATTATGGATAGGTATGAATTTAGTGGTATCATTTCGATGTCTTTTTTTTGTGTGTGTTGTTGACAGTTTCTTTTTCCCACTTAATTTTTTGTGCTGAGTAGATTATCTTTATATATCGTCTTTTCCTCATAGTCGTTGTTGTTGATTTTGTTTCTGCTGAGTCTCTATTTTTTTCTTGTATTTTATTTTGATGTATAGGATAGTTTGTCTCCTTTGTGGTTACTTTCATATTTACCCATATTTTTCTAAATTTATACCTAAGTTTTATTTCTTTGTATCACCTTATCTTCCTCTCCATATGAAAAATCTATGACTATATTTATTAAAAAAAAAATATTTATTAGTCCCTGTTTATTGTTTTAATGTTGTGTTCTTTTACATAATAACGTTGCTGTTTCCCTGTTTTAAGCATTTTTTGTTCTTGATTGATTTTTGTGATTTCCCTGCCTGGGTTGACATCTGATTGCTCTGTCCAGTGTTCTAGTGTTGGTTCGATACCTGATATTATTGATTTCCTACCCAAAGAATTCTCTTGAGTATTTCTCATAGTTTTGGTTTGGTTTTTATGAATTCCCTAAACTTCTGTTTATCTGGAAATATCCTAATTTCACCTTCATATTTGAGAGACAGTTTTGCTGGATATATGATTCTTGGCTGGCAATTTTTTTTCCTTCATTGCTTTACATAAGTCATCCCATTGCCCCCTTGCCTACATGGTTCCTGCTAAGTAGTCCAAGCTTATTCTTATTGACTTTCCTTTGCAGGTGACTTTTTGTTTATCCCTAGCTGCTCTTAAAATTCTCTCTTTATCTTTGGTTTTGTCAAGTTTGATTATAGTATGTCTTGGTGACTTTCTTTTAAAAGCTGATTTATTTGGAGTTTGATAAGCATCTTGGGTTGATATCTTCTCATCATTCATTACGTCAGGGAATTTTTATGCCAACAAATCTTCAACAATTCTGCCTGTATTTTCTGTTATCCCTTTCTGTTTTGGTACTCCAATCACTCATAGGTTATTTCTCTTGATAGAGTCCTACATGGTTCTGAAGTTTTCTTCATTTTTTTTTAAATTCTTTTGTCTTAGTTTTTTTCAAATATATTGGTGCCAAGTGCTTTATCTTCAAGTTTACAAATTCTGCCTTCCACTTGCTCAGTTTTCCTCCTCTGACTTTCTGTTGAGTTGTCTAATTGTGCAATTTTATTGTTAACCTCCTGAATTTCTGATTTCTGTCTATGGATTTTTCCAGTTTATTTAATTTTTCATTATGTTCCTGAATAACCTTTTGAATTTCCTAAACTAATTTATCTGTGTGTTCCTTGGCTTGTTCTGGATATTGCCTGATTTCCTTCCTGATGTCTTAAAGGGGTCCGTATATCAATCTTTTGTATTCTTTATCTGGTAATTCCAGGAAGGCACTTTCATCTGGAAGATCCCTGACTTCTTTGTTTTGAGAGCTTGTTGAGGTGATCATGGTCTGTTTTTTTTTTTTTTTTTATGTAACTTGATATTGACTGTTGTCTCCAGGGCATCTATAAGTTATTATAGTTTATTTTATGTTTGCTTACTGTATCATAGCTTCTTGCTTTGTTTTTTTTCGATATCCCCAAATGGGTTGCTTGAGTGAGCTAGCTTGATTATTTTTGCCTTTGGAGCTCTGACATCCTTTCCCCAGATGGTTAAAACTGTTATCAGGTGTATCAGTCTAGGAGTCCACTCATTTTTCTTGTATGAATTCAGCTCAGGTGTCCAGGTTGCTGGTCATCAAGTATGTGGTAGAGGCTCTGTTCTACAGTCTTAGAGGGGCAGGGGTGATTGGTGTAGGTACCAGTATCTAATTGTAGCTGGGGGTCACACTCTGAATAAGGCAGGGTGCTGAGAATCATCCCCGAAGTGTCTCTGAGGAAAGCATGTCCCTCTTCCATAGAGTGTACAGGTGGGTGAGTTCTGCATACAAACCATGGACACCCAAAATTTTTGGTTGTAAGGACTGGGAGGTACCAGTTATCCTTGGACCCCTTCTGTGGGTGGCTGGGTGACCTGACTGGAGCCACCAGTCCTTAGGCCCCTGATGTGGGTAGGTGAGTACCCTATTTAATAGGCAAAGTGTTGTCAAGTATCAAACACCCACCACTTCACCACATAGCTGAAATGGTTGCAGTCTGCCAACAAGGGCCTTTTGACCTGAAATAGGCCCACATGGGTCCATGCAGAGGGGAAAGATACTCAAAGTCCACAGACTATTTATGCCTGGGCAGGAGCTGCTTCTGTCCTGAGCTCCCCTGGTTAGTAGATTTGGCAAATTATCTTTTTCCCCAATTGTGAATTTATTCCTTCTCCAAGGCAGGGAGGATGACTCTAGGCACTCAACAGGGCCTATCTCAGGCCCAGGGAAATCAACAGCTGGTGAAGACACCTTAGGGGGTGGGGGACATGGTAAAATATACGCAGGTGCTTAGCTTTTGCCGAGAGCGCCATTCTTCTCTGGTTCTGGAAGTCTGAGTAGGCTGTGTGGCTGGCTGCTTATTCCTGAGGAAACTGCAGCTGAACACTACTATCAGCCTGCCACAGCCAATCCTGGGAATGGTGCCTGAAGGCTCCCAGCGATTCAGGTCCGGTAACTCCTCTCTGCTTCTGAACCATCTCTTCATCTCCCTGCCACTCAGTTTCTTTTCCAACTTTGCCTTTGATGTTCAGGGCTCCTAGCTTGTCATAAATATACTCATTTCACTTGCATTTTCAGGTCTTTATTGTAAGAGGGCTTGCTGGGAGAGTCTGCCTATTCTGCCATCTTGGTCCCGCCCCCTTCAATCATTTTTAAGTAAGAAATAAATTTTTATTGCATCTGAATACACATACAATTTCATAAAACACTGTTCTACATTGAATGTTACTACATCGGATGCATTCTGACCCCTACCACCATCCTAATATATCCTAAGAAGGAGCCCTGTTGGCACAATGGTTAAGTACTTGACTGTTAGCCAAAAGATTGGTGGTTCAAACCCACGAGGGACTCTATGGGAGAAAAAGACCTAGTAAGCTGCTCCTATAAAGAGTACAGACTAGGAAACCCTGTGGGCCATTTCCAGTCTGTCCTGGAGGGTCACTGTAAGTCAGAATCAACTTGATGGCACACAACAATCTATCCTACCTTTCCCTACCTTATTTTATCCTACCTTACCCTACCTTATTCTACTCTATTCAAACCTTTTCTGCTGTTTCATTTAAAAAAAAAAGGGGGAGGGGGGACTCGTTTCTACCCACTAAATTAATTTCATGATCCACTAATAGGTCATAACTGGCAATTTAAAAAATTGTGATTTGTTAACATTCATGGATGCATAGGCTTCTACATTCATTGACTTTCAGAGCTGTAGCTCATCCATTCCTAATGTAACCTATTCATCCTCAATTGTACAGCTGGTTGACAGCAGGATCAGTGTTCTTTCCCAAATTCAAATGGGGATGCAAGAGGGAGTGTCTTATGGTGCAAAGAGCCTGGGATTGGAATTTTTAGAAGCAGGCTCAATATCCTATTCAGAATTTCTGTGGCTTTGAGCAAATCATTTAAACCTTGTGAAATGAGCTGTTGGAAGGACCAATTAGTTAAGACAGAGGAGAGGCTTTGTAAACTCGGTGAAGTCCAAAGTTAAAGAGTAACTATTTTCTCTGTCTCTCCATAATAGTCTGCGATGCAGGTGTTATCTGTATCCCCTGTCAGTGGTCAGTGGTGCTACAACAGAGTTTTCCTGGCTTTGGAACAGAAAGGAAAACAGTCTTGTCAGTAATCAGCCCCTTTCTCTTCATCATCATGAGTCTCCAAATCTCCTTACCTTTCCCTCTCCTTTTTTCCTAGATTTTTAATTCTCACCCTTATCTTTTTATTTTCTGCCATTTTGTTACAAAAGATCTTTGTTAAATGTCTCTTGATTTTTAGGTCTTAAATTAGTCAAGTCAATGCGTGATCAGAAATAAAAAGTCCGTATGTGGATAACAAGCAAATGCGAAATTGTCTCTAAAGGTCTGTAGTGACCTATAGACCAGAGTCTCTCTCAGTGTGTGAAATGGAAATATTAGTCATCTGGAAATTCATTTAGGATGTTCCACCTGTGTCTTAAGAGAATAATGGCATTCCACAGCAGAAGCAGTAGGAAGGAGTAAGGCATGTGGATCCTGTCATCCGATGTTCCCAGAGGAGAATCATGTTGCCCCTGGGGCTCCCATGTACATGAGATTTTCTCTGATTCTTGTATAAGCATCTGTGGATGGTCTCATGCCAGGAGAAGCCATGCTTTCACATGATGGCTACAGATGGCACCTGGAAGGCAGAGTCTTGCTGAAAGGTGGCTTTGTTCAGAGGGAGGTTTAGTTGGTATCAACCAACTGTCAAATGCTCAGCTTGGAATTTCAGGTTCTGTAGAGATGGGTGTCTCAGGAGACCCAGTAAGGGGGCACGTTATAGGCAATCCTGGGGGCTCCTCATACTTGGATTACCCTGACTAAATGCTGTGAAAGGCAAGTTGGGCTTGATCTAGTCTCTTGGCCACCCTGGGGCCAGTTTTCTGTCCTGCAGAAGAAAGGGTTCAAGCAACTGGAAGTCACATCTCTAAGGACCTTGATATGTCTTAGAATCATAGGAAAAGTTTGGCTGGAAAACATTTAAATAAATCCATCTGCTTATCTCTCCTGTTTCATACTTGAAAGATATGGTAAGGGTAAGGCTCATTTTGTTTTTTCTTCTATCAACATAAATACTGCTCAAATATCTGGTTCAGTTTTTTTTGGTAATTTATGCATTCTCAGCTCAGTGATTTTCTGCAGAACCAGCCTTTTATGAGAAACTAGAATTTTCCTGGGGAGAAAATTGCCTTCTCTGTCACTGTAATCTATATTTAGTACATAACCACCTGTGTGACATGACCTGAGTTTCCACATCTAAAATGAAGAAGCTGTGCTTAGAGAGGACATGTTTTTGTGGTGGTTAAGAGCACAGAGTTGGGAACCAGGGTGTCTGGGCTTGAAACTCCACTTTTCTACTTACTAGTGGCATGGCCTTGAGAAAATTACTTCACCCATTTGTATTTCAGTACCTCTATAAATTGGTGATTATAATAGTAGTATCTATATCATGAAGATTATGAGTTAACACAGTGTCCAGCTATAGTAGCTGCTCTATGAGATTTGGTGTCATTCTTAGATGCTCTGTAAGGTATCCTATAACTTTAAAACTTGGTGAGAATATTATAATAGTTACATGTAACATTGGAATAGCTATTATTGTTTACAAGATTTGTCTCCATACGTTATATCCTCCAGCTGGGAAAATACAGGCTGAAAAGTCCAGTGACTTGTTTAAGAACATGCTTTTTAAGAGACAAGGCTGACTGTAGAGCTGAACCTTCTGACTCCTAATTTCTGGGACCATCCATCACATGATGATGCCTTTCAGCATTGATATTCCCCTCTTATATGGTCCTCCTCTTGACCTCCATCATTATGTTAAGAAAATACACCATTCTTCAAAGCACTAGATACCACCATGATCTCAAAAGCATCTTCTCTGTATAATTAACACCAGCTGCTGTAATAGATAAACCCCAATCTCAGTGATTTAACACAATAGAAATTTATGTCTCACTGTGTAAAGTACAAATTAGTGTCCTCAGTTGGTGGGTGGCCTTTCATGTAACTGTTCAAGGACATAGGCTTCTTCCAAAGTATCTCCACCTCCTCCAGGACCTTGGATTTCTTTTGTTCAGGTGGTGGATGGGGAAAGAGATCGTATAGACTTTTCACCAACTTTTTAACCACTTTGATGTGGAAGTGACACATATCACATCCTTTCACATTTCAATGGTGAAAGCTAGTTTTGTGGCCCTACCTAGGTGCAAAGGGGGCTGGGAAATGTAGTCTTTGGCTAAGAAATCACTTCCTGACAATACTCCACGGGAGCATGAAGTTTCGGTCATCAGCTAGTCCTCTTTTCCACACTTACTCACTTGCCAAGCTATGTCTATTCTCTCCCCAAATTTTCTCTCACATTGGCACTCTACTTCCATTCCCATCTACCTCTGTTGCAGCTGCCATCACCCTACTTCAGACCCTTACTATAATATAAAGTCATTTCTTTGCTTCTATTCTCTACATATTCCTTCTGCTCCCACATGTCACAGTCAGATTAATCATCCTGAGCTACTCTTTCAAAACGTCATTTTTTGTTGGCTCCATTTAGCAACAACTCAATGAACAGTGATTGAGCTCCTACCCATGTAAAGTACAGTGCTAGGCACAGAAGGGATACATGAATGAATAGTACTTTGTCCCTGCATTTAAGCTGTTTAAGTCTATTAGGGGAGACTAACATGCTTACAGAAACCATGGTGGTGTAGTGGTTAAGAGCTATCGCTGCTAACCAAAAGGTCAGCAGTTCAAATCCACCAGTTACTCCTTGAAAACTCTACAGGGTAGTTCTACTCCATCATGCTTACAGTAAGCTATGGATCAGGACAGGGAGTAAGTGCTAGGATAGAAGTACCAACAAATTGCTATATATGTATATAGGAAGAAGATATTAAATACTCAGAAAGGGAGAACAGTCCTGTTTAAGGAAAACTGAAGCACAATACTTGGGAGGAGGTAACAAGAATGTACTACTTAGTGTCTCAAGCTATGCTCCAATCTCTGGGCTTCTGTGAATTCCATCTCAGGGAGCTGAGAGAAGTACTGTTGAAACTGTTATGTAACTGAGTAATCTTTAGGGCATGGTGGTGATTCTGAAAAGTGTGAGAGATGAGCAATAGGTAGATGTCTGAATTGAAAAAAATTTTTTATTGTGCTTTAGGTGAAAGTTTATAGCTCAAGTTAGTTTCTCATTCAAAAATTTATACACATATTGTTTTGTGACATTGGTTGCAATCACTACTATGTGACAGCATGCTCCCACTTTCCACCCCAGATTCCCTGTGTCCATTCATCCATTTCTTGTCCCTTCCTGCCTTCTCATCTTGCTTTTGGACAAGAATTGCCCATTTGGTGTCACATATTTGATTGAACTAAGAAGCATGTTCCTCACATGTGTTATTGTTTGTTTTATAGGCCTGTCTAATCTTTGTCTGGAAAGTAGGCTTCAGGAGTGGTTTCAGTTCTGAGTTAGCAGAGACTGATTCAGACTGCTTCCTCCAGTCGCTGTCAGCCCAGTAAGTCTGATCTTTTTTCATAAATTTGAATTCTGTTTTACATTTTTCTCCTGTCTGGGACTGTCTGTTGTGACCCCTGTCAGAATGGTCAGTGGTGGTAGGCTGGGCACCATCAAGTCCTTCTCGGCTCAGGCTGGTGGAGGCTGTGGTTCATGTGGTCCTTTAGTCCTTTGGGCTAATATTTTCCTTTTGTCTTTGATTTTCTTCATTCTCCTTTGCCCTGAAAGGGATGGGACCAATAGATGTATCTTAGATGACTGCTTACAAGCTTTTAAGACCCAAGATGCTACTCACCAAAGTTGGATGTAAAACATTTTCTTTATGAACAATGTTATGCCAATTGACCTAGATTTCCCCTGAGATTATGATTTCCAGCCCCCCTTTTTTTCAAAGAAAAAAGAAACAGGAGAATTTATATTCTATTGTTCAGAATCTATATCTAGGTAGAACTAGAAAAATGGCAGAGCTAGAAAAATAGGTAGTTGAGTTCACTATGAACAACTCATTTCAGATTGGTTTTATTTTTTCTCTTTTAATGAGGCCGTTAGACTTAAAGATCATTGGAAGATAGAGATTCAGTACATCTGAATTTCAGTAGAATTTTGATCTGTTGGAATGAAATTCTTACAGAGAAGTTGGAGCAATCCTGAATGATTTTATGGTTTGGTGGGTTTAAGCTGTTGAATGTATTCATATAAACCTACCCACTGCCGTCGAGTCGATTCTGACTCATAGCGACCCTATAGGACAGAGTAGAACTGCCCCATAGAGTTTCCAAGGAGCGCCTGGCGGATTCGAACTGCCGACCTTTTGGTTAGCAGCCATAGCATTTAACCACTATGCCACCAGGGTTTCCACCATATAAACTTAGAGGAAGGCATATAGAGGTGAGTTCTAGGAACCTGTCATTGGCCCTGTTTTTTAATAAGCTAATAATTTTGGTGGTAGTCTTGATGTTCAAGTTAATGGTTGATATGAATTTGAGAGCTAAGCTAATATCTTTGAGGTACTGAATTTTTCATAAATTCCTCTGGATTGTTTTCTAAACTTAAGGTTGGGTTAAAAAAAAAAAAAAAGACAAATCAGATATTGACCTATGTATGAAAATTTCCTCTGTATATGTTTTATCACTTTTGAAAAAGAAAGAAGCCAAGAAATTTCCATTTGGGCTCAAATGTGATCATGTATTAAAAGTTAACTTTGTACCAGTCTGCACAACTCAGCTAGAAGGATGTTCTTATTTTCTACATTTAAGATTAAAAAAAAAAAAAAAGATCAAATAAAAGTTAGATTCTGAATCTTCTGCCTGGGTTTCAAGAAAAATTAAGTCAATGAGTTATACCTTCCCCTATGCCTTCCTCAGACCCTACCCTGCTCCCTACTTCTGATGTATAGCCTTGGGGAGAAGGATCAGTGAGAATCTGACTATGCTCTGATAAATAGAGTTTGGAAATTCAGCATAAACATCTGAGCCCTGGACACTAACTGGGACTCCTGTGGCTGGTAGCATTAGCAGATGCCTAAAGGCTCATCTCTACTCTTGTAGTACCCAGAATGAAAAACAAGGTGGGGGGCCTTCTAAGCTGAACCATTGTTTAGATGGAGTAATTAAAATCATGCTACCATAAGCCAACTCCATCCAGAGAAGTACACTGGACTGTGAACATCTTCTACTCTCTGGCCAGCAGTGGGGGAATATAGAATGGGTCTATACTCCTAACAAGTGGAATTCTTTTCTTTTATAAATGCCAGTGCTAAATAATGCTCAATTCAGTTAAATCATGTAACAAGCTATCCTCTGAGTCATCAAGGACCCATATCTGTAAACATGAAAACAGAAGCTACATGGCCCCTGACAGTGATGTTACAGAAGTTTCAATGCAAGGCAGGGGGCTGAAAGGCTTTGAGGAGAAGACCTTTGAACCACTCTTCGGATACCAAAGATATCCAGACTTTCAACTTGCCATTTACAGCCTCCACTCTCTGATTAACAGCTTGGACTTCAGTGTCAGAAATATCTGAGTTTTAGTCCTAGCTCAGTAACTTAATTTTGAAACATTGAACAAGTTAGTTAACTTCTCTGTGCCTCAGTTTCCTCATTTGTAAAATGTGTATATAATAACGGTATGTCGACTATTGATTACCCAGAAGACCACTAATACAATCTTTTGGTCAAGCAAAGCCAAGTTTATTAGACTTGTTGCAGTAAGGGAGAACAGCAACTTGACAGTTTTTATAGTATCTCAGAAAGAAGTCAAAAGAGAGTATTTACACTGTTTTGAGGCCTGGGCTGCATGACTTTAAGGAAGGTGTTGAATGGTGGGAGAGGTTGGAACTGGGAAGTTAAGGCAATAGCTTTGGATTGGTGGACACGGTAACTCAAGGATCTCGAAGTGAGCTATTTTAGTTGTTTCATGGTCTTATCTTACAGGAATAAGTATTTCCAGGAGCAGGAAGTTAAGCTATTTTTGCCTGGTCCTACTATTGTTTCCAGTTGGTTTCAGTTCTCAAGTACTTACCTCATAAGGTTGGTATGAAGATTAAATAATTGACAAACATACATAAAGCATTTAGCGTATAACATAGCTCTCAGCAAATGTTAGTCACTATTAACTACTATCATCCCCTCCTTTATATTCCCTATGTTACTTGTGGTCAAAAGAACCTCCCACCCCTTATATCTCAATATCTTTGTAAATATCATTCCATCATCCTGGAATTTCTTCTCTCTGGTTATGCTATCCTAGGGAAATCCAACCCAACTTCCAAACTGCTCAGTGACATCTCCTCCATCATCCTTCCTGACCTCTCCTAACAGGAAGAGACCTCTTGGTCTGCTGAAATACATGCCCTTGTTTGGGACTCTCCTTTGACACTTATTATTTTACTTTCTAGTGATGATAATTATGTGCACATAGATATTATTTATCCTGTTATAAGATCATGATTTTTTCCCCTGTATGACTTTCTACCTGCCCCCAGAGGACTTAGCCTAGAGCCTTGTCCACGGAGTGATTTTCTAAATGTTTCTTGATTTAATAAGTATAATCAATTATTGACCAAACATAAATTTGAAGACCTTAGATAAGAACTGCAGCTTAAGGCAAAGTCTGAGTCTTTTTGCATACTTTGCATACAGTAGGTGAATCCAATATTTTGAGCTATCTGTAAATGTGACCAGATGATGCTGGATACTTATACCCAGGTGACAATACGGCAGAAGACGTGTGCAGAAATAGCAAATGGGCAGTACAATGTAATGGATAAAGTAGTGGTGAGAGAATCCACAGAGCTAGTAGTTAAGATCAGATATTTGGGCAAAAAACACAATTTCAAACATGAATCATTAGATAAAATTCATAGCAAGAGCTCTAAGAGGAAATACTTGCTAGACCATTCATTAAATTATTGTTTCCCTTATGTCATGCTCATTGCTTGTTGGGTTACCATATTTATTAGCATTTCCCCTCCTGGGACCTGGCAGTTTCCACGCTATTTTTGAGGTTAACTTTGGAAATAGAGACCTAATCACTTAAGTTAGAAACTGATTATGTTACTTTAATATTTATTAAGATTCCATACATAATTTATTTAACATTTTAATGAAAAACATGTCATATTGTTTTATAAAAATTGCTACCATTTTATAAATGTGGTGCTTTATTACACATTAACTCGTATAATCCTCATAATAACCCTAAGAGTTAAATATTTTTAATCTTTCCCTGGGAGGAAACTGAGGTTCAGAGGGTTAAATAAATTATCCAAGGTCCCTCAGCCACCAATGATGGGAACAAAACTTGAACTTAGGTCTGCTTCACCTAGAAGACATAGTTTTAACCATTGGATTAATGGGAAAAAAAAAGAAAAAAAAATTCCATTAATCCAATGGTTAAAAGTGTGTGTGTACACACACACACACACATTACATATATATACATACACATATATGTAGCAACCAGTTGCCATTGAGTTGATTCTGACTCATGGCCACCCCATGTGTGTCAGAGTAGAACTGTGCTCCATAGGGTTTTCAATGGCTGATTTTTCAGAAGCAGATTGCCAGGCCTTTCTTTGGAGGTGGACTTAAGCCTCCAGGCTTTCAATTAACAACTGAGTGCGTCAATCATTGCACCACCCAGGAATATACACACACACACATACACACACATACACACACATACACCATATGGTTATGCAAAAAACAGGCACCTTCTACATTTGTTGCTGTAAAATAAGTTAGCACAGTGCACTTATGAAAATACCTCATGGCGGGGGGAGGGTGTGGTTGGCAAACCAATGTAGAAGGTGCCTGTTATTTGCATAAAATATAGTATATATAAAACCAAAAAACAAACCCATTGCCCTTGAGATGATTCCAATTCATAATCTCATCTAAAAGGAAGATTTTTAACTACATGAAACTGTAATGGATCAGGGGAAATATTGCAGAAAAGGTAGTACATGAATATTATATCTGTATAAATAGGTATAAACTCAACCAATTACAAATATAAATAAAAAATATATTTTTATAGAATTTGTCCAAAAGGTACTTAACTTTTATCTATCAGCTTTACCTACCCTTTCACACACACACATAACGTCAGTTATGTGAGACAAATGTTTATTAATAAATGGGGGTAACAAACTGAATAGTCAAGGATTATCAAAGACTCAAAGTTTATTACTTTATTTACTTACATAAACCAACAAAAGCCAAGTGACCACGGGCTCTTTAGCCCTTGAATGGGCTCTAGAGTTTGTACGTATATTTTTTTGTTTGTTTACTGATGTTCTATGCTTTGTTTTTCCTACCAAGATGCCAAGCGTAGCCAATGTGTTCCTATACTAGCATGTAAGAGAGGCCAAGGCTGACAGAAACTAACCATTTACTTTGCATTTAAAGTTTAAACAGGATAATGTATATCTTTTCAAATGGTTCTCTACTCCCTGGAATTAGAATATCTTTCCTCAATCACTTGTGGCTGCCCTTTTCTCTCAAATCAGTTGGGACTCTTACCAAATAAACATAATTTTGATTGATGTTTACCTTGTATTTCTGATGTTTCCTACATTTTTTTTCCTTTTTCCCATTTTAACAGTTATGAAGGAGATGCCTATTTCTGGCCAAGCATGGCTGCTGACTCCCAGGAAATATCGTTCGCAGCCCTCTCTGCTTTCTGGTCTTTATTAAGTCAGTTGAACCATTGAGTACATTCCTCCCAGGCAGAGTGTTTGCACAATCACTTCCTCAAAGGCCAGGCAGAGTGCAAGCTGTCTGTGCTATTTTGGAATAATTCTTTTGCTATAGTCCCTGTTTTCCCTGGTTGTTCATTTCCTAGGATTTTACAACAGGATGAGAGCTTAGAGATCGCTTGGTATTCTCTAAAAAAAAAAAGGGCCCCTCCAAGAAAAAAGAAAAAAAACCCAAACCTGTTGCCATCCAGTCAATTCCAACTCACAGCAACCTTAGAGGACAGAGTAGAACTGCTCCATAGGGTTTCCGAGGAGCACCTGGTGGATTTCAACTGACAACCTTTTGATTAGCAGCTGTAGCTCTTAACCACTACGCCACCAAGGGTTCCCAGACAGGCCCAGTGGTTCCCAAAATGTGATCCTGTGGCCTGCAGCATCAGCCTCCCTGGGAATTTGTTAGAAATGTAAATTCTTGAGCCCTGCCCCAGACTTACTCTAGGGGTGGAGCCCCCCGATAAAAAAAAAAAAAAAAAAAAAAAAAAACCATTGCCATAGAGTCAACTCCGACCCATAGTGACCCTATAGGACAGAGTAGAACTGCCCCATAGAGTTTCCAAGGAGCAGCTGGTGGATTTGAACTGCCGACCTTTTGGTCGGCAGCCAAGCTCTTAACCACCCAGCAGTCTGTAATTTAACAAGCCCTGCAGATGATTTTGATTTATGCTACAGTTTGACGAATACTGGGTTGAGTCATTTGTCCAAGGTCATGCCGCTGATGGCAGGACACAAACCCAGATTATCTGACACCCAATTTAAGCTCTTCTTGCCCTACCACTTTGCTTCTGCCCCCTCCTGAGCTTAAATTTATTGTGCTTCTTCCTTGTTGGCATTCTTCTGGAATGCTGGCATTGATTCAAATAGTTTTAATGAGCTACCTCTTTTCCCCCTCTCAGCTTTCTGAGAAATTTAAGTTCAGGGGCTGTTATTTAATTATATTAATTTCATGTCTGGAGATTCTAACAATTTTTTCAAATTGGAGTTTTAATTTGACCATGATTCCTTGCCGTAAGCAGAAATGTACTGTTAATTCTTCTGGTTCATAGGTTTTTCTTTGCTTTTCAAGCAAAGTTCAGCAGCTGAACAGATGCATTTTTTGTCACTTTTCTGATGCCTTTCATAAGCAATTTTCTTTTTCTAGTGACACTTTTCATCCTACCCTGACAAAACCACACATCAGGATTACACTTTTCAACTTCCTTTTCAAAGCACCAGCCTTGGTGTTGCTCATTGACACCCCTTGTTGAAGGAATGAAGCCCTCAGAACCTTCTGAGGCTTTACTTTGACTCAGTGGCTACCAGACAAGACAAACGCCTGGTCTGCCCCCCTCCACTGTTCAGTGATAAGTCCCTGTGGCTGAGCCTCCAAGGGCATCCACCTTCGTTTAATCTCCCTTCTTCCTGCTGGTGTTTCCTTTGGGCTTCCATTCTCAGGCAAGACACCTGCTGTGGTCACAAGGCACTGGCAGGAAGTTGTGTGTTTTATGGCTTTTTGCTTCTATGAAAGAAGTTTGCACAATGGCTGAAAGGCACTTTTAGCTCAACTGTCCTTCTGCTTGATGTAAAGCTTAACTAGGACTAGGGAAACTCAGAGGGCCTTGGGAGTCAATGTTTCCCCGCCCACTCCCACCCCCCTTCTTTTCTTCCTCCCTAGCACCCTGGTGGAAACCCTGGTGGCCTGGTGGTTAAGAGTTACCCCTGCTAAGTAAAAGGTCAGTTCAAATCCACCAGGCACTTCCTGGAAACTCTATGGGGGCAGTTCTACTCTGTCCTATAGGGTTACTATGAGTCAGAATCATCTCGATGGCAATGAATTTTTTGGTTCAGAGGCCTGGTGGCATAGGGGTTAAGAGCTGCTAACCAAAAGGTTGGCAGTTCGAATCTACTGCAGCTCCTTGGAAACCCTATAGGGCAATTTTACTCTGTCCTATAGGGTCGCTAGGAGTTGGAATCGACTTGATAGCAATGGGTTTGGTTTTGGGTAGAAAGTACAATCTGGGGCTTCTCCAGATGGTTTAATCTAGGCCACAACCAATCTGAAGAGCTCCAGGGAGGCTGGGGGATTCAAAGGCTGAACTCTGGAATGAAGTGTACCTCTGGAAGGCCCTGAACCAATGCCCAAGCCCACCCTAAATGGGCTCAGGGGAACTGGAGTTGATGTGGCTGCCCAAGGGCTCCTCTGGGTGACACTGACCCTAGGAACTGACTAGAACCATATGAGTCTCAGCAAGAAAGGGGTGAGGATTTCTAGAAATTTCTTCTTGGTACTTTGATCCATGGCATTTGACTACTTGAGATTAAATTTTGAAACTGAAAACTATAAACACCAATATTTATTTGGTGCCTCTGGGCTTGGGTTTAAATGAATATATCTTTGCATGGTGACTCTGTTCACACACGCTGCTGGCGGGGTCCTTCTTGATGCATAAAGAATGACAAAGATAATGATAATAACTACTGTTTATGGAATATATGCTATGGGTTCCCTTACTAGACATTGCTGCTGATCTTTCTATTCACCCTGCAAGGTGTGGACTGTTAGCCTTACTGTCCAGGTAAGGAAACAGAGACTCAACCTAAGCAATTTGCTAAATGTAAAACACTAAATGAGGAAATTTAGTGACAGTTTTCTTTCTTTTTTTGGTGAGGATTTTGCATAGTGATTAAACACATTGACTCTGAAGCAAAACTACAGAGTTCCAATCCTAGCTCTGCCACTTAGTATATATGAACTCAATCTCTCTGTTCCTCAGTTTCCCCATCTGTAAAGTGGGCATAATAATGGTATTTACTTTATAAAGTTGATATAAAGATGAAAGAATTAGTATACAGTAAGTACTTAAAACAGTACCTGGCATAAAATAATCACTATATGCATGCTGGCTATTAAGAAAACACCAGGATGAAAAAAAGCACTGTTTCACATTATTTGCCAAATGAGCTAATCCTTTAGAGTAGCTTTTCCAAATGTTTAATACTCATTTTCTGGATCTTTCCAGGACTTGGTAATAAAACAATCCGGCGCTTAGTGAGAAAGTCCAAAAGGGGATATATAATTTTTACTTCGAGTAAATAAACCATTTATCACTACTCTCTCCCCCTCCGCTGTCTCCTGCCCCTTTCAGAGTGCTCTCTGGGCACCCTGTACCTTTGTAACTCATGTGGCTGCAAATCACACAGCAACCAGCACTGAATTCCATTTGCAATACAAAGAGACTGCCAGGAAAAAAAGAACGGGCTTAATTAGTAAGAGGTGTTCAAGGTAAAGCCTTTACAAAAGAGCTAACTGAGCTGTGTTAAAGGAAGAAATATGATGAAAGCCACCATTACCAGGGCCAGGATGATGCTTATATTTCCTCAGCCTTTGCCTGCCATATCACATCTGCTTAGATGTTCCAGCTCCAATATCAGCGGTAGCTCAAAGCTGAGATTTCTGACTAGGAAGTCACAGAGCAATGGAAGAAACACGGAGTTTAAGCCCTCAGATCTCTAACCACCCTGGCCAATTAACATGCCAATTTGGGGGATATGAAGGTGGAGGAAACAGGGCCCTATCTCTCAGAGATATGTGTGAGAAACAGATAACAGCCAATCCCAAATACAATGAGATTGTATTGTATTCAGGTCTAAGCCGGAGATAAAGTACTATATGCATGTTAGAGGAAAAACATTAATAAGAAATGAATTTGGATGATAAGACAGGAACAGCTAAACAGAGCTGGGACTTGACCAGGTTACCAGGCAAAAGGGAAGGAGAGGATGAACAAAGGAATCAGAAGTCACAGTTCTAATACTGATGTTGTCATTTTTTGTGATATTGGGAAAGTCTCTACAGCTGCTGGCCATAGTTTTTAATGTCTTACATGTTATTCTTAATATGCATTAAGTCCTTTTAAGCAAGAAAGTGACATGATAAGACTTACATTTTAAGAAGATTATTCTGGGTACAATATGGATAGAAAAGGAAGAAGACTAGATAAACCAGTTAAGAGACTATTTCAGGAAAGGGGTTATGGAGGCTGAGGCCATGGTATTTTCCCTGAGAGAGGAGGTTTGAGAGCTAGTTTGGGGATGAAGTCTATCACCCTGGGTAATTGTTGGGTGAGAAATGGAAAAAGTGAATTATAACTCCCAGGTTCTGGCTAAGGGAATCAGGGGAATGGGGTCACCGTTCCCTGAACTAAGACACCCAGAATAAGAGTTAGATTGTTGAGGAAAAATAACGATTTAAGTTTTGGATGTTTCAGTTGGGACAACCAAGGAAGAAATGTTAAGAAGGCAGTTGTATGAATGGGCAGGGAGCTTAGAAAAGGGGTCAAGGCTATATAGGTAGAGATGTGGGAATTATCAGCACATTTATGGGAGTGATGAGGTCATCAGGAAGAGTGGAGAGTGGAGAAGAGGGTCTAGGGCAGAGCCCATAGGGACACCAGAAGGGAGGATGTGACAATAAGTCTAGGCTTCAGCACTGCCAGTGTGGACAGGCTATTGCCACTCTGGTGGCTCTGTTCCTTCTTTTGAAATAGATTCTAACTTACTGAAGTATTGAAGCTCTGTGAATTGACACAAGTGCTTAGATTAGATTTAGAAACTCCAAAACTTCCTTTACAAGGATTTCTGCATGTTTAGTGATTAATATCCATACGGCTACAAGGAAGACCAGTTAATACGACTATTATTCAAATTTATGCTCCAACCACTAGGGCCAAGGATGAAGAAATAGAAGATTTTTATCAGCTGCTGCAGTTTGAAATTGATTGAACATGCAATCAAGATACATTGATAATTACTGGCAATTGGAATGCAAAAGTTGGAAACAAAGAAGAAGGATAAGTAGTTGGAAAATATGGCCTTGGTGATAGAAACAATGCCAGAGATCAAATGATAGAATTTTGCAAGACCAATGACTTTTTCATTGCAAATACCTTCTTTCACCAACATAAACAGCGACTATACACATGGACCTCACCAGATGGAGCACACAGAAATCAAATTGACTGCATCTGTGGAAAGAGACGATGGAAAAGCTCCATATCATTAGTCAGAACAAGACCAGGGGTCTGCTGTGGAATACACCATCAATTGCTCATATGCAAGTTCAAGATGAAACTGAAGAAAATCAGAGCAAGCCCATGAGAGCCAAAATATGACCCTAAGTACACCCCACCTGAATTTAGAGACCATCTGAAGAATAGATTTAACACATTGAACACTAGTGACCAAAGACCAGAGGAGTTGTGGAATGACATCAAGGACATCATACATGAAGAAAGCAAGAGGTCACTGAAAAGACAGGAAAGGAAGAAAAGACCAAGATGGATGTCAGAGGAGACTCTGAAACTTGCTCTTGAGCATCAAGCAGCTAAAGCAAAAGGAAGAATTGATGAAGTAAAAGAACTGAACAGAAGATTCCAAAGGGCCTCTCGAGAAGACAAAGTAAAGTATTATAATGACACGTGCAAAGAGCTGGAAATGGAAAACCAAAAGGGAAGAACACACTCAGCGTTTCTCAAGCCGAAAGAACTGAGGAAAGAATTCAAGCCTTGAGTTGCAATAGTGAAGGATTCCAAGGGGAAAATATTAAACGACACAGGAAGCATCAAAAGAAGATGGAAGGAATACACAGAGTCATTGTACCAAAAAGAATTAGTCGATGTTCAACCATTTCAAGAAGTGGCATATGATCAGGAACCGATGGTACCGAAGGAAGAAGTCCAAGCTACTCTGAAGGCATTGGCGAAAAACAAGGCTCCAGGAATTGATGGAATATTAATTGAGATGTGTCAACAAACAGATGCAGTGCTGGAGGTGCTCACTCGTCTATGCCAAGAAATATGGAAGACAGTTTCCTGGCCAGCTGACTGGAAGAGATCCATATTTATGCCTATTCCCAAGAAAGGTGATCCAGCCAAATGTGGAAATTATAGAGCAATATCATTAATATCACACACGCAAGCAAAATTTTGCTGAAGATCATTCAAAATCGGCTGCAGCAGTATATCGACAGGGAACTTCAGAAATTCAGGCCGGTTTCAGAAGAGGACGCGGAACCAGGGATATTATTGCTGATGTCAGGTGGATCTTGGCTGAAAGCAGAGAATACAGAAAGGTGTTTACCTGTGTTTTATTGACAATGCAAAGGCATTCGACTGTGTGGGTCATAACAAACTATGGATAGCATTACCAAGAACAGGAATTCCAGAACACTTAATTGTGCTCATGAGGAACCTTTGCATGGATCAAGAGGCAGTTGTTTGGACAGAACAAGGGGATACTGATTGGTTTACAGTCAGGAAAAGTGTACATCAGGGTAGTATTCTTTCACCATACCTGTTTAATCTGAATGTTGAACAAATAATACAAGAAGCTGGACTATATGAAGAAGAATGGGGCATCAGGATTGGAGGAAGACTCATTAAAAACCTGCGTTATGCAGATGGCACAACCTTGCTTGCTGAAAGTGAAGAGGACTTGAAGCACTTACTAATGAAGATCAAAGACCACAGCCTTCAATAGGGGTTGCACCTCAACATAAAGAAAACAAAAGTCCTCACAACTGGACCAACGAGCAACATCATGATAAATGGCAAAAAGATTGAAATTGTCAAGGATTTCATTTTACTTGGATCCACAATCAACATCCATGGAAGCAGCAGTCAAGAAATCAAAAGACGCATTGCATTGGGTAAATCTGCTGCAAAGGATCTGTTTTAAGTGTTGAATAGCAAAGATGTCATCTTGAAGGCTAAGGTGCACCTGACCCAAGCCATAGTATTTTCAATCAGATCATATGCATGTGAAAGCTGGACAATGAATAAAGAAGACCGAAGAAGAGTTGATGCCTTTGAATTGTGGCGTTGGCGAAGAATATTGAATATACCATGGACTGCCAGAAGAATGAACAAATCTCTCTTGGAATAAGAGCGGCCAGAATGCTCCTTAGAGGCAAGGATGGCGAGACTGCATCTTACATACTTTGGACATGTTGTCAGGAAGGATCAGTCCCTGGAGAAGGACATCATGCTTGGCAAAGTACAGGGTCAGCGGAAAAGAGGAAGACCCTCAATGAGGTGGGTTGACACAGTGGCTGCAACAATGAGCTCAAGCATAACGAAGATTGTAAGGATGGCTCAGGACCGGGCGGTGTTTCGTTCTGTTGTGCTATGAGTTGGAACCGACTCAATGACACCTAACAACAAAAACAACAACAACAGTGATTGATGTATTTTCTAGTCAGTGGGTGCTCTGTTGACATCTCCATTTTACAGATTGTGTCATGGGTTTCAAGAAGTTTTAAATGCTTTACTTCCTGTTTCTCTGGAATTTGGCTGACGAGCTAGGAATTAGATGCCAAGGTTTTGGCTTTTAGACTTAGTGTAATTCCAATTAATTATTCAGAGGTCAAGACTTGCTACGTGTAACTTTTTATATTCTTTTCTGGGATTTAATTCTTAATTTACCTCCTGGTTCAATCAGCTAGTGCTCTCCTTTCCACTGGGAAACGTTTTTGAAGTGCTACATAGAAACGCAAATTTTCAGTCAATTGATTAATTACTGCCCTTCAACTCCTAACTCCTACTCACTCTTCATGACCCAGTTCAGGTGTGCTCCCTGGAAGCAATTACTCACTCTTCCTCCCTAAAAAAGCAAACCAAACCTATTGCCGTCCAGTGGATTCCAACTCATAGCGACTCTGTAGGACAGAGTAGAACTGCCCCATATGGTTTTCAAGGAGCAGCTGGTGGATTTGAACTACCAACCTTTTGATTAGCAGCCAAGCTCTTATCTACTGGGCCATCATGGCTCCTCTTCCTCCTTGGGCTGGGCCAGGTGCCTATGGGCAAACTCCTGGCATTCTACCGACAAAGTCTGTCCCCTGTGGTTCTATCCCACTAGATGGTAATCACTCTGAGAACAGGGACTGGGTCTGACTTGTTCATCTTTGAATGAGTACAAAGCACTGTGTAGTAATGAGTACTCCAGCACTGAGTACAAAGCACTGAGTAGGTAGCTCATCAAAGATGCTAAACCCCAGTCTTGGTTCAAATGAGCAAAACTGATTGAAAACAGACACTCCTTATTGAAGGGTGAGAATATCGATCTTCATAGTGGGGTGCACACGCCTTAGAGACTGCACAGGATGATCCATCAGGTAATGAAAAAGAAATATTAGAATTATTATGATTATAATTATTGTTTATCCTTTCACTTAAATTTCTATTTTTGAGTAAGTTTAATAACAGATACAACCATTATTACAATTATTCACCATTTGTCAGTTTGTCGTACTGTGGTGGCTTGCATGTTGCTATGTTGCTGGAAGCTGTACAACTGGTATTTCAAGGTAGTCCCTGACTTACAGACAGGGTTCCATTCCAATGACTCCATTGTAAGTTGGTTCTGACATAAGTCGAAAACCTCATTTTTTAAAGTTTCATTATTATTGCTTTTTATTATCAATATCTTTATAAATTTGATCTTTATTTGTCTTTGAGGGTTGATATGAGAATGATAACATCAATGAATTACAAGTTGCAACATTGTATGTGGTACACATTACTAATGATAAGATCTACAAAAAAAAAATTGACAGTTGTGTAGTTCATCATAACTCAAATAAGTTCTAAGTAGAGGACTACCTGTACCAGCGGGGTCGCCCAGGGTGAACAGGTTTCAGTGGCGCTTCCAGACTAAGACAGAAGACACACCTAGTGATCTACTTACAAAAATTAGCCAGTAAAACCCTATGGATGACAACAGAATATTGTCCAACATAGTGCTGGAAGATAAGCCCCCAGATTGGAAGGCACCACACAATGGTTGCAACAATGGATTCAAACATGCTAACAATCAAGATGACATAGGACCAGACAGCATTTTGTTATATTGTACATAGGGTCACCATGAGTTGGAGCTGACTCAGTGGCAACTAACAATATTATTACAAGATATATATATATATATAGTCTTAGTTATCTAGTGCCACTGTAACAGACATACTACAAGTGGATGGCTTCAACAAACAGAAGTTTATTATCTCACAGTCTAGTAGGCTAGAAGTCCAAATTCAGGATGTTATCTCCAGGGGAAGGCTTTCTCTCTCTGTTAGCTATGGAGGAAGGTTCTCCTCATCAATCTTCCCCTGGGCTAGGAGCAGCTCAGTGCAGGCACCGCAGGTCCAAAGGACGCGCTATTCTCCTGGCTTTTTTTTTCTTGCTGTTATGAGGTCCTCATGTCTCTCTGCTCACCTTTCTCTTTTATATCTCAGAAGAGATTGGCTTAAGATACAACCTAATCTTGTAGATTGAGTCCTGCCTCATTAACATAACTATCACTAATCCCATCGCATCAACATCATAGAGATAGGATTTACAACACATAGGAAAATCACATCAGATGACAAAATGGTGGACAATCACACAATACTAGGAATTATGGCCTAGCCAAATTGATACACATATTTTGGGGGGACACAATTCAATCCATCTATCTACCTGTCTGTCTGTCTATCTATACACATATACATATACTTATGGTATATATACCTATATTGGAACTCTGGTGGCACAGTAGTTAAGACCTTGGCTGCTAAGCAAAAGGTTGGCAGTTCAAATCCACCAGCCACCCCTTAGAAATTGTATGGGGCAATTATACTCTGTCCTATAGGGTCGCTATGAGTTGGAATGGGCTTGACTGCAACGGTTTTATTTTTGTGTATACATATATTTTTTTGTATTTGCATATTTGCGGGAAGGAGCCCTCATGGCACAGTGGTTAAGTGCTCAGTGAAAGGTCAGTGGTTCCAACCCACCAGCTGCTCCATGGAAGAAAGATGTGGCAGTCTGCTTCCATAAAGATTAAACCCCGCCAAAAGCAAACCCATTACCGTTGAGTCGATTCCAACTCATAGCGTAAAGGTTACAGCCTTAGAAATCCTATGGGGCAGCTCTACTCTGTCCTGTAGAGTTGCTATGAGTCAGAATGGGCTTGATAGTAACCGGTTTTTTTTTTTTTGGTTTGGTGTACAGGTAATCCTCGACTTATAACATACTCGAGTTACGACAAACCGCGCTTACTACCGTTCATTTTTCTTTTGTATATCTTGTTGTTAGTAATATGTACTACATACAATATTGCGGTGCATAATTTGCTGATGTTATCATTCTCGTGCCAACCACAAAGACAAATAAAGATCAAATTTATAAAGACACCGATAATAAAAGACAATAATCATGGAAACCAGAAAAAAAAAAAAAAAGTATTCAGCTTATGTTAGAACCGACTTGTCTGAACGGAACCCTGTCATAATTCAGGGACTACCTGAATTTTGTATTCACATATGTTGAGGTTTCATGTCCAAAATTTTCATTTTTAGGGGTGGGTGATAATGTTTGAAGAGCTCTAGATTAAAGAATAAGATTACTGAGGCCAAGACTGTATGTGTGATTCCTTTGTGGGTCTCTCATTGGCTATTTTCAAGACTACAGACGTGTTCCCTTATTCCTGGTTGACGTCCTTTCATGCAATTGTCAGCTTTAGGAATTGACCATTGGCCCCAAATCACTCTTCTCTGTCAGTTTATCGTTCCTGCATCCTCACTACTCTGTAGCCTGTGTTTAGCTTTTGGCATAGAGTAATTTGGCTTTGCCAGCAATTTATTGGTCTTACAGGACACAGGTGGCTAGTCATCTTTTATAAAACTAGCACACAGCAGACACCTAATTAATGATGATGATGGTAATAATATAGTGATAATTGAACCAGACATCTTCTGTTAGGAATGTATCCTGTAGGAACTGCTGTCTCCCTTTGTCTGAATCAATGTTTTTGTACTAGTACTTGAAAGATGATTGTGTCTTAAAGATACACATCCAGGTAAGGCAGCAGACCTGAAGGGCTGATATTGGTGGGGTGACTGGAAATTCATGATTCAAGAGAAGGGAGGAGAGAGGGAGAGGGAGGGGGAAATGAGAGATTTGGAAGGTATAGGACTCAAGAAATAATGGTTATTGTTTTTTACTTTGCTATTGTTGTTAATGAGTTGTTCCTGACTCATGGTGACCTTATGCATAGCAGAACCAAACATTGCCTGGTCCTGTGCCATCTTCATAATTGTCCATTGTTGTGCCAATCCATCTCATTGAGGGTTACACTTATTTTCTTTGGCTGTCTACTTTTCACTTTGTTGTTGTTAGGGACCCTTCAGTCTGTTCTGACTCATAGCAACTCTACACAGTGTCCATTCCCTCGTCATTCTCACAATCGTTGCTGTGTTTGAGCCCATTGTTGCAGCCACTGTGTCAATCCATCTTATTGAGGGTCTTCCTCTTTTTCGCTGACCCTCTACTTTACCAAGCATGATGTCTTTCTCCAGGGATGGCTCCTCCTAATAACATGTCCAAACTCTACCTTTGCTTCTAAGGAGCATTCTGGCTATATTTCTACAAATACAGATTTGTTTGTTCTCCTGGCAATCTATGGTATATTCACTATTCCTTGCCAACACCCTAATTCAAAGGCATCAATTCATCTTTGGTCTTCCTTATTCATTGTCTAGCTTTTGCAGGCATATGAGGTGATTGAAAATACTGTGGCTTGGGTCAGGTGCACTTTAGTCCTCAAAGTGACTACATCTTTATTTTTTTTTTAACACTTTAAAGAGGTCTTTTGTACCAAATTTGGCCAATGAACTGTGTTTGATTTCTTGGCTGTTGCTTCCATGGGTGTTGATCGTGGATTCAAGTAAAATGAAATCCTTGACAACTTCAATCTTTTTTTCATTTCTCATGGCGTTGCTTCTTGGTCCACTTGTGAGGATTTTTGTTTTCTTTGCGTTGAGGTGTAATCCATACTAAAGGCTATAGTCTTTGATCTTCATCAGTAAATGCTTCAAGTCCTCTTTGCTTTCAGCAAGCAAGGTTGTGTCATCTGCATGTCACAGGTTGTTAGAGAGTCTTCCTCTAATCTTCATGCTGCCTTTTTCATTATGTAGTCCAGCTTCTTGGATTACTTGCTCAGCATACAGATTGAATAAGTATGATGAAAAGATACAGCCCTGACACACATCTTTCCTGGTTTTAAAGTTTAAAGCATGTAGGATTCCCTTGTTCTGTTTACTTTATATGTCATTTAATCCTCAAAACACTCCCTCCCCGCCCTGAAAGGTAATACTGTTCTCATTTTACAGATGAGAAAATTGAGCCCCAGAGAGGTGCAATAACTGCCCAAGATCACAGTAAGTGGTGGAGTTGGGATTCCAATCCAGGGCTCAGTGACTAATACCCATGCTCTGAGTCACACAGTCCCAATCCCTCAAGACAGCTAATTCTGAAGTTTCGCTTGTTTACACAGTCAGGAAGCTCTGGAGAGAGATTTGTAGGTCTTTCTTCCAACTTGGAATCAGAAATACTAGAACCTGGTGCTGCACGCAACCTCCTGTTACCACTGAGGAGTTAAAAGCCGGCTTTGGCCTCATAGGATTTGCTAGAAGCAGCACAGAGCTTTCAATAATTGCAGCTGTTCACGGTGGAACAGCAGCCTGGACGCTCCTTCCATTTCCTTTCAGAATGTTCTTTCCTGCTCAGAAATATTTAGTGTGGCTCTTTTTGAATTGTTGAAGTTACAGCACCTGGTGTTTTGTGCACATTTTTTCTGAAAATAAATAAATAAAAAGTGTATTATTTTTCTCCCTGCAGCACAATCTGTCTCTTTCTGTATTCTCTCTCCCCCTTTTAAAATAATTTTAAAGCATTTCTTTGGCACATTCTCCTCCCTTCAGATGTGTCCACCTTGGTGGAATTCAGATTTCAAGAACGTCTGCTCTGATTCCAGCAGGATTTTGAGGACTTTTTGTCAGCAAGTCCCTTTATGCAATGGACTACCCTTTTAATAATGAAAGGAAACCCCCCAAAGCTATTAACAACTGACCCTTCCTGCCCCCCTCCCCTCTTTTTTTTTTTTTTTTCCACTCTTGTTCTAGCATTTTTGGTTAACACTACTGCGGGATAAATTAGAAAACAAAATCTCTGTGGGTGACCAGGCAAAGTTTATTAATCATATAACCCTAGCAGGCAACATAGCCCTTATACAAATATTTGTGCTTCTGTCACTGGCATTCATCTGATCGCTGCCAAATAGTGACAGATTTTAAAGACAATCACATTAAATATTAATCAAGCTTGAAAGATGCAGCCACGCAGCAGCATACTAACGAGTAGGCATTTCCACCCTGCTTTCTGCTGACAGCAAGCATCCTATGCCAGTGTATTATTGAATCTGTTCTTTTTCCTTCATAAAATGTAATTTCCAGCATGCTACCAATCTGAAACGACCGTTGACTGACTGAGTGGCCTTGAGCCAGTGACATAGCTCTCACTAGATTATACCCCAGGCCCCAGGGCCCCCTGAGCATGCCCACCTTCTTTATCCTAGTTTTCTCTCGCTGCTCCCAATCAGGGGTGTGAGCAAAAGCTAAACGTTCAGTTTGGGAAATAGTGAGAACTCCTGGATGTTAGAAAAGAGAACTGGTCCTTGGGGAAGACTGCATGAAGTCAGGGGCACTCAGGCTGAGAGTGGAGGTGAGGGGAGGATGCTCAGGAGAGGAACAGGAACAACGGTGGGAACAGGGGGGTGGCCCTAGCTGCCTGGCTTGGGTTGGAGAACAGCAGGAAGTAAAACTTACTAGCTCAGGTGGGCTTGTCAAAGACAAGAAATTAAGAAAGAAGCTCACACTATTTCAGTGAAAACTTCTATTCGCCTGTGAAGACTCCCCAAAGACAGAAAGCCTGTGAAACAGCAAGAATTGCCAGTTTATATCCTCTGGGAAATCAATTCCACAGAGCTGCTGCTGTTGTTGTTAGTTGCCGTCGAGTTGATTTTGCCTCACAGAGACCTCATGGGACCTCATGTGTGCAGTGTAGAACTTCTCCATTGAGTTTCCAAAGCTGCGGCCTCTTGGAAACAGATTGCCAGGCCTGTTATCGGAGGAGGCTCTAGGTGGGTTCAAACTGCCAACCTTTTGGCTAGCAACTGAGCACTTAACTGTGCCACCCGGGGACTCCTATCCCATAGAGAAGGGAATTAAAATGGGATTTAGGACTACTCCGTGGGCCATCCCCGGATGATGGGCTCTCTAGTGTTCTGGAAGATGTGGAGAGGAGGGATCAGACCCCTTGAGCTGCTCAGTCCTTACCCACATCAGAGGGACCCCAGAGGCTCCAGAGCTGTTCAGAGTTCCTAGATATTAATGTTAAAGAGAGAATAGAGAGAGTTACCAAAAAGAGAAATGGGCTGGCAGCTCTTTCAGGGCTTCCTGAGGGATAGAGTTTTGGAAGGGCTGGCCTAGATGGGGCTCAGTTTTTAGCTTTATGGTTTCAGAAACATGAGTTTGTCTGTTTATTCTGAGATGTTTAGGCTCAGGGAACTGACTCACACTAACCAAACTCATGCGAGACTGATCTATAGGTGGAAATGCCCAGTTACTTATTTATGAGAAAATATTTAATTATTAGGGTGGAGTGGGATAAGAGTGTGTATGTGTAGATATTAAACTGGCTGGTTGGCACCTTCTGTCTTCATAGGCAAATCCACAAGTTATAATGAAAAAAAGTTGTTTGTTAAGTACAAGCTTGTAAAAAGGACACATTATCCTCTGGCTAATTCCGCAAACACACTGGAAAATTGTTGCTCTTTGGCCTCTATTTTTCTAGGTTCCTTGAAGACCACTTCCTCTCATTCCATTTGCACACAGGCTACTATACATTTATTAGGTTCCAAGTTGTTTCTTGGAGATTAAAGTTCCTCCAGTTAGGGTTTCCTTGGGGAAAAGAAATTAGAGGCCTGCAGGCAAGACAATAGGTGGAGAAAATTAGGGGATAATTATTTATCTCTCGGAGTCCCTGTGTAGTGCAAACAGTTAACGTGCTCAGTTGCTAACCTAAAGTTTGGTGGTTCAGGTCCACCCAGAGGCACCTTGGAAGAAAGGTCTGGTGATCTGCTCCTGAAAAATCAGGCATTGAAAATCCTATGGAGCACAGTTCTACTCTGACACACATGGAGTTGCCATGAATTAGAACTGACTCAACCACAACTGGGTTATTTTGTTTTGTTTTGTTTTAATTCTTCGTCAAGCAACCAACCCATTTAAGCTCCCAACATTCTCTTCTCTCCTTATAAGTAGCAAGAATCATAGAATCTTAGAGCAGGAAGGGGCCTTAGAAAGACCGTTGGCTAGCTCTTTGGATTGGTATCATAATCAGCTTTTCTTGGCTACTTGCTTGACTTCTCATCATAAATCTCTCTGAATCATCCCTTTCCATCCTTTCCTTATTCCTGGATCTAAGGAGTAATATT
The DNA here is from genome assembly GCF_030014295.1 of Loxodonta africana. Lineage (NCBI taxonomy): Eukaryota > Metazoa > Chordata > Mammalia > Proboscidea > Elephantidae > Loxodonta > Loxodonta africana. Next base: position 78,264,653 of record NC_087351.1, on the reverse strand, counting down.
TTCCGGTCAAGACTAACTACTCTCCTCCTATGCACTTGATCCTGCTTCCCTTATGGTGACCATATAATCTAGGTCCAAACTGGGACACTTTTCAGAGTACAGGAAGGCATTATTAATAAAGAAGCCAGGACAACAGGGAAAACTAGGACTGTCCTAGGAAAACTTGGACATATGATCATCACTATTTCTGCCTTTAAAACAAAACAAACAAAAACTTCGATTCTTCAAGTAGTTCTTATTTCAGTTGCTTTTTCAGTCTCTTTATCTGCCTAGAAACAAAACCTCTCATCCATATTTATAGTGAAGCCTCTTTGTGCTAATCTTTAGGGGTATTGGGTATGGTTGTGTCCCTTAGGTAAGTCTCTTTTCCTGCCTGAAGGAGCAGTAAATGAGGGGATGAAATGAAAGATGATCTTCCTTTCCCCCAATACTCTCCAGAAGACAGACTTTTGTTTTGGGGGTTCAAGGGCAGAATGCCGAGAGAGAGAAAAGAGGTTCTCCTGTATGCCATCTTTGCTGCAGCTTCTACTTCTTCACCATCACACACTCTTGCCCCATGACTTCTGTTGGTTGTTGTTGTTAGCTGCTGTTAAGTCAATCCCCAACTCATGATGACCCAATATGTTACAGAATAGGATTTTCTAGGTTGTAATGTTTATGGAAGCAGTTTACCAGGCCTTTCTTTGTGGAGCTGATGGGCGGGTTTGCATTGCCAACCTATAGGTTAGTGGCCGATTGCAAACTGCTTATGTCACCCAAGCTCCCTTCGGTGACTTGGACCCCTCCTGAGAGTTCCTAGGTCCCTCGTGACTTCCCAATGTCCAAATTCATCTGCCTTTCTTCATCCCTACTCTCCTCCTCAACTCTGGGGCTTTTCTTTTGTGGCCATTTCTCCTTCTTGAAATACTCTCCATCTTTGCCTCCAGTGTCAGTAAAGTCTCAGGAGGCACTTGTTTCGCGTACCACTCCCACTAGAATTTGAATGCAGGCGCTGCCCCGTCTATCCTCCATCCTTCCCTCCCACTGCGCTACCCTCTTTCCCCCACCTCTACCCAGAGAGCCTGGTCTTCAGCGATGGTTCAATTGATATTTGTTAAATCAAATTAAAATGTTGGACTGTAAATAGAGCTTCAGGGTTGTTTGCAGCTCTCTCTCTTCTCTAGTCTTTCCTGGAAAGATTGAGTATTTTTGACAGTTTGTCTTTCCACCCGAGGGAAGAAACAACAAAAGTGCTTTGAGTTTCATTTATTTCACACAGTAGGAATCAAATTTTCATTGACACATGAAATCTCCAAGTTTAGTCCTCTCATGGGAGATAAAGTGCAAACGTGTAGGGATGTCGGGGCATCAGGATGATGGCCTGATTTCAGGGGCTGGTGAAATCAAGATTTATATCTAAGTTTCTCTCAGCTTTGGAGTTTTAATACCTCCTGTTCTACAAAGGAGAAGCCCTGGTGGCACAGTGGTTAAACACTTGGCTGCTGAACAGCTCACCATCTGCTCCGCGGGAGAAAGATGTGGCAATTTGCTTCTATAAAGATTACATCCTTGAAAACCCCATGGGGCAGTTTTACTCTGTCCTATAGCGTCACTCTGAATCAGAATCGACTTGATGGCAACAGGTTTGGGTTTGTCCCTTAAAGGGAGTCCTTGGGTGGTACAAACAGTTAACATGCTCAGGTGCTAATGGAAAGGTTGGAGGTTCAAGTCCAACCCGAGGCACCTTGGAAAAGGTCTGGAGATCTAAGTCCAAAAAATCAGTCATTGAAAACCCTATGGAGCACAGTTCTACTCTGACACATGTGGGGTCCCCACGAGTCAGAAATGACTCAGTGGCAACTGGTGGTGGTTGTAGTCCCTTAAACCCCTTATACAAAGTCCATGGAAATCTGAGGGCTAACAGGACATTGCCTGACGATCTCTTTGTAGGTGTTGGTCCAAGGTGGTTTGGCCTCAGGGGTGTGGTAAGAGGTATCTTTTCTGAGGATCTATGAAACTTGTGCCAGGAGTCAGATCCTGGGGATTTGCCTATTAACAAGGCAGGAACCAGTTCCTGACCCCTTTCCATCTTCCGCCAAAAATTTCTGAAGGTTCAAGAAGAATAGAGTTCATTTTCCCTCAGTTGCTTCCTGTTCGTTATGTTAATGCCAACCTCATCTTGGGTTATCACTCACAGCCTGACTAGCAGTGAGGAAGAAATATTGATCATTTCCCAAGAAGCTGTTTCAAGGCCCTCTCCAGGGCATTGAACACTTAGCTTTTGGGTAGGGCCAATAGTCGAAAATCCTTTAGACATCTAGATATTTACTTGCAAAGACTCTTACATCTTGTGGCTTGAAATAGACAATGCACCTTTGCCCATTGGCCGATTCAGACCCAGCACCTATGTGCCAGACACGGATCCACTCTAGGACCCCTTTTAAAAAAATTTTTTATTGTGCTTTAAGTGAAAGTTTACAAATCAAGTCAGTCTCTCAAACAAAAATTTATACACACCTTGCTATATACTCCTAACTGCTCTCCCCCTAAGAAGACAGCACACTCCTTCCCTCCACTCTCTCTTTTCATGTCTATTCAGCCAGCTTCTGACCCCTTCCATCCTCCCATCTCCCCTCCAGACAGGAGATGCAAACATAGTCTCAAGTGTCTACCTGAGCCAAGAAGCTCACTGTTCACCAACATCATTCTCTATCTCATTGTCCAGTTCAATCCCTATCTGAAAAGTTGGCTTTGGGAATGGTTCCTGTCTTGGGCTAACAGAAGGTCTGGGGACCATGACCACCGGGGTTCTTCTAGTCTCAGTCAGACCATAAAGTCTGGTCTTTTTACAAAAATTTGGGGTCTGCATCCCACTGCTCTCCTGTTCTCTGTTGTGTTCCCTGTCAGAGCAGTCATTCGTTGTAGCCAGGCACCATCTAGTTCTTCTGGTCTCAGGCTAATGTAGTACTCTCTGGTTTATGTGGCTCTTTCTGTCTCTTGGGCTCATAATTACCTTGTGTCTTAGGTGTTCTTCATTCTCCTTTGCTCCAGGTGGGTTAAGACCAATTGATGCATCTTAGATGGCTGCTTCCTAGCGTTTAAGACCCCAGATGCCACTCTCCAAATTGGGGTGCAGAATGTTATCTTAATAGATTTTATTATGCCAATTGACTTAGATGTCCTCTGAAACCATGGTCCCCAAACCTCCTCCCCTGCTACACTGGCCTTCGAAGCGTTCAGTTTATTCAGGAGACTTCCTTGCTTTTGGTTTAGTCCAGTTGTGCTGACCTCTTCTGTTTTGTGTGTTGTCTTTCCCTTCACCTAAAAGAATTCTTATCTACTATCTAGTTAGGGAAAATCCCTCTTCCTCCCTCCCCCCTCCCTTCCTCCCCCCTCTCATAACCATCAAGGGATATTTTCTTCTCTGTTTAAAGTATTTCTTGAGTTCTTATAATAGTGGTCTTATGCAATATTTGTTCTTAAAAGAATTTTTTTGTGTGTTGTAAAAGTATGTGTAATATAACATTGGCCAATTCAACATTTTTCATGTGTGCAATCATGTTAATCATGTTGTGCAATCATCACCAATATCTGTTGCCAAATTTTCCATCCTCATAAACACAAAGTCAACGCTTCCTAAACAGTGACTTCCCCTTTTCCCCTCCCTCCCATCTTGGGCTCCTTTTTACTGTCCCTATGCACTTTGCTCCCTGGCTTTGGTGGACTTTTCCTTCCCACAGACTGCTCTGCCTTTCTCTGCAGTAGCCCCTCTCCTCCACCCCCGCCCCTGGCCCCACACAAGGCATTTTGTCAGTCTCTGGGGGATTACAGTCCCTGGGACAGCACTAAGACAATGATTGACAGGTGTGGACTAGGAAAGGCCAGCTCCCCGCCTTGGGTTGGGACAAAGTCTGAAACGTAATGTACACTCCAGAGGTTCCTCGTGGAATCAGGGGGATGTAACTCTCCGTGCGGCTTTGCCTGGAATTATACCTTTGCTTGACTTCATTCTCTTCCCTGTCCTGCCTTCTCTACTCCCTTACTTGTTTCTCTGGAACTCACTTCTTAATGAACCACTTGCCCATGAATCTTCATCTCAGTGTCTGCTTCTGGGGAAGCTGGCCCAATACGGTATTATCTCATTCAATTCTCACAGCTGCTCTGTGAGAATTAAATAAAAATTCTTATTTTTATTATTCTAATTTACAGATGAAGAAACCGAGACCCCTAGAATATAAATGATTTTCTCAGGACCACACAATTCATAAAGTAGGGTGCAGAAGAGGGATTTATATCCAAACTTCTGACTCCAAATCTTAGATCTGGCTAATTCATTTATGAGAGATTTTGATTTGGGAGAAGATGGGCTTGCATGAAAGAAAAACCCTGTCTCCCTGAACTGCAATGGCTTGCAGCTGAATGAAATTAACTTTAATGTTGTTTTTCCTATCTGGCTTAGTTTAATTTTGCAAGCTTCATGTGACCTAGAGCTGTTTTTGTGTAGCTTGCTCTCACTGGCTGTCAACAACATATAAAAAAAATCAATCTGCATGCAGCTCACTGCTTCCTTCCCAGCCACAAGACCTTGACAAGCATCCTTGGTGCCAATCAGCAGCTCCTAGTAATGTAAAATGCAGTGGCAGCTATGGTTTCCCATTGCAGAGTCCCTCACTGAAATCTGTGTTCAGCAGAGCAGCTGGTCCCAGATCACAGATTCCGGCTCATGATGGGGAGCTCTGAGGACACAGTCAGCAAAAGCACACGGCTTGTTAATGACACTGTCAGAAGGTGGGGTTCCCTTCCAGGTATTTCTCAAGAAATGTGGCCCATTTATCACACATAAAACTCATACCTAAGCTCTCATGGTTTTTGTAGGACTATTATTAATAAGCAAAACTTTTCCAAGTTTTTTCTACTTGGTCATTATAGAGAGAGGTGCTAGGGTCTAAGCTGTCTCTGAATAAGCCCAGTGTTGGTGGTAGGGGGGATTCCAAGAAACCTAAGACCTAGCCCCTGCCCTTAAGAGAGTCTCTGTGAGCCCCTGGTCTAATTATTATCAGAGGTAATAACAACGGTGATGACAATTTAATACTCATCCATGAGCTGCTGCTTTGCACTTTATAAAGTGTTTTCACCATTATTAACTCAGTCTTACTGTGGTCCTGTCGCTGGAGTAGAAACTCAGAAGTTTTGCTCCATACAATTCCCCATCAATAAACAGAGGAACTAGCTCTGTTCCTAGTGATCCAGTCAAAGGTTCCAGGGTTGTCACTGTGAATTACATTTAAAAAAAAATATCTTCAGACACATGAAGTTGGAATCAATAAAGGCCAAAGAACCTTCTGTGGATGCCAATTCTCTTATGGTCTACCTAGATGAACTTCAGGTGAAATCATATTTCTAGCTATAGAAATTTCCACCCATCCTCTGAACCTCGAAAAACAAGGGTAGAGGTTTTTGCTTAATAAATACTTGATCCTATAAGACAATGATTTTTTAATTTGTTGTGGCCTCACCAAGTTATAATAAGATCATGGTATTTATCATGCATGATATTGAGTTCTTACCAAGTGCTAGGAGTTTTGCTAAGCACTTGGAAGTCAAAGAGATATAGGGTGGGACTCATGTCCTCAAGTAGCTTATACTCAAGTTAAGAAGACTCATTTATACTAAGTGGCAGATTCTTGGTAGAGGGGAAAATCTTAGTGGAAGAAGTGATTGTTATGGATTGGTATAGTCAGAGACAGAGAGGAGGTGAAAAACAGTTGCCATTGAATTGATAATGAATCATGGAGACCCCATGTGTTGCAGAGTAGAACTGTGCTCCATGTGGTTTTCAAGACTGTGACGTTTTGGAAACACATTGCTAGGCCTTTCTTCTGAGGTACCTCTGAGTGGGTTTGAACCACTAACCTTTTGGTTAGTAGTCGAGTGATTAACCATTTGTACCACCCAGGGACTCCAGAGAGGAGTTAGGATCATTTAAAAGCTTTAAATGAGGAATAATATCTAGATGAATGGAGGAATATGGGAAGTATGCTCTGGAGCATGGGGTAGCAGAGGGAGCTAATATTCAGAGCTGGGAACGCATGAGTCATTTTTAGAGGACAATGAACAGAAGAGCATGACTGGAGTAAATAATCCTTGGCCAGGTTATTTAACCCCACTGTGCCTCAGGACCTTCAACCTATGAAATGATATTACAATTCCTTTCCCAGAAGGTTGTAGTTTTAATTAGGATGCTTTCTGCCGCATACATCAGAAAAGTCAACTCAAATTGCCTTAAACTCTGTGGGAATATATTTACTCACATAAGGGGAAGTCCAGAGGTAAACAGAGCTCCAGGCAGAATACATTAAGGCTCAGAATTTAGTTCTCTGCATTTCTCTTGGTTCTGTCTTCTTATGATTTTCAGCTTTGTTTTCAGGCTGGCTCCCTTTGTGTTTTCAAGAGGGTCACCAACAGCAACTACGGCAATATGTTTGTGCATTCATGTCCAGTTTAAGACAGAGAAAAATCTCTTCTCCAACAATTGAATATATGCACCTTCCTTCCATCTGATGGGCCAACGTAGAACATACGCCTACCCCTGGTCCAGTGACCAGCAGCAAAATTGGCTTAGACTAGGGTAGAATGAGTGTTGGAAATAATTAAATAATATAACTCATGGGCATTACCTGGCCCATAGCAGCAGCACTCAGTAAAAGTTTCATATTTTCCCTAATAATGAAAATAGTATTATTTGGGTCAATTGGTATACACACCCGATTATATGGGGAATGTTCTCTCTCTTTAATACGTATCTTTATTCCCTCCTTTGGTCAGGGTACCACCTCACTTCTCACCAGCATGGATTGCAGGGTAGTGCACAAGCTGGGCTTGCCTGGTACATGAAAATAGCCCCAGCTTTAAGTACACAGGTAAAAATTACGACATATGACCAGGGAACGAATGTTGAGGGGGGGCTGGAAAAGAGGAGGAAGTGGGAATCAGAAGAGGAGACACCAAAGTGTTGCTGACTTTACTTTTGCTTCGGTCCACCCAGCTCTGCTCCTGGTGCCATCTCTGCCTTCATAACTCCTTCTTTAGAAGTGTGGATCTCACCAGCAATTAGAGGAAGATTTTAAACAACTCATCCATCCAGGTATGCTTAGGACCCCATTTCATCTTTATATATTTGGCAACTAGCTGAGAAAGACCAGAACTGAGGCTTTCACACCTATTTAGCACCTGGTTAAGCATCACTTGGCACCTGCCAAATGGGCCTCTACCATTTAGGGGGAATTTGCACTGATTACTGTACTAATTAAGCAGAAGTCATTGCTACTTACAATCATTAGGCTAAATCGGTTTCTGGGGAAAAGTCTTGATAAGCAGCTGCCCAATTAAAATGGATTCGAAGGCACCCCATGCACAAAGGCTCACGCACCACCAGTGGCTCACACACGCTGGCAGCCAGGACAGCCTGGATCTTATGCCCAGGGTCTGCATGACGATTGAATCCAGGGATAGTTGACAGGCTCAGTACTAGGTGACGTGGGCTGAGGAGTCTTAAAGTGAGATCCTCAAACTTAACTGAGTAAATTATAGTAAGTACTAAGCTTAAGGGGAAAGTCCTTCAGTGATTAGATATTTCACACATGCTTTGGCCTGTAATTTTCTTCCCTTTTATTTCCTTTGCATAAATGCTTTTGGAGTAGGGAATTCCCTACCCAGTGACTTTCTGCATTACCCTTAAGTTTACTTAGTGTGTTTTAGACTCCTTTTCTGACTGGGGTGTAGTTTGTTTTTGTTGTTGTTAGGTGCTGTGGAGCCAGTTCTGACTGGCCCTGCACCATCCTCACAACTGTTGCTATGTTTGAGCCCATTGTTGCAGCTGCTGTGTAATCCATCTCATTGAGGGTCTTAGTTTGTCTAAATTACGATTCTTAGGAATTACGTGAAGTTGGCATTTGCTGGGCAATTTTGGGGGGAGAGGTGGCTGAGTGTGTGTGGTGGGGAGGATATATAGCAATAGCCTTGATATTCAAGATGTTGGGAATGCTCGTGAGCATCTGAGGGTGTTTCCTGTGGGCAACGGATTCTCATAAGAGACCAAGAACAGCTCACATAACAAGATCCGATGTTAAGCCTGAAGACAAGCTCTTTTGAATCAGAGCTTGAACTGCATCTGAAAACTTGCTCTTCTATCTCTTCTTCTAACACGGCAACTGCTTTTTATAGAATGTTGTGTTGGAAGTTAGGGGAGTGCTGAACTAGGAGGGTGTTGTCAAAATATAATATGGAGAAGAGCCAGGTCTACATAGATTTGGGGACAAAATTTACAACTTCGAGAGAGGCTTAAGACATTGTATTGGCTACTTCTGAGATGTAGATGTGCATCCTGAGGTCGGTACATTCTCCTAAATTTTGCAACCAGACACATTCCTATCTTCACTAGATTTTCCTGGGACACTAGGGGAAGTCATTTTTCTCAGGGGAGGTGGATAGCTCCATATTACTACCAATTCTGGTAATGTTTTCGGGCAATTTCATCTCCCTTTGTGGAAGGTCAGAGAGAGGGATTCAACTTGAAGTCAATGGAAAATTTCAAACATGGGTGCAATCCCCTATAGCAAATGCTGCTGCAGTGAAAATCTGTATCCCAATGATTCCCAATGGCCAATTTGTATCAGGCAATATTCAATGAGGGGAAAACTTTGTCCTAAATAAAAATGTGGACAATCCCTTGGAGCTTGTTCTAATGGTAAACTACTGCTAAAAATCTTGAGGGGGTGAAAGTGCTATGAAGGGGTGAGGGAGCAATAAAGAACACTGCCTTAGTGAAGAGCTTCTGCAGGAAGCTTTTAAAGGAAATTGAGAGTTTAGTGGAGAGGAGAAATCAGAAAGAAATGGCCCAGAGGGTGCAAGCCCTTTCAGAAACACATGGAAGTGTTAGAATTTAATGAAATGAAGGAGGGAAAATCAATTCATTTTATCTTTCAAGTCGAAGGGAAGGGTGATATCTTAGGGATCTTTTAAGAAAAGAACCAGTGATCTCTCATTCTCCCTCCTCCTTCCCCCCCCACACCCCCCCAGCCCAGCTATCTAGATTTACTTTGAGGAATTGGTTTATGCGATTGTGGGAGATTGGCAAATCCAGAATCTGTAGGTCAGGCAACAGGCTGGAGGTTCCTGTAGGCTTGTGTGCCCAAATCCGTAGGTCAGGCAAAAGAAGTATGAAGAGAGAGTTCAGCCAAGATATCTATTTATAGTCTGGAGTCAGAACACCCCCTAGGGAAACTCCCTTAAGGTGTTCAACTGGTTGACAGAGGCCTACCCACATTATGGAAGGTAATCTACTTCAGGCCAACTGATTTAGTCACATGTAACTACTCTGTAACAGCAAGTAGATTCACACTTCGCCAAATAACTGCCTAGCCAAGTTGACAAAGAAAATTAACCAATACTGGTGATCTGGCAAAGCTAGAGAACTTCAGATACACAGGTAGCAGATATCTGGGTGACATTTAAATACTATTATGCTGGGGGATCCCATCCACTTAGCACTGTGCTTGGTATCTGCTAGGTGCACATTAAATAACTATTGTGCATATAAAATGAGAATGGACACAAGGTGTTCTGTAAATATTAAAGTGCTACACAACCATTAGATATTATAGCTAATTATAAAATGCTAATGACTGAACCCACCAGCCTTGGAAATCTTATGAGGCAGTTCTACTCTGTCCTATAGTGTTGCTATGAGTTGGAATTAACTCAGTGGCAACGGGTTTAGTTTTTGTTGTTGTTGTTAGTTTTATTTTAATGATTTATCAGGTTCATTTCCAGGGAGGAGGTGGGGTGGGATACAGATGGGAGATGATGCTGAAAGCAGAGAGAAAGAACACAGATGCGGAATGAGGGAAGCTCAAGGTCCCTCTCCTTATTACAACCAAGAGGGATTCCACTGCTTCTTGACCTGAAAGAGAAGGCCATTTTCATCTTTTAAGTAGCCCTCTGTTTGGAGCCTGGAATGGCCTGGCGCTGTGTTCAGTCCTGGAAGCAGCATATCCCTTCAGTCTTCTTTTCTTTCTGGTCTGATGGCCCAGGAATTCATCCTCTCCCCATTTTGCAACTGCAGTAGAAAGCTGGCTTAAGAGTTCTGAGTTGGCATAAAAGGCCAGTTCCAGCCTCCAGGCCTTGGAGGCCCCATTCTTGACAAGGCCCCTTGGGCCACCAGGGAATTTCCATTGTTCTGCAGGCACTGGTTGTTTCCTGTCCCTGTGACTATGAAGAACATTCCAGAGGCAGCTCCCTTCTGTGGGAACTTGGGTGGTACATGTGGGCCGTTGGCACTTCGCCTGAGCTGTGATGAGAGGCCCAGGAGTTTCATGTGCTTGGTTGCTTCTCTGCATGTAAGTTTCCCCTGACAAATCCTATTTTATATCTGTACTGCATGGTCCCTTTGATCATTGGGGTTCTCTTCAAAATGAGGCTTGAGCTTTCCAGAAACCTGGAATGGCTGAGGGACAATTGCCATCTGCACAGGGCAGAGGGCAGAGGGATTACAATACAGAGACCTTCTCCCTTGGAGCAGCAGAGCTGGCCTGTCCGTGGAGAAAGAGTGGGAAGGAGAGAGGCAAGAAAAGAAGGCTACTCCCTCTTGATGCCAAAGAGAAACAAATTACCACATGTCCCGTTACAGGGATGCTGTGATTGTAGCTGATAGTTTTCTCCCTGCTTCCAGCAGAATCACAGATTTGCTTGGCTGCTTGGGGCTGGCTAGTTTTCATCTTGTTGTCGGGGAAAATAAAGATGGGGTTGCTGAGGGAAGAAAGGTTCTCTCTGGCTCCTAAATGAGGACACAGTGAGATGGACGTCCCTGAAGGGGAAGTGCAGGCCAGTGGATAGTTTGTTGATCAGCACCTCCTGCCAGACAGGACAGAGCTGTGGACACAGAGGCTGGCGGAGGCACAGCCTTGCGCCTGGAGGGTTCCTCCATCCTTCAGTGGCCTCCGCTTTAGTTGTCTACTTCTCCCAGAAAGTGCCCAGAAAAGCCTGCTAAGGCCCCCGGGCAGATGCCCTCCCTGTCTCCTGCTGGTGGAAATTCCTTAATCTGGGCAGGTGATGCAGCCTTTTTGTCCCAGGAGGGCTGGCTAGAGTAACTACAGAAGCAATTGATTTCTTTAACTGTTGAAATGTGACCTTCCAGTAGATGGAAGGTGGCAGCTCTTGATCCAATTGTATCGATTTGCTGTAGCCAGTCTGCTCAAGTTGTAGAAAAACTCCACACAATTGGTTAGCTAAGGAAGCAGAGAGGAGGCTTGGCCAGGCAGACTTGAGTTGGCATGGGGACAGGCACGGGTCAAGCCCATGGGTCTTCAGTAGCTCAAGTGAGGGAATTTTCATCCTTAGTCTCACACTTGTCTGCACAGCACTTCGGTTCAGATTCCCGTTCAGGAGCCTATCAGCCCTGGCTTCAAATTCCCCTTCCCTCACATACTAACTGTATGTACTTTGTACTTAACCTCTTCGCATTAATTCTTGTATTAATAATCTTTGTATTGAGTACTTGCTATGTGCCAGACACCATACTATAAACTCAGGGGATAAGTGGTGAGTAAAATAGTCTGCTCTCAGCTATGAAATCTACTAACCCTAGCACATGTGTAGTGTTGCTGCCTGATGAATGCCCACCTTGTAAGCCTAGAAACTCTCGTCTCCACACTCCAACCACTCCCTGTAGGTCCTGGGAAATTTCCTCTTCCTCTCTACACCTGTGAGGGAGGTCTGGCTCCATTTATGCTCTGGATATGTGAAAAGAGCCAAAGGTGCAGATGGGAGGGAGGCTGCCTGGCTTTCCTCTCTAGCAATTTAATTGGGAAAGAAACTTGGCCCCAAAGTGGCTCCTTGTGTTCTGTGAAAAACGCTATTTTGTCTTTCCTCAAAAGGAAACCGGAGGCAGACAAAAGCTCTACCTAGAAGAACAGAGGGGCAGCTGATACATGAGAGAGGCCCAGGCGTAAATCATGCAGGTACCAGGAGGTCGGGCTCCGCTAGAATATTAGTATGCTCTTGGCCTTTATCAGTCAATGACCTGCTGAGGAACTGGCTTGTGTGTCTCCTTCTCCTTTGCCTCCAAATCAGACACATTAGATCTGAAAATTCTAGCCCCTACTGCTACCTTCTACAAGCAAAAATAAAAGACAGCTGTGGATGCCTGAAGGCAGCTCTTTAATTTCTCTTCCTCCATGCCTGCCTTTCCAGGGCAGCCATTTGCTGAGTGTGTCAGCTCTGGTCTCTTGCTGTGTCCTTTCCTGGGCTGCCTGATGCTGTGGCTGTACTGTGTGCCTAAGTGCCACACACGTTCCAAAAGCCATGTTACTTCTAGGTAAATCCTTGCCATCAGCTCTTCTTCCTCCTGAAACATCATTAAAATGACTGCCAAGGACTAAAATGTTATAAAGCTGCAAGGATAGAGGGAATATAGAAAACTAGGAAAAAGGCCAACACATTCTTAGAGGATGGAAATCAGATGAAGGAATAGTCATTGACACACGAAAGTGAGAGGAAAGCTACAGCTTCAGTACCCACAGAAGAGAAGCAATGATGAGAAGCAAGCTGATGGCCCCAGGAGGTACAGCAGATGGGCCTAGCACATGAGGATTGGTTGAAAATCTGTCTAGGACTGGTTACAGCCTGTTTTGATCCACTTCCTTTTCAATCCATTGGTGTGGGAGATACCTGCCCTAGGGTTAGGGGGAAGGCAGAACACAAGACACCTGACACTATGTTTGTTAGTCATATGTATTTACAGCCCAGGGGAGAAATATACCACATGCGGAGCAGGTCAACATGGAATTTGCACTCAGGAATCAGCAGGGGCTATGGGAGGCAGGCTTTGTAGTATCAAGAGGATGGGGTGCCCCCTGGTTCTGTGGGAGGGTGTGACTGGCTTGAATAATTCCATAGGTTGGCAGGGAACTGAAACCTGCTACTCAGGAATGAGCAGGAACTCACCTGGTCCGTCTGATAAGGAGGGTTAGGGATCTTATTTGTAGGAGCAGAGTGAGGAGGAGAACTTGTGATTCGGCCATTTGAGGCCCTCCCAACTTTGTCACATGTCAAGGCAGCACATAATATTGGATCTTAATTTTAGGACTTATGCCATGGACTCCAGCTCCTGTTCCCTACTTCTGCAGACAGGTGACAACCAGACCGCTCCCTTCAACACTCCCAAGATTTCTCTTTAGGAATTGAACCTGGAGAGGCTCTGGATATGAGGACACCATGCACAGTAGGCAGTGAACATATGACACAGCTGGAAAAAATTAAATATTTACATTCGAAATGGTGGGTTCCCTCCAACCATCCTCCTGTGCTCTGCCCTCCAAATGCTGACAGCCAGTTCCTAATCCCTGGAAGAAGAGGTAGCTTCTCCTCTGGTGAGATGGATCAGGAAATGCTTATGTCCTGATGTTTGAGGTCTCTCCCCTCCTTAAATACTATAAGTTGATAAGCCTGACCCAGGCATACAGATCTCATCACTTTATTCTACTTATTTTTAACTATTATTTTTTTTTTATTATCAGGACGTTAACTTGTCTGAACTCAAACTGCAAATTCTGTCTCCCTGCAGAGAGCAGCAGCTGAAATCTCAATTTAGTTCCCTAAGCCTTGGCAGGGATGCTTAGAGCCTGCCCCGCACAAATGTGGTTCAGGGGTCAGCCAGAGACCAGGTCAGAGTTTGTACAAAGAATTTGGGCCTTCTCCTCTCTGGCCTGCTCCTTCGTAGATTGCCCTTCACTTTCAAGCTTGTGAGTTTTTTTCAGATGTTTTATTCTCTGCGTGGTCCAGAAAGGGGCCTTTTCTCAGGCTAGGAGCTGTAATAGAATGGAAAATGAGCAAGACTCTTCTCTTCTTCCAAGTGTCAACTCCTTTCCAGTGTCTGATTACTTTTGGCGACTTTTCAGTGCCTTCGGAAGTTTTTTTAAAATATTTTGTTCAGGGTTTATAGTAGTCTTTGGGGGTGGGGGAGTTTCATCTAATGGGAGCTATTCAAGCATTACTGTATCCTCTTTTTTGAAACTCTGTTTCTAGTAATCTTTTTATTCCATCACTTTATCCACCCTACTTTTAATATTAACATATAACCAGAGAGGAAACCCTGGTGGCGTAGTGGTTAAGAGCTATGGCTGCTAACCAAAAGGTCAGCAGTTCGAATCCACCAGGCGCTTCTTGGAAACTCTATGGGGCAGCTGTACTCTGTCCTACAGGGTCGCTATGAGTCACAGTTGATTTGACGGCAATGAGTTTGGTTTGGTTTTATAGCCAAAGATCAGCAGACATTTGAGGAAAGCATCCAGCATAAAAGATGGAGAAGCAAAACAAAAAATGGGAGAAAGCAGGAGGTGTAAGACTTGAGGGAAACAGAGACACTGCATAGGATAGAGCAAAATTTAAAAGTAACTCCTTCACTATTATGTTCTTGGAGCCCTGGTGGTACAGTGGTTAAAAGCTCAGCTGATAACCAAAAGGCCGGCAGTTCAAATCCACCAGACACTCCTTGAAAACCCTATGAGGCAGCTCTACTCTGTCCTGTAGGGTTGTTATGAGTTGGAATCGCCTTGACAGCAATGGATTTGGTTATAATATTTTTAGAAAAGCAAAAACATTTCATCCATGAAACAAAAGCAGGCTACTGTTTAAAAAGAGAATTGGAGAAGAACAAAAATCTTAGCAATTAAAAAACAGAATTGCAAAAATAAAAGAACTATTCAATAGTGGAAGAAATATCTTATAAAGTAAAACAAAAAGAGAGACATGAACAACAAGAGAGAAAAGATAAGAAAATTAAAAACTCTATCTAATAGGGCAAATATCTGACTAATTGAAGTTTAGAGAGAGAGAACGGAAAAAATGGAGAGAAAAATATTATCAAAGAAATAACACAAGAAAATGTCCCTAAAGTGAGGGCTGTGATTATCTAGAGTCTAGACAAACCAGTTGCCGTTGAGTTAATTCTGACTCATGACAACTCCATGTGTGTCAGAGCAGAAATGTGATCCGTAGGGTTTACAATGGCTGATTTTTTAGAAGTAGATCTCCAGGCCTTTCTTCCAAGGCACCTCTGGATGGACTTGAACCTCCAACCTTTAGGCTAGTAGCTGAGCACATTAACTGTTTGCACCAGTGGGGTTAGTAAGTTAGTTAGTCCACAGGCCACATTCAATTTGCCTTTTGTTTTTTAAAAAAGTTTTATTGAAACAAAGCCACAGTCATTTGTTTACATATTGTTCATGGCTGCTTTGCTACAACGGTAGAGTTGAGAAGTTGTGGCAGAGACTGTATGACCCACAAAGCTTAAAATATTTACTCTCTGGCCCTTTACAGAAAAAGTTTGCAGACCCCATTTTAGATTTTAAAAGTCCACCACTGGCAGGCATAACAAGTGTAAAAACATCCCGACAAGAACATTACTGTGAACTTTCGGAACACTAGGGAAAAAGAGAAAATCTTAAGAGATTCCAGAGAGAAAACATCACACACAAAAGATCAGAAATCAGAATGGGATTGAACTTCTCAAAAGCCACAGTGGGGGTTACAAGAGAGAAGTGATGCCTTCAAAATACTGCAGGAGAAGCAACTTTCAGCCTGGAATTTGATCCAGGGAAGGACAGAATGAAGGTATTTGCGGATAGACATGTCTCCAAAACCTTACTTTTCATCTTCCAAGGAAGACATCTCTCCCACGTGTCTGTCAGTTTGTTGTACTGTGGGGGCTTGCGTGTTGCTGTGATGCTGGAAGCTACGCCACTGGTTTTCAGATACCAGCAGGGTCACCCGTGGAGGACAGGTTTCAGCTAAGCTTCCAGACTAAGACAGACTAGGAAGAAGGACCCGACAGTCTACTTCTGAAAAACATTAGCCAGTGAAAACCTTATCAATAGCAGCAGAACATTGTCTGATATAGTGCTAGAAGATGAGCCCCCCAGGTTGGAAGGCACTCAAAAGATGACTGGGGAAGAGCTGCCTTCTCAAAGTAGAGTCGACCTTAAAGATGTGGGTGGGCAAGGAAGAAGTAAAGTTATCACTATTTGCAGATGACATGATTATATACGCAGAAAACCCTAAGGGAATCCTCCAGAAAACTACTGAAACTAATAGAAGAGTTTGGCAGAGTCTCAGGTTATAAAATAAACATACAAAAATCACTTGGATTCCTCTACATCAACAAAAAGAACACCGAAGAGGAAATAACCAAATCAATACCATTCACAGTAGCCCCCAAGAAGAAAAGATGCTTAGGAATAAATCTTACCAAGGATGTAAAAGACCTATACAAAGAAAACTACAAAGCTCTACTACAAGAAATTCAAAAGGACATACTTAAGTGGAAAAACATACCCTGCTCATGGATAGGAAGACTTAACATAGTAAAAATGTCTATTCTACCAAAAGCCATCTATACATTTAACGCACTTCCGATCCAAATTCCAATGTCATATTTTAAGGGGATAGAGAAACAAATCACCAATTTCATATGGAAGGGAAAGAAGCCCCGGATAAGCAAAGCACTACTGAAAAAGAAGAAGAAAGTGGGAGGCTTCACTTTACCTGACTTCAGAACCTATTATACAGCCACAGTAGTCAAAACAGCCTGGTACTGGTACAACAACAGACAAATAGACCAATGGAACAGAATTGAGAACCCAGACATAGATCCATCCACGTATGAGCAGCTGATATTTGACAAAGGACCAGTGTCAATTAACTGGGGAAAAGATAGCCTTTTTAACAAATGGTGCTGGCATAACTGGATATCCATTTGCAAAAAAATGAAACAGGACCCATACCTCACACCATGCACAAAAACTAACTCCAAGTGGATCAAAGACCTAAACATAAAGACTAAAACGATAAAGATCATGGAAGAAAAAATTGGGACAACCCTAGGAGCCCTAATACAAGGTATAAACAGAATACAAAACATTACCAAAAATGACGAAGAGAAACCCGATAACTGGGAGCTCCTAAAAATCAAACACCTATGCTCATCTAAAGACATCTCCAAAAGAGTAAAAAGACCACCTACAGATTGGGAAAGAATTTTCAGCTATGACATCTCCGACCAAAGCCTGATCTCTAAAATCTACATGATTCTGTCAAAACTCAACCACAAAAAGACAAACAACGCAATCAAGAAGTGGGCAAAGGATATGAACACACACTTCACTAAAGAAGATATTCAGGCAGCCAACAGATACATGAGAAAATGCTCTCGATCATTAGCCATTAGAGAAATGCAAATTAAAACTATGATGAGATTCCATCTCACACCAGCAAGGCTGGCATTAATCCAAAAAACACAAAATAATAAATGTTGGAGAGGCTGCGGAGAGATTGGAACTCTCATACACTGCTGGTGGGAATGTAAAATGGTACAACCACTTTGGAAATCTATCTGGCATTATCTTAAACAGTTAGAAATAGAACTACCATACAACCCAGAAATCCCACTCCTCGGAATATACCCTAGAGATACAAGAGCCTTCATACAAACAGATATATGCACACCCATGTTTATTGCAGCTCTGTTTACAATAGCAAAAAGCTGGAAGCAACCAAGGTGTCCATCAACGGATGAATGGGTAAATAAATTGTGGTATATTCACACAATGGAATACTACGCATCGATAAAGAACAGTGACGAATCTCTGAAACATTTCATAACATGGAGGAACCTGGAAGGCATTATGCTGAGCGAAATTAGAGGCAAAAGGACAAATATTGTATAAGACCACTATTATAAGATCTTGAGAAATAGTAAACCTGAGAAGAACACATACTTCTGTGGTTACGAGGGGGGGAGGGAGGGAGGGTGGGAGAGGGTTTTTTATTGATTAATCAGTAGATAAGAACTGCTTTAGGTGAAGGGAAAGACAACACTCAATACATGGAAGGTCAGCTCAATTGGACTGGACCAAAAGCAAAGAAGTTTCCGGGATAAAATGAATGCTTCAAAGGTCAGCGGAGCAAGTGCGGGGGTCTGGGGAACACATTTTGCGGGGACTTCTAAGTCAATCGGCAAAATAATTCTATTATTAAATCATTCTGTATCCCACTTTGAAATGTGGCGTCTGGGGTCTTAAATGCTAACAAGCGGCCATCTAAGATGCAGCAATTGGTCTCAACCCACCTGGAGCAAAGGAAAATGAAGAACACCAAGGTCACACGACAACTAAGAGCCCAAGAGACAGAAAGGGCCACATAAACCAGAGACCTACATCATCC
This sequence comes from Loxodonta africana, assembly GCF_030014295.1. Lineage (NCBI taxonomy): Eukaryota > Metazoa > Chordata > Mammalia > Proboscidea > Elephantidae > Loxodonta > Loxodonta africana. Next base: position 78,246,398 of record NC_087351.1, on the reverse strand, counting down.
TGAGACCAGAAGAACTAGTTGGTGCCCGGCCACAATCGACGACTGCCCTGACAGGGAGCACAGCAGAGGACCCCTGAGGGAGCAGGAGATCAGTGGGATACAGACCCCAAATTCTCATAAAAAGACCAAACTTAATGGTCTGACTGAGACTGGAGGAATCCCGGTGGCCATGCTCCCCAGACCTTCAGTTGACACAGGACAGGAACCATCCCTGAAGACAACTCATCAGAAATGAAAGGGACTGGTCATTGGGTGGGAGAGAGACCCTGATGAAGAGTGAGCTAATTATATCAGGTGGACACTTGAGATTGTGTTGGCAACTCTTGTCTGGAGGGGGGATGGGAGGATAGAGAGAGAGGGAAGCGGGCAAAATTGTCAAGAAAGGAGAGACTGAAAGGGCTGACTCAAGAGGGGGAGAGCAAGTGGGAGTAGGGAGTGAGATGTATGTAAACTTATATGTGACAGACTGATTGGATTTGTAAACGTTCACTTGAAGCTTAATAAAAGTTATTAAAAAAAAAAGATGTGGGTGGAGTAAGGAAATCAAAAGATGCATTGCACGGGGTAAATCTGTTGCAAAGGACCTCTTTAAAGTGTCGAAGAGCAGAGATGTCATCTTGAAGACTAAGGTGCACCTGACCCAAGCTGTGGTATTTTCAATCACATCATATGCATGTGAAAGCTGGACAGTGAATAAGGAAGACCGAAGAAGAACTGACGCCTTTGAATTGTGGTGTTGGCGAAGAATATTGAATGTACCATGGACTGCCAAAAGTACGAACAAATCTGTCTTAAAAGAAGTACAGCCAGAATGCTCCCTAGAGGCAAAGATGGCGAGATTGCGTCTTACATACTTTGGACATGTTGTCAGGAGGGATCAGTCCCTGTAGAAGGACATCATGCATGGCAAAGTACAGGGTCAGTGGAAAAGAGGAAGACCTTCAATGAAATGAACTGACACAGTGGCTGCAACAATGGGCTCAAGCATAACAATGATTGTAAGGATGGCTCAGGACTGGGAAGTGTTTTGTTCTGTTGTGCATAGGGTCACTATGAGTCAGAACTGACTCGATGGCACCTAACAACAACAACAAGGAAGACATGCTTCAGCACAATAAGAGAGAAAACCAAGAAAGGGGAAGATTTGAAGGCCTTTATTCAGGACAGTGGAGCCCTGGTGGTGAAGTGGTCAAGAGCTTGGCTGCTAACCTAAAGGTAAGCAGCTCAAATGCACCAGCCACTCCTTGGAAACTCTATGGGGCAGTTCTGTTCTATCCTAAAGGGTCACTCTGAGTTGGAATTGACTTGACAGCAGTGAGTTTGGTTTTTTGGGTTTTATGCTGGATAACGATGGGAAATACTGAGCCAACAACCCTGCTTCAGGCCCAGACTGAACAGGTCCAGACTGGAGCAGGGCCAGGTAGGGCTGTGTGGGGTGGGGGCTAGGGGGTCTGATGGCTTGTCTATGTGTTTGACCAAGTGGAGGAGAGCATTGAGAGAGGTTAACAGAACAACTGAGCATTTGTGAATACTTTGTACCAGTTATATAATAGATTAAGCATGTCATAAAAAATGCAATTAGTTCAGGAAAAACCAAATGTGAAAGAAAGGAAGTATAATCACTGTACTGACTCAACAGTGAATAGCAGTTACATAATCAGCCAGGTAGCTGCAGTGGTTCCCCCTTCTGCTGGGTGACCCAGGAAACACCTCTTTCCCCTCTGTCCCCCAGCCTTGGGGAGGCAGGTTCTGGAGTCACTAATCTGTTTGCCCTTTCAGCAATTCCTACACCTTTCTAACTAATTCCGTGTATTAAGTTTCCCTCTGTTGCATGATCTCCCGTGGGTTTATGGAGTCGGGCCAGTACAGCAGTCAATTAATAATGTCTAAAGTTGATAAATCAGGAAATAGCAGTGAATGATGTTTTCAGACATTGCTGTGTAGTTGCGGGGAGGGTAGGGGGAAGGTGAAGAAGATAGTTTTGGTGTTTTTGTTTTTTTGCCTTTCCCAAGAGGGGAGAGTCTGGTCAACTTGCTCCAGTAATGCCATAAAGACATTTCAATAAAGCAAACTAACAAAGACAGAGCAGTATAAACATCTTGTTAGAAATATGGAAGAAATACCAGGAACAATAAAACGAAACAAAAAAAAAACCCCACAGACAGTGAAAAGACTTGAATGTATTCAGGCTTGAGGAGAGGAAGTTGGGGTAGGGGTGGAGGGATGAGAGGGTAGGGTAGCAGCATGCTTCCTTTGTTATGTCTTTTATAGTATTATTTGATTTTAAACTAGGTGGACATATTGCTTCAAGAAATTAAATACGATCCCCCAATATTCTTCTGGGGATTAGCATATTTGTCAACGTCTAGAAACACTCAGCTGCCAACCAGAAGGTCAGCACTTGGAACACACCCAGCACTTCTCCCAGAGAAAAGACCTGATGGTCTGCTTCCATAAAGACTGCAGCCTAGGAAGCCCTATGGGGCAGTTCTACTCTGTCATATAGGGTCACCATGAGTCCAAATTGACTTGACGGCACACACAACAACAACAGACCAACCTAGTCACTGGGTCCCATATTTCCACGGGTCAGGAACATCAGCAAGTTAGATAGAGGTAAGATGGGGTTCTCCTCTAGGTTGACAATTAGGGCACTAAAGAGGAGATCTAAGTTGCTTATCCAATATCAGTATTAACTTGGAAGAGTTGCTTCCTTGGAGTGTTACTTGGATCTCACAAAACAGATATAGTGTCTTCCCTTTCCTAATGCCTCAAGCAGAGAGTATGGTGCACAGAAGGTTTTCAATTCTTGCAGGTAGATGAGATAGGTTGGGGAGGGAACACTAGCTTTTATTCTACCTTAAACTTGAAGTGGAAAAACTCTGTGGTGACTCCTGGTTGAGCTGTCTGGGCTTCAGTATAAGCAATTGCCCTATGGATAACAATGATTATTGTTTTTGATATTGCAAAGAGGCCCACTTTACACACCAGCCTTGTATTAGAGATGTTAACCCAACCAAACCAAACCCACCGCCGTCGAGTCGATTCCGACTCATAGCGACCCTATAGGACAGAGTAGAACTGCCCCATAGAGTTTCCAAGGAGCACCTGGCGGATTTGAACTGCCGACCTCTTGGTTAGCAGCTGTAGCACTTAACCACTACGCCACCAGGGTTTCTCTAGAGATGTTAGGAGGACTAAATACTTAGGAGTTGTGGATTGAATTGTGTCCCCCCAAAATATGTCAACTTGGCTAGGCCATGGTTCTCAGTATTGTGTGGTTGTCCTCCATTTTGTGATCTGATGTAATCTCCCTATGTGTTGTAAATTCTAATCTCTGCCTGTGGTTAATGAGGCAAGATTAGGTTATGTTAAAGAGGATTAGGGTGGTATGCAACACCCTTACTCAGTTCACAGCCCTGATCTGATGTAAGGGGTCTCAGTCACCTAGTGCTGCTGTAACAGAAATTTCACAAGTGGGTGGCTTTAACGAAGAGAAATTTATTCTCTCACAGTGTAGTAGGCTACAAGTCCAAATTCAGGGCATCGGCTCCAAGGGAAGGCTCTCTCTCTCGTTGGCTCTGGAGGAAGGACCTTGTCATCAATCTTCCCCTGGTCAAGGAGCTTCTCAGGTCCAGGGACCCTGGGTCAAAGGGACACACTTTGCTCCCGGTGCTGCTATGTTGGTGGTATGAGGTCCCTCACTGTATACTCACTTCCCTTTCTTTTTATTTCTTGTAAGATAAAAGGTGGTGCAGGCTACACCCCAGGGAAACTCCCTTTACATTGGATCAGGGATGTAACCTTAGTAAGGGTGTTATAATCCCACCCTCCCTCTTTAACATAATCTAATCTTGCCTCTTTAACCACAGGCAGAGATTAGGATTTACAACACTAAGAAAATCACAATTACAAAATGGAGGACAACCACACAATATGGGGAATCATGGCCTAACCAAGTTCACAAGTATTTTAGGGGTACACAATTCAATTCATGACATAAGGGGCGTTTCCATGGGGTGTGGCCTGCCTCACTTTTTATCTTACAAGAGATAAAAAGAGACAGAGGGTTCTCATTACAACCAAGCAAGAATAGCTAAGAATGGAGCACATCCTTTGGACCTGGAGTCCCTGTGCTGAAACTCCTAGACCCAGGGGGAGACTGATGACAAGGACCTTCATCAAGAGCCAACGGAGAGAGAAAGCCTTCCCCTGGAGCTGGTGCCCTGAGTTCAGACTTCTAGTCTCTTAAGCTGTGAGTGAGTAAATTTCTGTTTGCTAAAGCCATTCTCTTGAGGTATTTCTGTTATAGCAGCACTAGGTAACAAAGACAAGGGTGAAGGTGAAGAAAATTCAAGAGAGGGAAAACATCAGGAATGGTGACCATGGCTGGAGTACAGAGAAAGTAAGTGACAACCACTGTGAAAACAGAAGCACCCTTATCCCTCAGGAGTGCTCAGAAATATTGGCGATGGTGCTGGGCTTCCTCCTGTTTGTTCTGTCAATGATTTGACGATATTTACTGAGTGCCTTCTATGTGTCAGGCACTGTCTGGGCATTGGAGCCACAAGAGTAAATAAGACAAAATCCTTGCCCTGATTTTATTTATCTCAAATTGATTCCAGGTCCTTTTGTCTTACCAGCCTCTCTTTAAAAGGTCCCCTTTCATCTAATTAACACCACTAGCTAAGTCTAATGTACCAGCCCTCAAAGGAAAGGTCATATATGCTAAGTATACTTCTACTGGCTTCATTAATGATGACCATTTATTAAGTGCTATGTGCCAGGCATCCTTTCAACCTCCCTGCACATTTCAGTTAATGTGACGAAAATCCAGGTCTGTCGGGCTTGGAAGCTCTGTCCCTGGACTGTGTTATCATCACTCAAATATTAGCATCTTAAAAGTCTAATTTACTTTTCAACTCCAGTCCAGCCAGCTGCCATTGATCGATTCTGACTCATGGCGACCCCATGTGTGTCAGAGTAGAACTGCACTCCATAGAGTTTCCAATGGCTGATTTTTTTGGAAGTAGATCACCAGGCCTTTCTTCCAAGGCACATCTGGGTGGACTTGAGCCTCCAACCTTTTGGTTAGCAACTGAGCCAGTTAACTATTTGCAGCTTCCAGGGACTCCCTGATCCAGCCTGTAGGGGGTTATTTTCAAATTTACTTCTTTGGAGGCAGGACAGTTTTTAAGCATTCTTTCTCCCAGGGGAGTTTTTTAATTGTCCTTTAGATGAAATAAGCCATTAAGCTTAATAAACAGGATCCTTGTTAAAGTATTCTCTTTCAAATGGTAAGATATTCCTTTTTAAAATCTGTTCTCTTGTTTACCCAAATGTCTAGAGAGTGCTTTATGGGATGGCACCAACCTGTAGCATATTAGTACATAAGAGAGTACATTTTCAAACACAGACGATGAAATTCAGTTCCCCACGGTGACTCCTGAAGGTCAGGTGGGGATGGGAGGTAAGGTGGAATATGACATGGGCTAATAGACTATTTTTTTTTTTTTTAATAGACTCAAGCAAAATCTTCCCATGCTTATTAGGGTATAACTTAGGCCATCTCCAGGGATGTTTCAGAGAAATCCCTGGGAAAAAGAAAAATGGTAATTTCATATTCCAATTACCAGTGTGCTATTTAATTCAGATGAAATGCCTCCAGTGTGCTGGATGCATTATGAGCTCCATCACAAAGACATGCCCCATCCCTCAAGGGACTTCCATCAAGAGATGAAGTGACACATTCTGGGGTCATAAAGTGGCAGACAAACAATACAAAGGGGAAGGGCACTGGAACTCTTTCCTTATGGCAGACAGCAGAGTGACTGAATCCTTAGTTACATTTATTCTCTTTTATGGAGTCTTTTGATGTGGGACAGGAGTAATGCTTCATTTATTTTAAGTTTGTGCACACTAACTCAAAATCAAATCTTTAATTGTCAGTGCCTACAAGATAAATAAAAGCCATATAGACTATCTCAGGAAAATGTAAGGAGAGTCAACTTTTTTGTTTTTTGGAGTAACTGAACTTGCTCGTTCTCTGTTGTGGGGGATGATAAACAGGGTGATGGCAATGTGTGCAAGGCTCAGACGAAACTGGTTTGACCTGAGTCTGCTGGAATGAGTTGTCTCATCTACTGTGCTTTTCTGAGGTGGTGGCGGTGGCAACTTCAGCCCTTTCTTAGGTACCAGTTTAATTGAATATAGTCATGTGAGGCATATGCATCAGTTAAGATTACTTTAGGCTGCAAGTAACAGAAAAAGCTTTGTTAAAGGATGTTTTTAAAAAGGTTAAATTATGACTTTCATACTAATATGGAATGAACACATACCAAAGAATTAATTTAACTCATTAATTAATGAGGGAACCAGTAAGATATTACAACTAGTTCAAAGGAAGATCCAAAGAGCAGACACACATATAGGCAATCAGGGATACTGTAGTAAATTTAATACAGCAGAACTGTGGGAAATCAGCTCTACCAGACAAAAAAACTCATTAGCATTTTTTTTACAACAGTCATTTGTGTTGCTGGCAGTTATATGTAATTATTGGAGTTGCAAAATAGCTCAAAGACAATGAAAGGTGCAGAGACCCCACAGAATCAGATAACCTGGAAGGGTGTACTAGATAATACCTAGCTTTCCATTGAAGATAATTGATCCATTTTAAAAACTTTAAAAAATTTTTCCCTTTCCCTACAGTGGCTTAAACCAGTAAGGAGTTTATTTTTCTCATGTACCAATAAATACGGAGTTAAGTAGCCCAAGACTGGGGTAGTGGTTTATAGGCGATTAGACCCAGTCTCCTTCTATTTCTTGCTTTTCCATCCTTAGTTTCATCCTCATGATTGTAGTATGACTGCCATGCCTCCAGGCAGCTCTTTCTGCATTCCAGGCAGGAAAAAGGGGGAAGTACCGTAACCCTTTTCCTCTTGAAACATTCTCTTTATATTTCGGAAAAGGAACTTTCCTCAAGGATCATATTGCTACCTTCTAGCTGCAAGACGGGGAAGGTGGGTATTCTGACTTCTCACTTTCTATAACAGATGATAGCAAGGGGAAAAGGGACACCCAGTGGTTTTGGGCAGCTGGCTATACCTGCTATAGCTGCTACAGTATACCTAATCTTTTATAATGGGGATCATAAAAAGAGTTTCATTACTTAGTATTACAAATAAACTTTTATTTAAGATTTTAAAGATTTAGAGTAAGTATATGCTGCTAATAACAAGTGTAATGGTCAGAACACAATGTATTGAGCTTAAATATTAAAACTCTACCTGCTACTGGGAGGATTATTAACCAAAGCTCCAAGATCAGAAAATTCCTGAGGCATGCAGAGTTGCCTGGAAAGAAAGGTCCAAAAAATTGAGTTGATACATAGAAGGGATTTTTTTCCTTCACTCATCTTTCTAAGAGCGAAAATTGAATCTGAAGATCTGACAGCTAAAGGCTTTTGTGAATGTAGGTGGAATTTGTAGCAACGGAGCATTTGAAGTGTTGTGTTTGATCCAGGAGGGTTATTCTTTTGTGCTTTTTCGCTTAGATTTTCTATTCTTTTTGATGGAGAAACAGACATAGATGTGTGAGCCACATGCTCCTAGGCAGTACTTAGGAAAGCCTGACCTGTTGTCTGGAGGCGTTTCCCTTCCACTTTGGGAACAGATAGACTTAGTTCTGTTTACATGTAACACTGCAATCTTCTATATCCGAATTTCTATTCTGCGATCTCGTCTCTGCTTTCTATGAGTGGGCTGGGGGTACAGGTAGTTAACCGCTCCTTAGCCATTAGTTTCAGTAGTGATAGCCTGGATTTAGGCATGGTTGGTGTATCAAACACCTTGTTTCAAAAAAATGCCTCAAATGATATTTGGATAGGCTTATAACTACAATTTACTAAGTGTTATTACCTAGGTATCTAGATCCAATTACTGCCACCTATCAGTTTATTGTACTGTGATGGCTTGCCTGTTGCTATGATGCTAGAAGCTATGCCACTGGTATTTCAAATACCAGCAGGATCACTCATGGTGGACAGGTTTCAGATGAGCTTCAAGACTAAGATAGCTTAGGAAGAAAGTCCTGGCAATACTTCAAAAATTAGCTATTGAAAACCCTATGGATCACAACAAAATATTGCCTGAGATAGTGCTGGAAGATTCCCCCTGGGTTGGAAGACACTATACAATGGTCTCAACAATGGACTGGAGCATACCAACAATCATGGCACAGGACCAGGCAGCATTTTGTTCTACTGTACATGGGATTGCCATGAGTTGGAGCTAACTTGAAGGCATCTAACAACAACAAAGATCCAATCACACATGTCTTGTATTGCACCAGTTGATCCGTCCTCACTTGGGGAAGTGGCAAGAGTTGTGTGGTTACTAAAGACCAAAGGTGTGACTCCTTCCTGCTTGGAAGGCTGGGCCATCATCCCTAGTGTGACCCATGCTGTTACCCATGGGCTCTTCCATGGAACAGCCTATTACCTTTTATAGCGTCTTTGCCCTTGATGCTATTCCTGCTATGTGAACCACATCAACTCCCAGTTCTAAGCTTTCTCATTTCTCCCTGTTTCTCTATGGCGATTTTTCTTCGTCTCCTTTTTCCTGTGCCCTTTTCTGTTTTAGTGTCAATTTCTCAGTTTTGTTTCTTTTTATTCCTCTCCCCCACTTTTGCCTTCTCTCTTCTTGCTCTCCCAGAATGTAATCAGGAGGACCATCTTCTCAGGACACTGATGTCCCATCTCTGGGAATTCCTGCTTTTTAGAGACAAAACCAAATAGATTTTTACTTCAAAACATGCACAGGCACAGGGGCCTGTAGGGATCTAAGTCACTGCAGTTCAAAGGCTGTTCACTGATTAGCACCCTGAAGAGACCAGGAAAAATATATTTCAAGGCATTTAACCTTCCGTCTGGGGGTCACAGTACAGGTTGTTCATTTGAATTTTGATGAATAACGTGAGGCTAAGGAACACTTTGTTCTCTGTAAAATGTCAGTGCCCATGCAATAAAAGGTGAGAAGGGTGAGCTGGTTGGAGAAGTCACTGGGTTTACCAGCACAGTGTACAGTTATGACCCAGGGTTACCTTGAAGGCACCCAGAATTACCAGTTGCCATTGAGTTTTTTTTTATTTATAGCAGTCCCATGTGTATTGGATTAGAGCTATGCTCCATAGGGTTTTCAATGACTGGTTTTCAGAAGTAGATCGCTCTTGGGTTGACTTGAACCTTCAGAGTTTTGGTTAGCAGCCCAGTGCATTAACCATTTGCACTGCCCAGGGATTCTACCTATGAACTAACTGGGAATAAATGAGTGCTCAGTGGACTAGGAAGCCCTGACCATCCCCTATCTAAACGCGGATAGTGGAAAGAGCCCCGAACCCAAAATTAGGAGATTCTTGCCGTTTCCTCTGATAAGAAGTGTGACTCTTGCTTTCTATCACCTCTGAAGGCCTTGCTTTTTTAAATTATTAAATCTACAGTTTTCGGGATCTTTTCTAGCTTAACACATATGATTCAATAATATCCTAGAGGTTTCTATTCTCAATGAACTAAACTAATAGAACCCTACTGAAGAGCAAGGACTGGTGCTCGTAAGGCATGTTTAATAAGACAGGCATTGAAAATGCCCTGAAGACATCACATTAGGAACAGCAGTGCTTTGTAAACAAACCAAAAAAAACAAACCAAAGCAAAACAAAACCCACTGCCATGGAGTCAATTTTGGCTCATAGCGACCCTATACGACAGAGTGAAATTGCCCCACAGGGTTTCCAAGGCTGTAAATCTTTACAGAAGCAAACTGCCACATCTTTCCCCTGAGAGTGGCTGGTGGATTCGAACAACCGACCTTTCGGTTAGCAGTGGAGTGCTTTAACCACTGCACACCAGGTCTCCTTCAGTGCTTTGTAGTTGGCCTCAAAAAAGTTCTTTATTATTAAGTCAGACTAGAATGTCACGTACTGTTTCTCATGCATCCTTGGAGTTTTGGATTCAAAGAGCTTAAGCAACTTCAGAAAAGAAACTTCAAAAAACATGAGACAGCATACGGCCTTTATCTCTCATCTTTTATATTCCAAAAAATTGAAAAACCAGAAGCTTGACTCACAGAGAGCAGATACCTGACTGAAATAAGATCTTAGACCATTAGCAGTAAATGCCTCCAAGTTGTAGGTCAGTTTAGGAAAAGGTCAGTGAAAAAGAAGAGAGGGAGACCATGATGGTATAATTCTGGACTTGTTGGAGTAGAGACTAGATGAAACTCTATCTTTAAACTATAAGGTGAAGCAAAAAGTTACTCCCCTTGAATCCAAACAGTGCTTCAGTTCCTGATAACACTAAACCCAGAACCCAGTGCCAATGAGCTGATTCAGACTCATAGCGACCCTACAGGACAGAGTAGAACCGCCCCTACAGAGTTTCCAAGGAGCGCCTGGCGGATTCGAACTGCCGATCCTTTGGTTAGCAGCCGTAGCACTTAACCACTATGCCACCAGCAACAGTAATTATAATTACTGAAAAAAAAAAAAAATAATTACTAGTCAAGATTTATTGAGTGCTGATAGCCAGATATAGTATTTATGTGCTTTCCTTATATGACCTTCTCAGATGTTGTTGTTGTTATGTGCCATTGAGTCAGTTCCAACTCATAGCGACCCTGTGCACAACAGAACCACTGCCCAGGCCTGCACTGTACTCACAATTGTTGCTGTGCTTAAACCCATTGTTGCAGCCACTGTGTTAACCTATTTCATTGAGGGTCTTCCTCTATTTCACTGACCCTCTACCAAGCATGATGTCCTTCTCCAGGGACTGATCTCTCCTGATAACATGTCCAAAGGATGTGAGCCATAGTTGCACCATCCTTGCTTCTAAGGAGCATTTTGGTTGTACTACATCCAAGACAGATTTGTTCCTTCTTTTGGCAGTCCATGGTATATTCAATATTCTTCACCAACACCACAATTCAAAGGTGTCAATTCTTCTTCAGTCTTTGTTCATTGTCAGCTTTCACATGCATATGAGGCGATTGAAAACACCATCACTTGGGTCAGGCACACCTTAGTCCTCAGGGTGACTTCCTTGCTTTTCAACACTTTAAGGAAGTTTTTTTGCAGCTGATTTGCCCAATGCAACGCGTCTTTTGATTTCTTGACTGCTGCTTCTATCGGTGTTGATTGCGGATCCAAGGAGAATGAAATCCTTGACAACTTCAATCTTTTCTCTGTTTATCATGATGTTGCTTATTGGTCCAGTTGTGAGGATTTTTATTTTCTTTATGTTGAAGTGTAATCCATACTGAAGGCTGTAGTCTTTGATCTTCATCGGTAAGTGCTTCAAGTCCTCTTCACTTTTAGCAAGCAAGGTTGTGTCATCTGCATATCTCAGGTTGTTAATGAGTCTTCCTCCAATCCTGATGCCCCTGTCTTCTTCATATAGTCCAGCTACTTGGTTATTTGCTCAGCATACAGATTGAATAAGTATGATGAAATGATATAAAACCGACACACACCTTCCCTGACTTTAAACCATGCAGTATCCCCTTGCTCTGTTCAAATAACTGCCTCTTGATTCATGTACAGATTCCTCATGAGCACAATTAATTGTTCTGGAATTCCCATTTTCCTCAATGTTATCGATAATTTGTTATGATCCACACAGTCAAATGCTGAAGCATAGTCAATAAAATGCAAATAAACATCTTTCTGGAATTCTGTGCTTTCAGCCAGGATCCATCTGACATCAACAATGATATCCCTGGTTCCACATCCTCTTCTAAATTTGTTTTGAATTTCTGGCAGTTCCCTGTCAATACACTTCAGCAAAAATTCTGCTTGCATATGATGTTAATGATATTGTTTGATAATTTCCTCATTCTGTTGGATCCCCTTTCTTGGAAATAGGCATAAATATGGATCTCTTCCAGTCAGTTGGCCAGGACCTCTCTTCTAAATTCCTTGGCATAGACGAGTGAGCACATCCAGCATTGCATCGGTTTGTTGAAACATCTCAGTTGGTATTTGGTCAGTTCCAGGAGCCTTGTTTTTCACCAATGCCTTCAGTGCAGCTTGGACTTCTTCCTTCAGTACCATTGGTTCCTGATCATACGTTACCTCCTGAAATGGTTGAATGTTGATCATTCTTTCTGGTATAAAAAAAAAAATAGTGACTCTATATTCCTTCCATCTTCTTTTGTTGCTTCCTGTGTTGTTTAATATTTTCCCCATAGAATCCTTCAGTATTGCAACTTGAGGCTTGAATTTTTTCCTCAGTTTTTTCAGCCTGAGAAATGCTGAGCATGTTCTTCCCTTTTGGGTTTCTATCTCCAGGTCTTTGCACATGTCATCATGATACTTTACTTTGTCTTCTTGAGCTGTCCTTTGAACTCTTCTGTTCAGCTCTTTTACTTCATCATTTTTTCCTTTTGCTTTAGCTACTCGACGTTCAAAAGCATGTTTCAGTGTCTCTTCTGACATCCATTTTGGTCTTTGCTTTCTTTCCTGTCTTTTTAATGACCTCTTGCTTTCGTCATGTATGGTGCCCTTGATGTCATTCCACAACTCGTCTGGTCTTCAGTCGTTAGTGTTCAGCTCGTCACATCTATTCTTGAGACGGTCTCTAAATCAGGTCGGATATACTCAAGGTTGTTCTTCGGCTCTCGTGGACTTGTTCTACTTTTTTTCAGTTTCTACTTGAACTTGCGTATAAGCAATTGGTGGTCTGATCCACAGTCGGCCCCTGGCCTTGTTCTGACTGGTGATATTGAGATTTTCCCACATCTGTTTCCACAGAAGTAATCAATTAGATTCCTGTGTATTCCACCTGGCGAGGTCCACGTGTATAGTTGCCATTTATGTTGGTGAAAAAAGATATTTGCAATGAAGAAGTCATTGGTCTTGCAAATTCAATCATGCAATCTCCAGCATCATTTCTATAGCCAAGGCCATATTTTCCAACCACCGATCCTTCTTCTTTGTTTCCAACTTTCGCATTCCAAGCACCAGTAATTATCAGCACATCCTTATCGCACATTTGATCAATTTCAGACTGCAAAAGTTGGTAAAAGTCTTTAACTTCTTCATCTTTGGCCTTAGTGGTTGGTGCATAAATTTGAATAATAGTCATATTAACTGGTCTTCCTTGTAGGCATATAGTTATTATCCTATCACTGACAGCACTGTAGTTCAATATAGATCTTGAAATGTTCTTTTTGATGATGAATGCAATGCCATTCTTGTTCAAGCTGTCATTCACAGCATAGTAGGCCATATGATTCTTGGTTTCAAAATGGCCAATGCCAATCCATTTCAGCTCACTAATGCCTAGGATATTGATCTTTATGTGTTCTATTTCATTTTTGGCAATTTCCATTTTTCCTAGATTCATACTTCTTACCATACATTCCAGGTTTCGATTATTAATGAATGTTTGCAGCTGTTTCTTCTCATTTTGAGTCATGCTACATCAGCAAATGAAGGTCCTGAAAGCTTTACTGCATCTACTTCATTAAGGTCGACTCAAATTTGAGGAGACAGCTCTTCCCTAGTCATATTTTGAATGCTTTTCAACCTGAGGGGATCATCTTCTGGCAGTGTGTCAGACAATATTCTGCTATTCATAAGGTTTTCACTGGCTAATTCTTTTCAGAAGTAGCCTGCCGGGTCCTTCTTCCTAGTCTATCTTAGCCTGGAAGTTCAGCTAAAACCTGTCCACCATGAGTGACCCTGTTCGTATTTGAATACTGGTGGCATAGATTCCAGCATCACAGCAACACATAAGCCCCCACAGTATGACAAACTGACAGATGAGTGGGGCCTTATCAGATAGGTAATATTTTTTCTGTTATTGATTTTTACTTTTATGACTTTATGGTCAGAAAAGATGCTTTGTAATTTTTTGATGTTTTGGATTCTGTTAAGCCTCTCTTTATGGCCTAATATGTGGTCTGTTCTGGAGAATGTTCCATGCGTGTTGGAAAAGAAAGTATACTTGACTGCTGTTGGGTGGAGTGTTCTGTATGTCTATAAGATCAAGTTGGTTGATTGTGGTATTTAGATCTTCGGTGTCTTTATTGAGCTTCTTTCTGGGTGTTCTGTCCTTCACCGAAAGTGATGTGTTGAAGTTTCCTACTATTATTGTGGTTCTGTGTATTTCTCTTTTAAAAGCTGTTAGAGTTTGTTTTATGTATTTTGGAGCCCTGTCATTGTGCATAAACATTTATTATGGTTATGTTTTTTATGTCCTCCTGGTGTACTGACCCTTTAATCATTATATACTGAGTATCCTTCCTTATCCTTTGTGGTGGATTCAACTTTAAAGCCTATTTTTTCAGAGATTGATATCGCCACTTCTGCCCTTTTTTGATTGTTGTTTACTTGATATATATTTTTTCCATCCTTTGGGTTTTCATTTGTTTGTGTCTTTAAGTCTAAGGTTTATCTCTTGTAGGCAGCATATAGATGGGCTGTGTTTTTTTTTTTTTTAATCCGTTCTGTCACTCTCTGTCTCTTTATTGGTATATTTAGTATGTTTATATTCAGCGTAATCATTGGTAGGTATGAGTTTAGTGCTGTCGTTATGATGTCTTTTGTGTGTGTGTGTGTGTGTTGTTGACAGTTCCTTTGTTCCACTTAATTTTCTGTGCTGAGTTGTTTTTCTTTATGTATTTCCTTTTCACCTTTTTCATTGTTGCTAATTTTGTAATTGCTGAGTCTTTATTTTTTTTTTTTTATTTTGATGTGTAGCATTGTTAGTTTTCTTTGTGGTTACTTTAATATTTACCCCTATTTTTCTAAGTTTTAACCAGTCTTTTATTTCTTTATATCACCTGGACTTCCCTCCCTATGAAAGATCTATAACTACATTTTTTAGTCCCTCTTTTCTGTTTTAGTGTTGTCATCTTTTACATAATGACATCTGTATTTCCCTGTTTTAAGCATTTTAGCTTTGATTTATTTTTGTGACTTCCCTATCTGGGTTTATATCTGGTTGCTCTGTCCTGTGTTCTAGTCTTGGGTTGTTATCTGATGTTATTGATTTTCTAAACAGAGGACTCCTTTTAGTGTTTCTTGTAATTTTGGTTTGGTTTTTGCAAATTCCCTAAACCTCTGTTTGCCTGGAAATGTCCTAATTTTGCCATCATATTTGAGAGACAGTTTTGCTGGATATATAATTCTTGGCTGGCAATTTTTTTCCCTCAAGGTTTTATATATGTCATCCCATTGCCTTCTTTTCTGTGTGGATTTCTTCTTTTTGAATGGAAAATTTTTAGCAACAAAGGAAGACGAAATGTGCTCCTCTCAAATTTATTTCCAGTGTTAAGTTTTATTTAGTTTTAATAGTATTTAATTGTGCTTTTGGTGAAAATTTACCCAGCAAATTAGGTTCCCAACTGACAATTTCTATGCAGTTGTTCAGTGACACTAGTTACCTTTTTCACAATATGCCAACATTTGCTTTAATTTGTTCTGATTGTTCCGTTTCCAGTGCTCTAGTTTCCCTGCCCCCTTATTTTCTCATCTTTGCTTTAGAGTATTTGTAGATCGTAGATGGTATTTTAATGGAGCACCATACTCATGGGTAATATCCTTTACTTTGTGTGCCAATCTGCTATTTTGCTAAAAGGTGACCTCAGGGGATAGTTTTGGTTCAAGTTTTCAAGAGTATCTGAGGGTGATAGTCTTAGGAAGTCCTCTAGTCTCAACTGGCTCAGTAAGTTTGGACTTTTTAAGAATTTAAATTCTGTTCAGCATGTTTTTCCAGTTCTATCTGGATCCATCTATTGTGCCTCTGAGCCCAGAGTTGTGTTTTAGATTTCTGTGTGCAAATAGATGCGGTGTGTGTTTCAGGCAGATCCTCAAAGTCACGGGCTCCAAACTCAGATTTCCATAAGCTTAATGAGGTGACATAAGCAAGCGAAAGTGACCTGGATCAGGAAGACATAAGGAAGGGTGAGGATTGAAGACTGTGGAGGGCACATGCTCCTGCTCAGCTCCAGCTGATTGTTGCCTTCTGGAATTGCAGGTTCATAGCATAATCAGATCTTTTGATTTTTTAAGAGGAGCCAGAAATCCAGACATTTAAATTAAACATCTCAGTTTTTGAACATTGGCAACTAGCTTAAAAAAAACTAAAACAGTATGTAGGAATATCGAGTGATGTGCAGGATAAGCAAAACACATCTGTGTGCCAGATTTGGCACTATAGGCTGCCATTTTGCAATTTCTAGAGCTCTATTGAATGATTTGCATAAAGAGCAAAATGATTTGCATAAAGAGCAAAGAAGAACATTAGACGTTTTGAAGTTTCAGAGGAGAGTGGGTGGCATTCTGGAAAGTTGGGCTTCCTCCACAATCAGAGCTTACATGAGGCCATAATTGAATGACTGCAGAGATTTTGAGCAGAGGCTGGAAGGCTATGTGCTGGGAATGTTGTAATCTGAACTCCTACCTGACATGTGCTGACCTTTAGATGTCTTCCAGCCTTAAGGGTCTATGATTTTAGCCAACCAAGTAATAGGTGCTACGAGAGTTAAATGGATGGACAGGTTACTTCCAGTTGTTGAATCGGCATTCATAATTGCTAGTGCAATTGCTCCTTGAGAATGTCTTCAAAAGGACAGCTGGGGTGGGGGTAAGGGGGTTGCTGTAGACTCATCTACTTTGTGCTCAGTTTTCTGAGAGAAAATTAACCAGGGTAAGAGAATCACAACCCAACTGAAAGAAAGACATGGCATTGAAACTGGGCCTTAAAGAATTGGAAAGATTTGGGCAGAAGAAAGCTTGAATATAAGAAAAAGCACAATCTTGGAGGAGTCACATCTGTGAGTAAAATGAAGAGATGATAGATATGCCTAGCAAATTCAGGCAGCCTCCCATAGGCAGATTCGATTATTTCTTTTGTTTATTTAACAAACACTGGTATAGTGTCTACAGCCCTGGTGGCACAATGGTTAAGAGCTTGGCTGCTAACCAAAAGGTCAGCAGTTCTAATCAACCAGGTGTTCCTTGGAAATCCTATGGGGGCAGTTCTACTCTGTCCTGTAGGGTAGCTGTGAGTCGGAATTGAGTTTGGAACTGAGTAGGAATTGAGTCGGCAGTGGGTTTGGTTATATTGGTTTGGTATAGTTTCTAAGAGCTTTGCAAACATTAACTCATTTAACTCTTGTAACATTACTATGAAGTAGTTATAAGCAGAGCCTAGGTGGCACAAGCAATTTGTGATCAGCTGCTAAATAAAATTTGGTGGTTTGAACCCACCCAGCAGCTCCATGAAAGAAAGGCCTGGTGAACTGCTTCTGTAAAGATTACAGTCAAGAAAATCCTATGGAGCAGCTCTACTCTGTCACATATGGTTTTTCCTGGAGTCAGGGGCTGATTCCATGGCAGCTAACAATAACAGCAACAACAGTTACAAACACTAGTTACACTCACTTTATAGATGAAGAAATTCAGACAGAGAGAGAAACAGTAACTGTTTCTTTACCAAGGTTGGTAATCATTGAGAGAATGGCTACAAATGCAATTGCTCCTTGCTTAATTCCCTCAAACTTTTCTACATTCCTATTTTCATGTTGAGCAAAGAAAGCATTGGATGTTAAAGGATCATCTGGTGGTTTTGTTTCTGTCCTAAAAAATTAGCTAAGCCATGTGAATGAAGGAGGCTGTGAAGCCGAGAAGAGAAATCTCCAGGGCCTTTGTTTTCGAGGAAGCGGATTTTGCGCCAGATGCTTTCTCCTTACCCTGGTGTGCTGGTTAAGCATTTGGAAGCTGATCTCTAGCTACAGCCTGAAGGGCTGATTGCTAGCACAATTGCTCCTTAAGAAGTCTTTAGAGGAAGGCAGGTGGGGGAGAATTGCTGGAGACTCATCTGCTTGGTTCTCATCTTTCTAAGAGGAAACTAACAGTGCGAGAGCAGTACAGCCCAGTTGGCTCAAGATTCAAGAGAGCACCTGTGGAATTTATAGTAATTGCTCCCCAGGATGTAAATTACGCAAGTAGCCTATTTCTGTCCATTGCAGCTTAAATGAGCACAAAGTGTGAGAGCTCTCAAAGGCACCCTGGGATCCTAGCTTTCCCTTTACCCATGATTGAACAGGACTGGCGCTAGCCCAAATCTTCCATGAGTTGACAGTCTCTCCAATAGCTCACAAAAGTTTCCTTTCTACAATAATAATAATCCCTGATATTTGCACAGGGCTTTCCCGTTCACCAAGACTTTTACTTATTTTGTGTCACTTGAACCCATAACAACATTCTAGGCAGACCCCTTTCCCACACTGACACTTCTCCTTCCTGCTCACTACCCCACCTGGGCCTGCCTTGACTTTAGCTATTCCTTCGGCACTCCTATTCTCTCCTGGTGCCCAGCACAACAAAATCTCAAACGCTTGTTTGGACCGTTGTGAATGGAATCTCGGCTTATAGGCCTTTTTCAATTGTCTGTCTAATTAGTTTAACGGATTAGGGGTAAGGCAGCCGTAAGTGAAAATGACTTGATTTGTTGCTTCTATCAGGGCAACTTGCCTTCCTATATTTTATTTTTAATAAAAATCTCAGACGACAGTCCTTGAAAAAAAAAAAAAGTATGCTTCCTTAGTGGTGGCATTTGATGTTTTCTGCTTACTTACAGTGGGGAATTTTTTGTATGTATATGAAGGTGAAACAGTCTTCTAGTTGTTGCATATTGTTTATATAGCCAGGGGAGTTGCCCTCCCTCCCTCCACCGAATGCTTATTGAGGGCTTTCTGTGGTCCAGGCACTGGACTGGGCCCTGGGAGTGTAAAATAAACATGGAAATCCTCAGTGCTGAGCCTGAGGAGGGGTCTAAGGAAGAGACCAAAAGGAACCAGCCAGTGACAGGTGATAGCAGGGGAGCAGGTGATAAGGGAGTCAGGTACCAGAAAAGAAAGAGAGATAAGTAGGTAAATACACAGAATCAGGCTTTCCCAAGTCCTAGAAATTTATAACCACATGGTAGAAGGGTTCAGGAGAAAGAAGAAAGCTATCATGAGCCTTTGCAACAACATAGAGAGAATGCTTTTGGATGCTCTCAGACACTGTGACAGTTGGTTAAATTTATAATCCTCACCTAACATATTTTATTTTCCCTGAATATACATCTCTGGTTGGAAGCCATTGGTTTCGAAGGCTGAACCTGTCCTTCTGCTTGCCATCCTGATCTTTCCTCCCCTCCCCCTGCTTTTTTTGTAACTCAAATTGTAGGGAATTAAAGTCTGTTGATATTTATTTATAATAACATCTTCCTCATGCAATAGATGTTCCTTAGTTCAGTATGTGTCAATATATACGCAGCGAGTAAAGAACCATTCTGAGTTTGGATGGACTGGGCCTGGGGGGAACCTATGCTGGGACCATAGCTAAGGACAAATTGAAGCAGCTTTATGAGTTAATATTGTTAGAAATAGAGTTTTATAACTAAAATGTAGTTCAGTAAGTTTCTAGAGGAACACATGAGTGATTTCTTGATATGATACAATTTTGTCTCTTTCATTCTCTTTCTTTGGAATAGTTTTCTTTATCTATTATAAAGTAAGTTTCTATTATTTTAAGAAATTGGAAAATACAGAAAAGGAGAAGGAAAAGCTCCCTATAATTCTCCCACCTCAATACAACCATTACTAGCTTTTTGGCATATTTCCTTCTAATCTTTTTGTATGCTTGTGTTTCAGTGTTGGTATAATCATAGGCCATATTCCAAATAGTAGATACATCTTTGGGGGAAAATTTGGTTTTAAAATTACAAAAGTAAAACATGTTCTTTGTAGAAAGTGTGAGAATACTGAAAAGTATTAAAAAGTTCATTCTGGCAATATGACAGTAAATGTTCAGAGAAACTCCTACCAGAACAGCGTTAGATAAGAGAAGGAAAACGTTTTCAATTTACAGTTGAATTGAGGGAGACTAAGAGAATCTATCTGAGACAAAGTCACAGAAAGGCATGCTCTGGGGCTGGTATTTTTGTATTTGCCTGAGGATATCTGCTGATCCCTATGACCTAGGCTCTGGGTTTAAAAGGCCACTTATACTGGAGACCCTGGTGGCATAGTGGTTAGATGTTACAGCTGCTAACCAAAAGGACAGCAGTTCAAATCCACCAGGTGCTCCTTGGAAACTCTATGGGGCAGTTCTACTCTGTCCTGTAGGGTTGCTATGAGTTGGCATTGCCTCGACGTGATGGCAGTGGGTTTTGTTTTTGGTTTTACATCAAGGTCAAGAGGTCAGGTAGGGGTCTAAAAGATGGAAGGTCAGAGAACATCTCACCCTCAGTAAAGATGAGATTCCCTAGAAGGCAACCTACTCAGGGAAGGCAGTGAGCTAGGGAAAAAAAAGAAAAAAAAAAACCTTTGACCTATTGGTGAACCAGATTGGAGGGCAAAGAAACAGAAAACAAAACCTCTCTTTAAGAATTTCTAAGGCATAAGCTCATACTTGAAAAAGTTTAGGGATAGAATTCATGTTATTATTTGGCCTAAAAAAAAAACCAGGATGAAAATTCACTTTAATGGTTGTACCCCAAGTACTTAGCAGGAAACAATGCAATTTTTTTCTGGAGGAACTCCCTTTAAACTCAGGCCACAAAGAATTTCACAGATAAGGTTCTAAGCAATATGAACTTGCAAGTGTAAATCACTGAACGTGGGAGGAAACATGCTGTGAAGGAGAGCCAGCAGAAACCAATTATCATAGAATGACACCATAAAACTACACATATTAAAATTCTCAGTGATGGAATATAAAAGACACACGTTCAATGTTTAAAGAACTTAAAGAGGTTACTGAAAGTATATGAAAGGAAAATTTTTTCACAAGTAGAAATGTAAAACATAATGATGAAAATTAGAAAAATAAAGGATGGGTTAAATAGTAGATTAGACAGAGCTGAGGAGATATTTATTGAGCTGAAAGATAGATCTAAGTAATTTCCTAGAATTCATCACGGAAAAGCAAAAGGCAAAGCTTCTAACACTGGGGGAAAAAAATCCAGCAATGACTGTTTACCTGAGACATACCTAAAATATAAGAACATAGAAAGGTTGAGAGTAAAAAAAATATATGTAAGCAAAAGAAAATTGGAATAGTATGTATTTTATATAGTTGTTAGGTGCTGTTGAGTTGATTTTCAACTCATGGTGACTCCATGTAACAGGGTAGAACTGCCCCATAAGGTTTTCTAGGCTGTAACCTTCATAGAAGCTGATCATCAGGTCTTTCTCCTGCAGAGTCGCAGGGTGGGTTCAACCTCTGTGTTAGCAGCCCAGCCCTTAACAGTTGCCCCACCAGGGTTCCTATTTTAAGGCAAAAAGCTTTATCACAGATAAAGAAGGAGTCTAAAATATTAGTAAAAGCTTCAGTTCACCAGGAACATATAACAATTTTAATCTTTGTTGTTGTTGTTGTTAGGTGGCATTGAGTTGGCTCTGACTCATAGCAACCCTATGTGCAACGGAACGAAACCCTGCCCAGTCCTGCACCATCCTCACAGTCGTTGTTATGCTTAAGGCCATTGTTGCAGCCGCTGTGCCAATCCATCTCATTGAGAGTCTTCCTCTTTTTTGCTGACCCTCTACCAAGTATGATGTCCTTCTCCAGGGACTAATCCCTCCTGATAATACATCCAAATTATGTGAGACGAAGTCTCCCCATCCTTGCTTCTAAGGAGCATTCTGGTAGTACTTCTTCCAAGACAGATTTATTCGTTCTTTTGGCAGTCCATGGTACATTCAATATTCTTCCCCAACACCACAATTCAAAGGCATCAGTTCTTCTTCGGTCTTCTTTATTCATCCTCCAGCTTTCACATGCATAGGAGGTGATTGAAAACACCATGGCTTGGGTCAGGCGCACTTTAATCTTCAAGGTGACCTCTTTGCTTTTCAACGCTTTAAAGAGGTCTTTTGCAGCAGATTTGTCCAATGCAATATGTGTTTTGATTTCTTGACTGTTGCTTCCATGGGTGTTGATTGTGGATCCAAATAAAATGAAATCCTTGACAACTTCAATCTTTTCGCTGTTTATCATGCTGTTGCTTATTGGTCCAGTTGTGAGAGTTTTTGTTTTCTTTATGTTGAGGTGTAATCCATCTGAAGGCTGTGTTCCTTGGTCTTCATCAGTAAATACTTCAAGTCCTCTCCACTTTCAGTAAGCAAGATTGTGTCATCTGCATAACGCAGGTTTTTAATGAGTCTTCCTCCAATCTTGATGCCCTGTTCTTCTTCATATAGTACAGATTCTAGGATTATTTGTTCAGCATGGAGATTGAATAGGTATGGTGAAAGGATACAAGCCTGACACACACCTTTCCTGACTTTAAACCACGCAGTATCCCTTTGTTCTGTTCGAACGACGGACTCTTGATCTATGTACAGGTTCATCATGCGAACAATGAAATGTTCTTCCCATTCTTCACAATGTTATCCATAATTTGTTACGATCCACACAGTCAAATGCCTTTGCATAGTCCATAAAACCCAGGCAAACATATTTCTGGTATTTTGTGCTTTCAGCCAGGATCCATCTGACATCAGTGATGATATCCCTGGTTCCTCATCTTCTTCTGAATCTGGCTTGAATTTCTGACAGTTCTCTGTCAATATACTGCTGCAGCTGCTTTTGAATGATCTTCAGCAAAATTTTACTTCTGTGCAATATTAATGGTATTGTTCGATAATTTCCACATTCAGTGGGATCACCTTTCTTGGGAATAGGCATAAATAAGGATCTCTTCCAGTTGGTTGGCCAGGTAGCTTTCTTCCAAATTTCTTGGCATAGATGAGTGAGTACTTCCAGCGCTGTATCCATTTGTTGAAACATCCAAATTGGTATTCAGTCAATTCCCGGAGCCTTGTTTTTTGCCAAAGCCTTCAGTGTAGCTTGGAATTCTTCTTTCAGTACCATTGGTTCTGCTCATATGGTACCTCCTGAAATGATTGAACATCAACTAGTTCTTTTTGGTATAGTGACTCTGTGTATTCCTTCCAACTTGTTTTGATGTTTCCTGCGTTGTTCAATATTTTCCCCATAGAGTCCTTCACTATTGCAACTCGAGGTTTGGATTTTTCCTTCAGTTCTTTCAGCTTGAGAAATGCAGAGCATTTTCTTCTCTTTTGGTTTTCTATCTCCAGGTTTTTGCACATGTCATTATAATACTTTGTCTTCTCGAGTCACCCATTGACATTTTCTGTTCAACTCTTTTACTTCATCATATCTTCCTTTTGCTTTAGCGATTTGATGTTCAAGAGCAAGTTTAAGAGTCTCTTCTGACATCCATTTTGGTCTTTTCTGTCTTTTTAATGACCTCTTGCTTTCTTCATGAATGATGTCCTTGATGGCATTCCACAACTTGTTCAGTTTTCAGTCATTAGTGTTCAACGTGTCACATCCATTCTTGAGATGGTCTCTAAATTCAGGTGGGATATACTCAAGGTCGTACTTTGGCTCTCATGGACTTATTCTAATTTTCTTCAGTTTCAACTTGAACTTGCGTATGAGCAATTGATGGTCTGTTCTGAAGTAGTCCCTTGGCCTTGTTCTGACTAATGATATTGAGCTTTTGCATCGTCTCTTCCCACAGAAGTAATTGGTTTGACTCCTGTGTATCCCATCTGGTGAGGTCCATGTGTATAGTTGCCATTTATGTTGGTGAAAAAGGGTATTTGCAGTGAAGAAGTTGTTGGTCTTGCAAAATCCTGTGATGTAATCTCCAGCATCATTTCTATCACCAAGGCCATATTTCCCAATTACTAATCCTTCTTCTTTGGAGTTGCATTCCAAACTCCAGTAATTATCAAAGTATCCTGATTGCATGTTCAATTTCAGACTGCAGAAGTTGGTAAAATGTTTAATTTCTTCATCTTTGGCCTTAGTATTTGGTGTGTAAATTTGAATAATAGTCATATTAACTGGTCTTCCTTGTAGGCATATGGATATTATCCTATCACTGACAAGGCTGTACTTCAGGATAGATCTTGAAATGTTCTTTTTGATGATGAATGCATTGCCATTCCTCTTCAAGTTGTCGTTCTCAGCATGGTAGACCATATGATTGTCTGATTAAAAATGGAAAATACCAGTCCATTTCAGCTCACTGATGCTGAGGATATCGATGTTTATGCATTCTGTTTCATTTTTGACAACTTCTAATTTTCCTAGATTCATACTTTGTACATTCCAGGTTCTGATTATTAATGGATGTTTGCAGCTGTTTATTCTCATCTTGAGTCATGCCACATCAACAAATGAAGGTCCTGAAAGCTTGACTCAATCCATGTCATTAAGGATGACTCTACTTTGAGGAGGTAGCTCTTCCACAGTTGTCTTTTGAGTGCCTTCCAACCTGAAGGGCTCATCTTCTGACACCATATCACAATGTTCCATTGCTATTCATAAGGTTTTCACTGGCTAAATCTTTTCAGAAGTAGATTGCTGGGTCCTTCTTCCTAGTCTGTCTTAGTCTGGAAGCTCAGCTGAAACCTGTCCACCATGGGTGATCCTGCTGGTATTTGATTACCGGTGGCATAGCTTCCAGTATCACAGCAGCAAGCAAGCCTCCACAGTACCACGAACTGACAGACATGGGGGTAAATTTTAATCTTAAGTGCACCTAATTACATAGTTATTAACTGATGTGACTCCAAGGAGAAACAGACAAATATACAATCATAGCAGGAAATTTCAACATACATCTCTCAATAACTGATAGATCAAGCAGGAAAAAAAAAATCAAGAAGAACATAGAAGATCTGAACAGTACAATAAGCAAGCCTGATAGAAGAGTACAATTAGCAACCTCTGTGAGCAAAGGAAACCCTGGTGGCATTGTGGTTAAGTGCTACGGATGCTTCTTGAAAAGGTTAGCAGTTTGAATCTACTGGGCACTCCTTGGAAATTCTATGGGGCAGTTCTACTTTGTCCTATAGGGTTGATATGAGTCGGAATTGGCTCAGTGGCAACAGTTTTTTCTTTTGTTTGTTTGTTTTTAATGGAGCAGAAACCCTGATGGCGTAGTGGTTAAGTGCCATGGCTGCTAACCAAAAGGCCAGCAGTTTGAATCCACCAGGGGCTCCTTGGAAACCATACGGGGCAGTTCTACTCTGTCCTGTACAGTTGGTATGAGTCAGAATTGATTTGATGGCAATGGTTTTGGGTCTTTGGTTTTATAGAGCCCTGGTAGCATAGTGGTAAAGCACTTGTCTGCTAACCAAAAGGTTGGCAGTTTCAGTCCATGAGCCTCTCCTTGGAAACTCTAGGGGGCAGTTCTACTCTGTTCTGTAGACTTGCTGTGAGTCGGACTCAGATAGGCATATAGGAGCCCTGGTGACACAGTGAGGAGCGCTGATGGAGAAGTGGTTAAAGCAATCAACTACTAACCAAAAGATCAGCTGTTGGAAACCATCAGGGCTCTGCAGGAAAAAGAAGTGGCAGCCAGCTTCCTTAGAGATTTACAGTCTTGGAAACCTTATGGAGTATCTATGAGTTGGATTCGACTCCATAGCAGTGGGTTTGGTTTTGGTTTGGAGGCGCAGTGTTTAAGAGCTGCAAACCAAAAGTTGGTAGTTCAAATCCACTAGCCATTCCTTGGAAACCCTATGGGGTAGTGTCCTATAGGGTCACTATGTGTCAGAATCAACTTGATGGCAATGGGTTCTAGGCGTATAGAGCACACCACCCAAAAAATGGAACATTTATAAAAATTGATTCTAATCAATTGAACAAGTCTTTATGCATTTTAAAGATTTGGTACTATTCAGACTATATTCTCTGATTGCAATGCTAATAAATTGGAATTAAAAATGAAAGAGATAACTTAGGAAAACTCATTTACTTCTAAATCACCCATGTGTCAAAGAAGAAATAATGAGTATTAGAAAACATGCATGTTAAAGCAAAAAGGAGTAACTGAACTGAGCTCTAGCCAAATTCTTATTAAAGACTTGGATAGATAAATAGATGTACAGATCTATACATGAGATTCAGTCAAGAATTTGACTTCCCAAGAATTCTTTGGGAAGAATTTTTATTCAGGATGAGAGAAAGTAAGATTAGGTTGTTTAGCAAATTAAAGGATTGGCTAATTCTCAGGGAATGAATGCCATGTTGTTTAAGTCTGTTTGGTCACAGTCTTTGTTGAGACCTTGAAGACAGAATTTATGCTCAGGTTAGTACTTAATTACAGCGTTCCCTTTAGTAGTTTGTGTTTTCTTGTTTGGGAATTATTAGAAAATTTGGATTACATATAGGTTGTGACAGATTGTGGTTGTTGCAACCTATTGCAATGCACAGATTCTAGGTATTACTTGCAGGACTCTTTTGCATTTAGAACTGAAAGACAACGAAATACTGCGTATTAAAACTTGTGGTACTCTGTGGTGCTCAGAGGGAAATTTACCACCTTAAATGTTTGTGATACTTAGAGGGATATTTATAACCTTGTATGTTTATGTTTATGTTTGTTATGCATGTTATGCTGTTTATGTATATTATGTTTATGTTGTATGCTTATGAGTCGGAACAAACTCGACGGCACTGGGTCTGGGGTGGGATGTTTATGTTAGAAAAAAAGAAAGGCTGAAAATAAATAAACATCTAAATTAAAAGTTAAAAAGACAAGAGACTACACTCCCAAAAACAGAAGAAAGAGAATAATCAACAAAGTACAGGAAATTAATGAAATATGAAACAAGGTTACAGTAGGGCGGGTCAATGAAACTGAGTTTTTCTTTGAAAAGTCTTAAGCAAATGACAATTATCTAGCAAGATTACTTTGGTTTTGGCCAAACCAAAACCAAAACCAAACCCAAACCCACTGCTGTGGAGTTAAATCCAACTCATAGATACTCCATAACGTTTCCAAGGCTATAAATCTCTATGGAAGCTGGCTGCCACTTCTTTCTCCTGCAGAGCCCCTAATGGTTTCCAACAGCTGATATTTTGGTTAGTAGTCGATTGCTTTAGCCACTTCACCATCAGGCCTCCTCACTGTGTCGACCCAGGGCTCCCTATATGCCTATCTGAGTCCTACTCATAGCAAGTCTACAGAACAGAGAAGAACTGCCCCCTGGAGTTTTCCAAGGACAGGCTCGTGGACTGAAACTGCCAACCTTTTGGTTAGCAGACAAGTGCTTTACCACTATGTCACCAGGGCTCCATAAAACCAAAAACCCAAAGCCATTGCCATCAAGTCAATTCTGACTCATAGAAACAGAAGTCACAAATAAACAATATCAAGAATGAAACAGAGGACAAAACTACTAATGCAGCCACGTTTTAAGACTATACAAAAAAAATTATGAATAACTTATTGACAGTGAATTCAAAAGTATGATTGTTCAATGTTCAAATTTATAAAAACTATAAATTGCATACAGATAAAGTAGCCAGAATTCTCTACCCTTTCTTGTCTGTCTTATTTGTTATTCCATCCCAAGCACATGTCTCATACTAGAGGCTCAATACATATTGTTTAAATGAATACGTAAATTCAGATATAGAAATTGTCAATGTTTTGGTGTATTTGTCTCTTTACATATATTTTAAAACATAATTTGATTGTATATTGATTTTTCAGCATCAATAACACAGGCACTAGATGAAAAATGATTTTACAAAAGTGTAATGACAGGTAGTATCTGCTTTGTTTTTCTGTACCACTTTGAAAAAAAAAACTATATGAGTTTTAAAGCTGCTAATTTTATCTCAATTTCCTTGGTAATGAAATGACCAATATGTTCTTCCTACAGCTATGCTTTGGTGGAAAAAAATAGACTTTTTTCTAGTAATTATCTTGAGGCAGCATCCTAGCCACATGGAGTTTGATCATTATTAGCAAGAACCAGAATAGTATTACTATTATTTTATGAAAGTTATTAAACAAAATTATCAATTCCAACTCAGCTGTAGAGAGAGGAATATGGCTCAAGATCCCCATTTCCTTGCACACTGAAATCAATGAGAACATAAGGGAAAAATAGTGTGAATCATGGTAAAGCAAACTTTTATCTGTCTAAAGATCTCATTTGAAAACACAGGGTACAGCCCTGGGATCTAAACTATGTGGAAACGACCATGAGAGTCTTTTGTTATCACAACTTTTCTTTACCTTCCTTTAGATGAAATAATTTTTCAAAAACTTTTTTTCAAGAGGGCTACATGGGTGGTATAATTTTTTTAGGGTTTGAATATCTGGGAATGTCTAATTTTTTTGTCTTCCCAAATGAAAGACAACCTATCCAAGTAGAAAATTCTTGAGGACTCTACCCCTTCATTCTCACACTCTCACAAGCTAGTATTAAGTATTTTTCCAGACATGTACCAAATTTTCAACAGTGGATAGTTCTATGTTAAGTAAGGTATAGGCATTTTGAGTGAGCAAGTGTGTGTGTGTGTATGTGTATACTGTTGAGGGTGGACAACAATCAAGGACCCTGCTAATGCTACCTGTGGTATTTTAATATCTTTTTTTAAACAAAGGACATTACCAGTAAAATTAAAACTTAAAACAATCTCTTGGTTCATACCATTTGTTCTTCAAGATTATATAGACATTGATTTATTGCCTTCTGGCACTTAATTCAATGAATTTATTCAACTGTTTTTGAATGCCTACGATGTAGAGGAGGTACAATGAAGAGCAAAAATGGACCCCATGGAGCTTACAGCAAAGTTGAAGGGAAGAACAGTAATCAAGCATCATACAAATAAAAAAAAGAAATATATCTGTGGTAAGGGCTTTGAAGGAGCATGGTGGTGCAGTGGTTAAAGTGCTCAGCTGCTAACCAAAAGGCTGGTGGTTCAAACTCACCAGCTGCTCTATGGGAGAAAGATGTGGCAGTCTGCTTCCACAAAGACTTACAGTCTTGGAAATTCTATGGGGTAGTTCTACTGTGTCCTATAGAGTTGCTATAAGTTGGAATCAGCTCAGTGGCAATGGGTTTGGTTTGGGGAGCTGTTTTGAAAAGGAAATATATGATGCTTATGAGAACAGGTAACAGGAAAATCATCATGGTCAAGAGGTCAGAGAGGAGTCCCTGAAGAAATGACTATGTGAAGCAGAAAAGGAAGAGCATTTAAGGCATGGTGAACTGTCAGGGTAAAATTCCTGTGGTAGGAAGCAAGTATGGTGCTTATGAGGAACTCACGAAAAGTTGTTATGTCTGGAGGCAGCAAGCAGAACTGGAAGGGTAATTAGGAGCCAGACCATGGAACACTTTTTTATCCTGACAGCAATCAGGACCAATTCATAGGGGTAAATGTGGGAGTGACATGACCAGATTTGTACTACAAAGAGGTCACTCTGGATACTGTGTAGAGAATCAAATGTAGAACAGCAAGAGTGAAAGTAGGAAGACCAATGAAGAGATGATGGCAGTAGGCTGTGAGAGAGATGACAGTTACTTGGGTTAAGGTGAGATGGTAAAGATAAAGAGAAGGGGTATATTTGAGAACCATTTGGGGCTCAGTGATGAATTAGATACAGGGGCTGAGGGAGAGGAGTGTATCAAAGACAGCTTGTTTCTAGTTAAAGTGGCTGGAATGATAATAGTGGCATCTGTGGAGACAGCACAGGAATAGAACTGGGTTTGGAGGCAGTATCATAAATTTAGTTTTAGATGGGTTGAATTTGACAATAATTTAAAAGGTTTAAGCGGAGATGTTGGGTAGGTAGTGATTCTGCAGATCTAGACTCAAGGACAGGTCTAAACTGGATATTTGATTCTGGGAGTCAGTAGCACAGAAGTGATAAATAAAGCCATGAGTTTGAATAAATGAATACAAAGAAAGGAGAAGATGGCCCTGAACCAAGCCTTGAGGAACTTCAATATTTAATAGCCAGCCAGAAGAGAACCTGGAAAGGAGATATTAGAGGAGGCGTCAGAGCAGTGGAAGGGAATTCAGGGAGGTAATGCATTATGGGAGCCAGGGAAAGAGGGTTTTCAGAAGGAGACATTGGTTAACAAGGAAAGTGCTGAATGCTACTGAAATATCAAAATTCAGTTTTTGTGGAATTTTGGGACATAGGAGTCATTGGAAATCTTAATGAGAGCCGTCTCAGTGAAGTAATATGTGCAGAAATCAGATTAGAGTATGTTGAGAAGTGAGTGGGAAGTGGAAATAAAAGTGAGAGTAGAGAACTTGAGAATTTTTTTTTTGTTGTTGTGAAGGAAAGGAGAGAAATAGATCAATAGGGTCCCAATGAATCCTAAGAGGAATACCAGTAGAAGTTGCTAGATAGCTGAGATAATAGGAGGTGCTGTTAGAAAATGGGTTGTTTGAATTAGGACTTTTGGAATTAAGGCAGTTAACGGGGATAGTAGTAGCTGCCTGAGTTGGAGGAGGTGAGTAGGTCAAGAAACTGAGAAGCCATACTAGTCATACAGATCAGGAGGAGATCTGTACTCTACGTGTCAAAGTCTTCAATGAATTAAGGTAAGTGGCTAGAAGTTTGGACTATGATAAGAATAAGGAGCTGGGAAGATAGTGCAGCTGAATAGTACTAGCCCCAGGATGCTGTATACTAATTAGATGTGTATGAATAATGGCCTGGAAGATATAGGGAAAGCAAAGAGAACATCTACCCACCCACCTCCCACTCTGAACACATAGGTGGTAATAGAGTATGCAGCTCCCACTTCTGAATGCTGCCAGGATGATGTTCTCTGGGAAAAGCCTGGCTTCAGTTAAGGCAAGAAGGTGGAGATTTTTCTCTTAGAAGAGGTTGATAATATAGGGAAAGTGTCTGGT
Source organism: Loxodonta africana (assembly GCF_030014295.1). Taxonomy (NCBI): domain Eukaryota; kingdom Metazoa; phylum Chordata; class Mammalia; order Proboscidea; family Elephantidae; genus Loxodonta; species Loxodonta africana. The sequence continues at coordinate 78,215,624 of NC_087351.1, read as the reverse complement.
TATGAAGCATCAATCCCAAAGTGAACAATAGAAGAGTTTGGATCTTGAAGTGGGTGGGGATGGATTGGGGTAAATAGTACAGATAGTGGACACAGAGGTGATGGTGGACAGAATTTGTACATTGGGCTGTGACTGATGGAAACAGATGAGAGACATGGTGGATTCATCTTCAGTCTTTTTGAGGAGGATGAGCACTCAGCCTAAGGCTAAAGGATTTCTTTTTCTTCAACAGGGTGGTAGTGAACCTGGAGACTATTGTCTCCACATTACTGCTGTATTTACTGTCTGAGAGACAAAATCTGAAACAAATTTGATTTTTCCTTAAGTTGCTAAGATTTCTATATGGCTGCTTGAGGATTTCAAATTTATTATTTAAATGTTGCTAGGAGGAGTCTAGGGTGGGTCTTTTGTCAATAATTTGGTCTGTGACACAATCTAAATACTCTGCTCAGGAAAGCTTTCTTCAATTGAATATTGAATTATTTCTTTTATGCATATCATAAAAAAATCATAAATCCCAATATTTATCCTGTAGGATCACCATTCTTTTTGTCTTCCAGTCTATATTTTTTAGCTTATCATTTTCCTTTTTTTTTTTTTTTGCATTGTCCTTTGTATTCTGGGAGAGGAACTCTAATTTTTTCTTCTTTCATAGGTTTAAATTTCTGAATGTTAAGTCTGATTTATACTTACATCAGTATAAAATTTAATTCTGCTAGTACTTTGGCTTATTTCCTTGTAATTGTTACTCGTCTTATCCTTACTTAGCTCTTTTTCTATTTGTGTGTGTTTAATTTATTCTTTCTTTATAGCTCCCTTATCACATAAAGGCGATATTATCTTATATTCTATTAAAGCTAAAAATATTCCTAAAAATTTCTCAGCTAAGTACCACTTTTAAAAATATGTTCTTTTCTCTGTATCTTTGGGAGCATATTCTCTTTCCCTTGGTTTGCAGTATTTGTCTTAGACTTCATGTATGCTTAAATCTCATTACCTGACATGAAGAAAGAGTTATTTGAGCAGTATGTGTAGATTTCTATTTTTACTTACCATTGTCTTAGATGCTGGTACAATCCTCTTCCTAGATACCAATGAGAAGGCAGATTGATAAGTTGGTTCCTTGTCCAATTTCTATGAGTTTTCAGGTATTCATCTGGTTTGGCTGCTGTGATTCTACTGCCTAGATCCCTGAAACTACGAATTTATGGAGTAGATGAAAAATCCCAGCACCCCTAATGACCAGAAACTTCCTATCTCATCTTCTTCTAGAGACCTTTGTAGTTGCTTGTGAACACCACCTATCCCAGGATGCAGCCCAGGAACACAGTTTCCTCTATTTTCTATCCTGTTTTTCCTTTGGAACTACAGTCTACAAATTCGGTAAGCCAGTAGACAGTTGCTCAGGGCACACATTTTGAAAAGGAACTAAAACACCAGTGGAAAGACTCAATTACGAGGTCCATTAATTCAGATCTCCTTTTCTGACTCCTTATATAACTTGTGAAATATTAATTTTTCTATTCTGTGCCCTCAAGTGAAAATTAATTAAAAAAATTCCTTCCCTTGTTGGCATTGACCTACCTCTGGCTGAATATTTTTGCAATTTACACACAAAACTATAATGCTTCGACCCTGTAACCAGCCAGACAACTGTCATCTGGATTTAGCAGATTCAATTGGCTAAAAAAATAAAGAAAACCAAGTGATGTATGGCATGGTGCTGTGCTGTGGAGATTTTAACACATATCTGCAAACTCTCTGGCACTCTTCCATTCAAGAGGTAGAGTCTAAATTCCCTCCGCTTGAATGTGGGCTGGCCTTAGTGGCTTACTTCTAATGAATAGGATGTCATGAAAGTGATGCTGCATGAATTCCAAAGCTAGGAATAAAAGGTATTGCCTTGCTCTGTCCTGGGACATGTGCCTTTGGAGTTGCAATATAAGAAGTCTAGTGACTCTGAAACTGGAGAGGGCATGTGGAGAGACCATTGAGAGAGAAGGAGAGATGCTCAAGGAACCCAGCTACTCTAATCTGCCCAGCCCAGGCACCAGACAAGTGAGTGAGAATATCTTTGAGTCGGCTCTAGCCCCACCACTGTCTGCAACTGAATGAGAAACCTTGAGTGAGAACCTACCTGCTGATCCCAGTCAACTCCCAGACCCATGAAGGCTAATAATAAGAAATTATTATTGTCTTATGCTACTCAGATTAGTTTGTTATATATCGGAATATGTTTACTAAGAATCAAGGAATTAATTTTTAGTATAAATTTTGAATATGTCCACCAAGAAATTGTCTAGTTTGGAAAATTAAAAATGAAAACTGAAGAAAGGAAAAAAAAAAAAAAACTTCAAAAAAGCAGTAAACATTTTTTTCTGGAATAAAAATCAGAAAAAAATGAATGTAAAGAAAATTTAAATAAAACTTTGTTATTATATCTTTCCACTACCTGTCTATCAATTTGTCATACTATGGTGACTTCCATGTTGCTATGGTGCTGGATGGTATGCCACCAGTATCTCAAATGCCAGCAGGGTCACCCATGGTGGACAGGTTTCAGCAGAGCTTCCAGACTAAGACAGACTAGGAAGAAAGATCTATTTGAGAAAAATTAGCCAATGGAAACCCTATGGATCACAACAAAATATCATCTGATATAAGATGAGCCCCTTAGGTTGGAAGGCGCTCAAAATACACAGTGGCTGCAACAATGATCTTGAGCATACCAGAGATCATGAAGATGGCACAGGACCAGGCAACATTTTATTCTGTTGTACATGGGTCACCATGACTTGGAGCTGACTCAGAGAGAGTTAAAAACAATTATATCTTTATTCTTAATCAACAGGAATGGCTAATACCATCCATTTACAAGTGATTAAAAACTCTGAAATAAAAGACAATTCCAATAAATAACAATGTTCATGTAGTAAAGTATGTAGCAAATTCCTAATTTTGAACATTAAAAAATAGGTATATGATTCTTAAATAGAATATCAATTTCTTCCTTCCCTATGTAAAAATGTGGGGCATTATATTTAAGAAATATTTGCTTGAAGGGTCACCAAAATATTAAGTTCCTTGTGTACCTGTGTAAAAGATGGGGAAAGGAAGAGTAGCCTGGTGTAAGGATAACTGTCCATGCTTCTGGTTGGTACACACTGTAGGTACTGAAATCAGGACGCAGACAGAAGGAGGAATAAGCTATTGTTTTTTCAAGTGGTTTGATTATCAGAGAGAAATGAAGCATGAAATATATTGGTTTTCTCAGTCCAACTTTTTATAATTAGTAAAATTTCCTCTCGTATTTTGACAATTCTTTTATTCATCACCGTTTTTACTGTCTTTGGGAGTCCTAGTCTTTTTCTATGTCTTCGTATGTATATTAGTGGGGATTTGGGAGACTGAATATGGGCAGCTAGCTAAATGCAACTTAAATTGGAAGCTCCCATCTCTGTTATATAAAAATGAATAAATTACCCACAAATGGGATTTTGTCTATCAGCTGCAGAAGGCTGTAGCCCCAAAGAGCTTAAGATGTCAATGGTCTAGTGTGCAGAGAAGAAAGAAATAAATAAACAAAGGAATGAAGAAAGAAATCAAGGGACTGAGGCTAATGGAGCCACTTAGCAGCTTCAGGAGACAGGGAGACTGAGTAGGGCCACTACATCACATATGGTGGTCCAGATTGGGTGGGGCCAATGAGGATGATTGGTACTGAAAATCAGCCCAAGCTCCATTGTCAAGTTTTGGCCCAGAAGGTGGGAAACTCTTTGTTATTTGGCTCCCCAGAAGAATGACTTTTGTTAACTTGCACAAAGCCACTTTATGGGCTAGCAGAGACTTTGAGGGTATGCACCATTGTGTGTGAGTGTGTATTTATATGTATATATAGATAGAGATGATGAATGTGTGGTAGATGAAGGCAAGTTTTCAAAGCTTGTGGTTGTTTTTTGGCCAGTGTGTTGGGACATTTGTACTTCGTCGAGTGTCTGTTACATGCAGCTACATGTAATTTCTAATCACATGCTATCCAGCAAATATTTTCTTTTCATTTCTGCCTCTATACTTTCTTTCATGTTCCTCTTGACCTCCCTGAGAGGTCATTCATGCCTGGCACATAGTATGTACTCAACAAATTGTAATTATTAGTTTAGTATCAAGGTATAAAGAGTTTCTTTCTTTTTTTCTTTTTTTTTAAGTATGCTTATCTTAGAAGATGAGTATATGAAAGTAAGTGAAGAATATGTTTATCCACTGTTTGTGCTATTTTGATTCAACAAACGTAAACTTGGGTTGTCATTATTTCTTAAATGCAAAATATATGCTGCTATACTTTGCTATGCAAAGATAGGAGGTGTACAGCCACAGGAAATAAGCCCCTTCTTCTGATGAGGCAAGTTTGAGGACAGAGAATTGAACTTTGGAAAAGATCTTGGGGGTGCAGCATCGAGGAGTCCCTCCCTTGGGAGCCTCTGAGACCTAATTGATCCCTCTGGCCAGCAACATCCAGGCCAAGCTGAGGGTACCTGCCACTCTATCTGTTGCCGAGCACAGAGAAGTACCCTTTCTGGAATCAAGGAGCTCATGCCAGGCAGGGAAGCTCACTTCAACCATTCTGTATTGTCTACCTCCAGGATGACTAGCCTCCTGTTTAAATGTCTGAGCATGTAGAATGCTTTAATTGGATTCAACACTGGTAGGATTAGGTAGGAAACCCCAGTGACATGGTGGTTAAGTGCTACTACAGCTGCTAACCAAAAGGTCAGCAGTTTGAATCCACCAGATGTTCCTTGAAAACCCTATGGGGCAGCTCTACTCTGTCCTATATGGTTGCTATGAGTCAGAATTGACTCGACGGCAACAAGTTTTTTTTACGAGGATTAGGTAGGCTGCAGTACAAGGTGCTCCTATTGCTGGAGGCAGTTAGGCCACATTATTAGCCCTGTGTCAGGTCTGGGTCTACGGTGAGCCCCGGGAGGCTATAAACTCCTGAGTTCAGTGGAAAGTAAGTGACTGCAGTGAAACTCTAGGACTGGACTAGAGCCATAAAACACTGTACTTGGACTAGACTGAAGACAGATGAGACCCAGAAGAGAAGTCTTCTAGATTTAGTCTTACCTGTTGCCATCAAATTAATCCTGACTCACAGCAACCCTATAAGGACAGAGTATAACTGCCCCATAGTGTTTCCAAGACTGTAAACTTTATGGAAGCCGATTGCCACATCTTTCTCCAGTGGAACAGCTGGTGGGTTCAAACTGCTGACCTTTCGGTTAGCAGCTGAGCGCTTAACCACTGCGACACCAGAGTTCCTAGATTTAGTGTTACTTCCCTGATATTTCCACCAAGAATGTCCCTTCAGTCTGCTTTTGATGTATCCTCAGCCTAGAAATCCTTCTTTCTGCTGTTAGGGAAACACTGCCTAGGCCCAGGTAGACCAGCAGCAACCCAATCCTGTGGTAGGCCAGTTAACTTCATTCTGTTCCTTTGCCACCATGTGTACTGCTGACATCAGCTCTATTGTGAAAAGACATTGCTTTTATTACAGATGGGACTGACCAAAGAGAATAGGAAGGATCATTTGAATTCCTGGGAGCACAGGGAAGGTGATTTGAGCAAGGCCTGTATTAGGATGAGTTTTTTGCAAGACCAAGTTGACTAAAGAGTGAGCTAAGTGGCTGCCCCAGATCCTTCACTAGCACATGAAGTCCAGCAGGCCTCGATTCCTACAGGAGGAAATGCTTACATCCCTGGGAAGGGAGTTCACATGCTGGGAATGTGAGTTCGTGGCTTACCTGAATTGAAGACTCATGACCAGGAGACAGCCAGTTCGGGGACTGGCATTGGCAGACTCCCTCTGTATCCTGTGGGCCTGGCCAGCTTCTCAGTGTAGCTGTGGTGCTAGATTTTAGATGGTGGAGTGAAGTGGAAGGAGTGAAGAATTGCATGTTACTGCCTCTGTCTCCAGTGCCATCTTAATTAGCACCGAGAAGAACTCTCTCTTAGAAGGCTAGAGAATTTGTGCCAAATGGGTTTTAAAAACCATAAGATGCAGGATCTGGACATTAACAAATGCTGACATGAGTCAACATTTATATTTTTTATTTCAGTTAGATCCCCACTCCTCTCCGAAATCCAGCTGCCCCAGCTGCTGGCAGTATTGTCATTAGCTGGAGGCTGACAAAGCCCCTGGAACTGAGATTATTAAGAATACATGAACCTTGTGTTCAGACCCCTTAGGGGTTTGGCTTTCTGAAGCTAGATACAAACAAAAACTCTGCTGCCTAGGCTTTGCATTATTATACTTTCTGGGTTCTATTGGTCTCCAGGGAATCTGCTTTTTGCTTTTTTGTTGTTAACTTTGTTTTTAATGGAGGAGATCAGATTTTAAACTACCCTCAATCATCAGAGAAGCTCATCTTAAACTGGGAGTTATGGGCAGCAAGGTGACTATTTTAAAATGTCCTTTTTCAGTCAATATATTGGCTCCCCGAGTTTTGATCCTGGCTGCTGACTTAACTGTGCAGCCACAACTTTTTGCTCCAGTTAGCATTTGTTGAGTCCAACGCAGCTATAGGCTGGAAAATGGTTTCTCATTTTCCTGCCGCTAATCAGCAAAATTGACAGCTAAACTCCAAATGCTGAGGCTTTATTACTTTTGAAGATGAGAGAGGCAGAAAACAGCACAGCTGGGTCCCTCATCCCAAGTGGAGTTTGCAGGACTGGCAGTTAGAGAAATCAGCTTTTGACTGTGAACTGAGGACAATTTTGTCTAGAGGTGTTTGTGAGGAGGGGAAATCTGGAACCCTCGATGTTGGTTTTCTGCGAATAACTGCACTGGCAGGACGGCATGTCAGGCTTCAGGACTTCCTCAGTTAAGTGTGATCTGCAAGGCCAAGGAAAAGTTTTAAGAAGGAAAACCTTTCTTAAGCTCTGGTGTTGCAGTGCTTGGACGATTCGTCTAACAACAATTTGTCCACTAGTATAATTGTGTACCAGCTGCTGTTCTGTTGACTTGACTTGATGACCCTACATGTGTCAGAGTAGAACTATGCTCCACAGGGGTTTCAAGAAGGTCACCAGACCTTTCTTCCAAGACACTTCCAGGTGGACCTGAATTGCCGACCTTTCTGGCTTGATGGCAACTAACAACAACAAAATAATGGCGTATCCCCCACTTTCTTGGAAATGGTGCAGCCACGAGGTATTAGAATCCAGCTTCACCTGGGGAAGGAGTGGCATGAACTCGTGGTGAATGGAATCATGGTGATGCTCCTTGTTATGTATGATTGTGTGGCCCGAGGAGGCCAGCTAAAGGCTTTCTACGCTGGGGTCTTTGCAGAGTCCTTGGATAATTATTTGGTAGCCACATTTTCACATGTTTTTATTTCCCAAAATGAATGTTTACCTCAGAAAAGATCCCTATTACAGTATAGCAGCACTTTCCCAGGAAGCAAATGCTCAACAGTCCTTTCCTTTCCATGTGTGCCCTTGCTCAAGATGGTAATTTACCAAAAACATGTAATTATGCAATTGGAGAGTCTTTACATTGAATTGTCAGGAAAGTGCTATGGAGCATCTCAAAATAGACCAGGTGTGAGTATAATGAGACTGATATTTAAATTTTTATATAGCTGCACAAAACAAAAGCCAAGCCATGATTCTGAACTCTGACTCACCTCTTCCCTTGCTTACCTTAGGGTAGTTGAAGGTAGAACCCCACACATTTTTGTCAGAATATTTTCTCTATTTAGTGTTGCAAACTCTCATCAAGAGTCCCTGTTGCTTCTTGTTTATTTGTTTATCCTTCTCTATTCTGATCTAGGCTTATTGATGGAGAGGGCAGAAGTTTTTTTCTTGGATCTATTTACTTCATGAGACTGACTTTAGAATCCTTTCAGCTCTCGAGCTAGAAGATTCGTTGAGGTCACAGTCAACTTTCTAGCATTTTGTAGTCTTTTGGCCTTGTATTTTACTAAGTATTTCATCGAGAAGATAGAAAAGGTTGGATCAGGTTACAAACTTTCCACCACTTAATTCAGAAATCTTTTCCCTATTTTTTCATAACATTTCCTTCTCCCATCTTGTGGCTGCTTTCTGAATAAGAAGTTAGTATGGGCCTAAAAATCTTCTAAGTTTCTTGGTAGAATCTTAAGGCACTAGAAATTAACATGCGCATTTTGTGTCTCCGACATTTTTGAGATATGGATTGCACAAATGTCTTGTTGTTAGCTGCATTAAGTTGGCCTCGTGGCCCCGTGAACTGTGGAACAAATCTCTGCCAGGTCTGCGCCATCCCCATGACTGGTTGCAGATCAGACCCTTGTGACCCATAGTGTTTTCATTGCCTGATTTTTGGAAGTAGATTACCAGCCTTTCTTCTTAGGATGTCTCAGTCTGGAAGCTCCACTGAAACCTGTTCAGTATCATAGCAACACACAAGCCTCCACCGACAGGCAGGTGGTGACTGTGCATAAAGTATATCGGTCAGAAATCAAACCCGGGTCTCCCACACTGAAGGCGAGAATTCTACCACTGACCCATCCTTGCCCCCTTACACAAACTATTGCAGATGAATGTTATTTGTCTTCAAACTAATCATCTTATGATGCTATAAAATTATTCTAACAATGACACTATTGCTCAAAATGCCAACACAGCTCTCCCAGAATTGTCTTCCAAGCTGGTTAACAAGGCATATGGAAATACCGTCACAAAGTAATGCACAGTCTCACCTTTTTTTTTTTTTTCCACCAAAACCAGTATTGTACAGTTGGGTCACCTACACCCAACTTTATCTATCAAATGAGCTCCAAACAACCTCTGTCTTTCAAAATCAAATCCATCCTAAAAGGACGAATATTTACCACCCACCATTAATGGGATTCCAAAGAAAATGCTACAGGCTATGAAATCAGTTCCTAAAATGAAGCTCCAGGAAAGTTTAAAATGGCAGTAGCAATGAGTAGTATAGAAACTCCCAAGGAGACTTCTCTGGAGCAAACAATATTTGTATAGATGTGCCGTTCTGATAAATTGGTTAAAAAGAGTCTCATTCATGCTAAAAAATGAGATGTTGTTAGCTGAAGCCTAGAGTGCCCCTGATTCATGGCGGCCCCATGCACAAAGGAACTAAATGCTACCTGGTTCTGTGCCATCTCCATGACTGATTGTGGATTGGACCATCATGGTCCATAGGGTTTTCACTGGCTGATTTTTCAGAAGTAGATCACCTGACCTTTCTTTCTACTATGGAAGCTCCACTGAAACCTGTTTGCCTCCTAGCAACATGCAAACCACCACTGACAGTTGGATGATGGCTGCTCATGAGGTGCATTGGCCAGAATAGAACCTAGGTCTCCTGTGGAAGGCAACAATTCTAACACTGAACCACTATTGTCTCAAGAAATGAGATAGGTGGGTTTAAAAAGGTTGTCCCATTTGATCAGGGACATGAGGTAAATGGATCTCAGCCCACCAGGGAACATGGGCATAATGCTTAGCATCTTTACATTTTTCATTCTTCACATTTAAAATGAAGGACTTAGACTAAATGATCTTCAAGGATCCTTGTAGTTTCAATACACTATAATTCAATCATCAAACATTTATTGTGCAACTACTATTAGTGTTAGGCACTGTTTTAGAAAATGGGATACAAAATCTCTGTCCTAAAAGATCTCAAAATCCAGTTAGTCAAATGAACTATATTCAATTTTTATGTTGTCAATGTCACCATATAATATCCTCTCTTGTATATTATGTAAATTAATATAATATTTATTGTGGTATAAACTAGCTAGTTGCTCACCAAACTATTTTTTCTTTTCCTCCTAGGGCTCACAGACTCTTTTGTAATTAATTAGGTAAGGCCAAGTCGTAGAATTCTCACCTTCAATGTGGGAGGCATGGGTTCGATTGCTGGCCAATGCATCTCATGTGCAGCTACCATCCATCTGTCAATGGAGACCTGCATATTGCTGTGATGCTGAACTGGTTTCAGAAGAGCTTTCAGGCTAAGAAGGGCTAGAGAAAAGTCTGGTGATTTACTTCAAAAATCAGCCAATGAAAACCTGTGGATAACAATGTTCTGAACGACAATCTATTATGGGGATGACGAAGGACAAGGCAGCATTTTTTTTCTGTTGTGCATGGGGTTGTCAGGAGTCAGGGGCTAACTCAATGGCAGCTAACAACAACAACAATGTCTGGCTAACGGGATCTGGGCAGGAGTGACATATGCAACTTCCAATCCTGGTCCATGAAACCTTCCCTTGTGTCAGGCTTCTTTCTCTTTCTACATCTACTGGCTGAATAGAGAGAGCACCAGAGATACAGAGGAGTGTGGAGCCTCAAGACATAAGGAGCCTGGGTCCCTGGATGACTATGTGAAACAAAGCAGTCCCCCATACACCCTTCGAATCTTAATTAGATTATGATATGAGAGAGAAATAGCGTTTATTGTGTTGTTGTTGTTAGGTGCTGTTAAGTCAGATCCAACTTATAGCAACCCCACAGGACACAGTAGAAGTGCCTCATAGGGTTTAGGGTTTCCAAAGAGTGGCTGGTGGATTTGAACTGCCAACCTTTTGATTAGCAGCTGAGCTCTTAACTGCTATGCCACTAGGACGTGTTATTCCACTCCAATTTCAGGATTGTTTGTTACAATTGTTAGATTACCCTGGCTAATATATTTACCTTGTAAAGGAAGAAGCTGCAGTTCTTAGATAATAATAGAGAAGGCAGGTAGCCATTGCAGTGCTGTCTCAAGTGGCAAAGGGTTAAAGGGAGCCTTGGGGGGTACATGGTTAAAGGGAAGAAGATAGCATACAAAGGGGATAGATCAGTGAGGGACAGACAGTGGCATATTTATTAGAGTAGTTGATTTCCTACCCTCAGGAAGTCTGTCTGAAAAAAAAAAAAACTTGAAAAAAGTACTATTCCATACTTTTAGAAAAAAATTGGGATGTAATGGCCAAATAGTTCTTATTTCATCATCTTTTTTTTTTTTTTTTTCCAATGCTTTCAGGACAATAGAAATTCTTTTGAAAAACATCCTGCCAAGAATGAAACCTGAGCAACTGGTAAGAATGTTACCTGAAATGATGATTCTCAGACATGATTGCCTGCTGGCTCGCAGTTCAGAATCTGAAGTTTAGTTTAAAATATTGTTTTTAAGGAATTTTAACAGTGTTAACAATGTTCAAGATAAAATCTAAGTAAAAAGATGCTCAAGTTCATTTAAATGCCAATGTATTTGGATACTTTCAGCTCAGTTCTAAGAAGGACTGCACTAAATTCAACTTGGGAGCATATTTGGTAGGTAGAATAATGACTCCCCAAAGGTATCCACATTCTAATCCCTGAAATATGTGAATATGTTACCTTACATGGTAACTTCGCAGATGTCAGTAATTTAAGGATCTTGAGATAGGAAGATCATCCTGGATTATCCCAGTGGATCCAATGTAATCACAAGGATTCTTATAAAAGGAAGGTAGGAGGGCCAGAGTCACAGAAGGGGACGTAATAATAGAGGTAGAGGTTGGACTGATGCATGGCCATGAGCCAGGGAAAATAGACAGCCTCCAGAGGCTGGGAAAGGCAAGGGTATGGATTCTCTCCTAGAGTGTCTAGGAGGAACACAACCCTGCTGACCCATTTTGGACTTCTGGTTTACAGAACTGCAAGATGATAAATTTGTGCTGTTTTAAGCTATTAAATTTGTGGTAACTTTTTATAACACAATACATATAGAAAACTAATACGTATATAATACATCGTGGCCTTCACATCCTCCTCTGTTTTATCCATAAATAATTTTTAGTCTTGGCCATGTATGAGTCACTGTACTATCTCCATGACATAAAGGAAAAAAAAAGTAAGAGGGAGCATTTTCTTACAGCTTTTGTGTTTTTGAAGCAAAGAGAATTTATTGAATCCTTACTCTATGAGGGGTATTTATACTGAGGGCTTCAAAAATTATAATTCATTTACTTCTTTCATAGTAACCCACGAAAATAGGTGCTCTTTTCCACTTTCTACAGGTGAGAAAACTGAAGTTAAGTAATTTGGCCACAGTTCTTTACCTAAGATGTAGCAGATCAGGATTTGAGTTCAGGTCTGGCTGACTCCAAAGCCCATGCTCTTATCTACCATGGTACATGGAGCTCATTGACTTGAATTAAGCCTCTAAAATTTGGATTTTATCATTTATTTTTATTTTATATAAATATGTTATCAAAATTGGCTTCTTGCTTCTATGTATTTGAGTGAATCATGTAGGTTAGTTTTAAAAACTTGAATAATAATGTTCCACCTCCAGTAATGGCAGACTGCTGTAACTAGCTGGAAAACACGGGTAAAAACAACATCGAGGTGACAATCTAGCCATTTTCCTATTGGGACATTTGCCAAGTCATCACTGACCTGGGAAGAGGGACTGAAAGTAAAGGAAAAGTCACCCGAGACAAGGAGAAAAGCTGAGCTGAGATTTCAGCAATGTTATAGAGCTCAGGAGACAATGATTGGAGTTCAGGGCTACTAAATAAGCTAGGACTTGAAGATGCTGCTGAGAAAGGAAGTGCATAGATGTGAGCCCGATCGTTTGAGTTGCTTCTCTCCGATGTATTTTCCAAGTCATAAGTGACACGGCCCAGAGAAGCAGATCAGGAAACAGTAGTCAGGGGTGTGGCTGAGTAAGCTCTTTCTGGACCCTCTCTTCCACAGATAACAACTATAAACCTTGGTGGCGGGTGGGGTGGCAACTAGGATTCAAAGGCACTGGAGAATGAACAAAAGCAGGTAAAGTTTGGAGGGGAAATGAAACCTGCAAGAAAGGATCAATAAAGGCTGAGGATTCTCATTTTTATGACTTTTAGCCTGAAGGCAAACCAAAGTTAGTACTGTATAAAGTAACTAAATCTCCAACAGAAAATCTGTAGTCATTCTGAACTGAAGAACTAGAGGACAGAGATCGGGGATACTACACTGACTAGAAAGCTAGGGTGGAAACCTAGAAAAGAGAGAACTGGAGTGGGGAGGATTCTCAAATTCAATCTACAAACTCTGCCCAAGTCTCTGGTTGACCCCTAAACAGTGCATACACAGGGCAGACTCCAAGTACTTCAGTGAAGGCCAAAAGAACAAAAGTGAGATTTGAGTGGTTGCCCAAGAGACATAGTTAACAGTTTGAGTCCAATTAAATTTACTGTCTGCTAAAACAAAAACATGAGCATTCGCAGGAGGAATATAAAGAATCCAGTGTCCCTACAGCACAGCATTTATAATGTCCATTATACAATCCAAAATTACTTGATATATGAAGAACCAAGAGAAAGTGCTGTAGTCTTAAGAAAAAAGACAATAATCTGAGACCAACTGTGAGATAACCTGGGAATATGCACCCAGGATTTTGTTATGACTATGGAAACCCTCGTGCCATAGTGGCTAATCAAAAGGTCAGCAGTTCGAATCCACTAGGCACTCCTTGGAAACCCTATGAGGCAGTTCTACTCTGTCATGTAGGGTCGCTGTGAGTCGGAATTGACTCGACTGGCAGTGGGTTTGTTTTTTTTTTTTTGTTTGTTTGTTTTATTATGACTATAGGAAGCCCTGGTGGTGCAGCGGTTAAGTGCTCAGCTGCTAACCAAAATGTGGGCAGTTCAAATCCACCAGCTGCTCTGTGGGAGAAAGATATGACAGTCTGCTTCTGAAAAGATTTACAGCCTTGGAAATCCTATGGGGCAGTTCTACTGTGTCCTACAAGGTTGCTGTGAGTTGGAACTGACTCTACAGCAGTGGGTTTGGTTTTTACTATGGCTATAAGGAGCCCTGGTGGTGCAATGGTTAAGCACTCAGTTGCTGACCAAAAGTCTGCAGTTCAAACTCACCAGCCACTCCACAGGACAAAAGACTTGGTGATCTGCTCCTAAAAGAATTACAGCCTAGGAAACACTGTGGAGCCGTTCTGCTCTGTCCTATGGGGTCAGACTTGACTCGACAGCACACAGCAACAACAACAACAACATTGTAACTATGCTTAGTGGAGGAAAATATTTTTGCAATAAATTAAAGGAGAGAAAAATCTCAGCAGAGAAATACTATTTTAAAAAGTGTCAAAGGAAATTCAAGATTTAAAAATACAATATCTGAAATTAAATATTTACTGGATAGGTCTACCTAGAGAACAGAAATAACTGAGAAAAGGTTTAGTGAATGCGAGGACATATCAATGGGAATTATCCAATGTGAGAAGAGAGAGAAAACAGATGGAAAAAATAAACATAGTCTCAGACAACTAAGGGGCAAATGGAGCATACATATGATTGAAATTCCAGAAAAAGAGAAGAGTGAGAGACCGAGGCAGGAAAAAATATATATATATACATATGTTGTTGTTGTTAGGTGTCTAGTTGGTTCCGACTCATAGCGACCCTATGCACAACAGAATGAAACACTGCCCGATCCTGAGCCATCCTTACAATCGTTGTTATGCTTGAGCTCATTGTTGCAGCCACTGTGTCAATCCACCTCGTTGAGGGTCTTCCTCTTTTCCACTGACCCTGTACCCTGCCAAGCATGATGTCCTTCTCCAGAGACTGATCTCTCCTGATAATATGTCCAAAGTATGTAAGACGCAGTTTCAGCATCCTTGCCTCTAAGGAGCATTCTGGCTGTACTTCTTCTAAGACAGATTTGTTCGTTTTTTTGGCAGTCCATGGTATATTCAATATTCTTCAGCAACACCACAATTCAAAGGCATCAATTCTTCTTCAGTCTTCCTTATTCATTGTCCAGCTTTCACATGCATATGATGCGATTGAAAATACCATGGCTTGGGTCAGGCGCACCTGTTTTCAGGGCCACATCTTTGCTCTTCAACACTTTGAAGAGGTCCTTTGTGGCAGATTTGCCCAATGCAATGTGTCTTTTGATTTCTTGACTGCTGCTTCCATGGATGTTGATTGTGGATCCAAGTAAAATGAAATCCTTGACAATTTCAATCTTTTCGCCATTTATCATGATGTTGCTCATTGGTCCAGTTGTGAGGACTTTTGTTTTCTTTATGTTGAGGTGCAATCCATACTGAAGGCTGTGGTCTTTGATCTTCATTAGTAAGTGCTTCAAGTCCTCTTCACTTTCAGCAAGCAAGGTTGTGTCATCTGCATAATTCAGGTTGTTAATGAATCTTCCTCCAATCCTGATGCCTCATTCTTCTTCCTATAGTCCAGCTTCTCATATTATTTCCTCAGTATACAGACTGAATAGGTATGGTAAAAGAATACAACCCTGACCCATAACTTTCCTGACTTTAAGACAATCAGTATCCCCTTGTTCTGTCTGAACAATCACCTCTTGATCTATGTAAAGGTTCCTTATGAGCACAATTAAGTGTTCTGGAATTTCCATTCTTCGCAATGTTATACATAGTTTGTTATGATCCACACAGTCGAATGCCTTTCCATAGTCAATAAAACACAGGTAAACATCCTCCTGGTATTCTCTGCTTTCAGCCAGGATCCATCTGACATCAGCAATGATATCCCTGGTTCCACATCGTCTTCTGAAACCGGCCTGAATTCCTGGGAGTTCCCTGTCGATATACTGCTGCAGCCGATTTTGAATGATCTTCAGCAAAATTTTGCTTGAGTGTGATATTAATGATATTGTTTCGTAATTTCCACATTAGGTTGGATCACCTTTCTTGGGAATAGGCATAAATATGGATATCTTCCAGTCAGTTGGCCAGGAAACTGTCTTCCATAATTCTTGGCATAGACGAGTGAGCACCTCCAGTGCTGCACCTATTTGTTGAAACATCTCTATTGATATTCTATCAATTCCTGGAGCCTTGTTTTTCACCAATGCCTTCAGAGCAGCTTGGACTTCTTCCTTCAGTACCATTGGTTCCTGATCATATGCCACCTCTTGAAATGGTTGAATATCGACTAATTCTTTTTGATATAATGACTCTGTGTGTTCCTTCCATCTTCTTTTGATGCTTCTTGCATCATTTAATATTTTCCCCATGGAATCCTTCACTATTGCAACTCAAGGCTTGCATTTTTGCTTCAGTTCTTTCAGCTTGAGAAATGCACAGTGTGTTCTTCCCCTTTGGTTTTCCATCTCCAGTTCTTTGCACATGTCATTATAATACTTTACTTTGTCTTCTCGAGAGGCCCTTTGAAATCTTCTGTTCAGTTCTTTTACTTCATCAATTCTTCCTTTTGCTTTAGCTGCTCAACGTTCGAGAGCAAGTTTTAGAGTCTCCTCCGACATCCATCTTGGTCTTTTCTTTCTTTCCTGTCTTTTCAATGTCCTCTTGTTTTCTTCATGTATGATGTCCTTGATGTCATTCCACAACTCGTCTGGTCTTCAGTCACTAGTGTTCAATGTGTCAAATCTATTCTTGAGATGGTCTCTAAATTCAGGTGGGATACACTCAAGGTCATATTTTGGCTCTCGTGGACTTGCTCTGATTTTCTTCAGTTTCAGCTTGAACTTGCATATGAGCAATTGATGGTCTGTTCCACAGTCAGCCCCTGGTCTTGTTCTGACCGCTGATATTGAGCTTTTCCATCATCTCTTTCCACATACGTAGTCGATTTGATTTCTGTGTGTTCCATCTGGCGATGTCTATGTGTATATTCACTGTTTATGTTGGTGAAAGAAGATATTTGCAATGAAGAAGTCCTTGGTCTTGCAAAATTGTATTATTCGATCTCTGGCATTATTTCTATCACCAAGGCTGTATTTTCCAACTACTGATCCTCCTTTTTTGTTTCCAACTTTCGCATTCCAATCATTGGTAATTATCAATGCATCTTGATTGCATGTTCAATCAATTTCAGACTGCAGCAGCTGATAAAATCTTCTATTTCTTCATCTTTGGCCCTAGTGGTTGGTGTGGAAATTTGAATAATAGTCCTATTAACTGGTCTTCCTTGTAGGCGTTTGGATATTATCCTATCACTGACAGTGTTGTACTTCAGGGTAGATCTTGAAATGTTCTTTTTGACGATGAATGCAACACCATTCCTCTTCAAATTGTCATTCCCAGCATAGTAGACTATATGATTGTCCAATTCAAGATGGCCAATACCCGTCCATTTCAGCTCACTAATGCCTAGGATATCAATGTTTATGAGTTCCATTTCATTTTTGATGATTTCCAATTTTCCTAGATTCATACTTCATACATTCCTGGCTCTGGTTATTAATGGATGTTTGCAGCTGTTTCTTCTCATTTTGAGACGTGCCACGTCAGCAAATGAAGGTCCTGAAAGCTTTACTCCACCCGCATCATTAAGGTTGACTCCACTTTGAGGAGGCAGTTCTTCCCAAGTCATCTTTTGAGTGCCTTCCAACCTGGGGGGCTCCTCTTCCAGCACTATATCAAACAATATTCCACTGCTATTCATAAGGTTTTCACGGGCTAATGTTTTTCAGAAGTAGACTGCTGGGTCCTTTTTCCTAGTCAGTCTTAGTCTGGAAGCTCAGCTGAAACCTGTTCTCCATGGGTGACCCTGCTGGTATCTGAATACCAGTGGCATGTCTTCCAGCATCACAGCAACACACAAGCCCTCACAGTACAAC
Source organism: Loxodonta africana (assembly GCF_030014295.1). Lineage (NCBI taxonomy): Eukaryota > Metazoa > Chordata > Mammalia > Proboscidea > Elephantidae > Loxodonta > Loxodonta africana. The sequence goes on along the minus strand of NC_087351.1, from coordinate 78,198,020 downwards.
AAACTGACAGACACATGGGATGTATATATACATATATAGGATGGCAGAAAACCTCCTAAATTCGTAAGACATGATTTTAGAGATTCAGAAATCTCAGCAAAACTACATTGGAATAAATACAATAAAACTATGCCTAAGTGCATCAAAGGCAAAATGTCGAAAACCAAAGATAAAGAGAAAATATTGAAAGCACCCAGAAAAAAATGACAAATTACTTCAGAAGAAAAATGACTTGAATAATCACTGATCCTTCATCAGAAATGATGGCAGTCTGAAGATCTGGCTGTCCACATCAGCACCTAGGATTTGTTTACATTAAAAAGAAGGTCTTTCAAATTTGCTTCCGGAAGTAAACTGCAGGCAACTTTGGAAAAATGTACAAGAAGGCATGGCTTTTCACTTTTCTTAACTGATAAAAACCTAGTTAACTGGATATCCTGAGAAAAGAAGACACGAAAATCTCTTGTTCTTTGTCACCTCTTTCTTAAAACATTTTGATTCCTTCGGGCTGATTTCACATACAATTGAAAATGATCAAAAACAAGTGTAATCTTGCACTTTTTTTTGAGAGCTTACAGGAGAAGACAGAAATTTAAAGTCAGACGAGCTTCAGCTTTAGCTTCAATTCGGCTCTGCTACTTGTGTGACCTTAGGTAGGCCACTGTGCCTTCTGTCCCTCTTCTGTAAAATGAGGATAAGAACACAGACAGACAGCAAAAGGCCTTTAAGGCTCCATCCTAGGCCATCCTCTCTATCCTTTCTATACCTGCTCTCTCGATGAGCTCAACCACATCTCCACCTTCCTTTCTCATGTTCCATTCCCACCTCTGCGGTGACTCACAATTTATATCTCTAAATCCGTATGTGCAACTGTTAGTCTACCTAGATTTCTCTAAAAGAACTTAAGCTCCAAAATCAAACTTGGCTTTCCCCTGCAAATTTGTTCCTCTCTCAGTGTTCCCTGTCGGAGAGATGGTCTCCACTATCTACATGCAATTTGCAAACTAGGAACCTGAGAGTCCATCTTGATTCCTCCTATTCTCTGCCTTTCCTCTTCTCTCCCATTTCCAATCCATTCCAAGCACTGTAAATTTTATCTCCCAAATATCTCTTAAGTCTATCCACTTCTATCCAAATTCTCTGCCACCACTCTGGTCCACTTTACCAAGACACATTCCCATCCAACTAGCCTCCTTTGCAGTTATTCTAGATCCCTTACAGTCTCTTCACTCTGCAGCCAGAGTGAGCTTTTCAAGATGCTAATCTAATTATGTCATCTACCTGTTTATGCCTTTCAGTGGTTTCCCAGTGCTTTCAGGTTAAAGACCAAAATTCTTAACGTCATCTTCAAAAATAGCGTGGTTTGGCCTTTCCCTAAAATCCAGTCTCATCTTGTCACACATTCTCCTTTGTTTACCGAGATCCACTCATAGGAGTCTTCTTTCACATCTTTTTGTTTTAACTTTTTATCTTGAAATATTTTCAGATTTACAGAAAGGCTGCAAAAATAGTACAAAGTATTTTTATTTACGCTTTATCCATATTCCTCAAATATTAAATTTTATCACATTAATTTTATCATTCTTACTGATTTTTTTTACAAACTTCTTGAGAGTATCAAAATCAAGAAATTAATAAGAATATAGTATTGTTTTCTAATCTACAATTGAAAAAAATTGCTAATTGTCCCATTAAAGTCATTTATAGCAAAATAATTTTTTTCTACTCCAGAATCCGACCCAGGATCATAATTATGCTTAGTTGCCATGTCTCTTCCAACATCTTCATCTGGAATAGTTTCTCAGTCTGTCTTTGTCTTTTATCACCTTGACATTTTTACAGAGCCTTGGCCAGTTACTTTGCAGGATGTTTCTCAGTTTGTTGATTCCTCATGATTAGGTCCAGGTGATAAATATTTGGCAGGAATAGCACAGAAGTGATTTTGTGCCAGCATCTTATCAGGAGGAAGGAGAGGAACATGGTATCAATTTGTGCCATTATCATTGATGTTAATTTTGATCGCTTAGTTAAAGTGATGACTGTCAGGTTTCTCTGCTATAAATTTACTATTTTTCCCTTAATAATTAAAAAATATTCTAGGCAGGGCCAAGATGGCTGACTAGGTAGAAGCTACCTAGGGTCCCTCATGCAACAAAGACTTGGAAAAACAAGTGATTCGATCACATACATGACAATCTACGAACCCTGATCATCAAACACAGATCTAAAGAGTTGACCTGAGTGACAGGGGAGCAAAAAGCTGCACCCTAAAGCAGCGACCACTTCTGGAACCAGCGACCCGTGCCACAGCCTTGAGCCCTCACGGTTCCCAGGTGCCGAGTGGAGGGGCTAATTGCGGCTTGCTGAGGTGGGGCAGGTGTGGGACACAGCCCTAACCCCTAGCCTCCTGGGGTAACCTCCATAGAGACTCAGGCAGCACAAGCAGGCTGCACGCTGATGGGGCTAACGAGAGAACGAGCAACCACAGGGAAGCAGCGACTGTTTTCAGAGCCTGGAGCCAGCATCCCAGTCAGAAAACCTTGGTGCTGGGTTTTGGACTGGGCGCAGGGGAGCTGAGCATGGCGTCCTGAGACAGCGCAAACACGGGACACAGCCCAGGCCCCCAGAAGTGACCTTGGGGGAAGCCCAGGCTCTGCATGCAGGCAGCGCAGCGAAGCGGCTGACAGGAGGAGAAGTCACTGGGAGGCAGTGACTGGTTTTGGAGCCTGGAGTGCGGTGTCCCAGCTGGGGAACCTTGGCACTGGGCTTTGGACTGGGAGCAGAGGAACTGGCCACGGCTTCTGAGACAGCACAAGCACAGGACTCAGGCCTGACCCTCGGGGGCAATCTCAACCCAGACAACACACACAGGCTACACACTCCTCAGGAATCTCAGATAAATCAGTCATCACCAAGCAAGATAAGTAACTTTGTCTATATTCCTGGGTGCTACTCTCTCCTATCTATCTGATCCCTCCCCTCCCCTTCCCAGGCAGCTTCATTAACATTGGAATTTCCTGGGCCAGAGAGTGAAGTGCTCTGCGGGGTTTTTTTTTTTTTTTCCTTCCTAACCTATTCTCCTGGCCTGAGAGAAGCAGCTACAAAAACCCAGGGACCAAAAATCCTTCCCTGACTTCCTGAAATTGGACTGAAAATACAGAACCAGCTCCAGCCAAGAATATGAGATCCACAGTCTTGGGCTTTCATCCCGACAGGCAACAAGGTGGCTATTATAATGCAAAGGCAATTCTGAGACTGATCTGACTGTAATTGTTTTAGCGGATTACTGGAAAGACAAGTTTCCCAGGTCTGATATCTCTACCTATTAAACAGAGCCCTCACTGACTCACAACAGGGAACTAAGGGCTGAAGCTCTACTCAAACCACCTAGCCTCCTGCCATAGGGGTCTGAGGATAGTGACACCTACCAATCTGTAGAGGTACATGCATTGAGTGCCTAAGGTATAGCTGCAGAGCTCACCCACCAAAGTGCTTTAGGAATAGAGACACACCTACCTCACTGGCACTTGGGGGAAGCCTGTCAGCATCCTGCCCACCCTGGAGTGTGACCCCCTGCTGCTACTAGAATCTGGTGCACACAACTATCACCACTACTCCTCTAAGTGAATAGGTGACAGTCTACGCCACACACTTGGTGACCGAAAATCAGATTCTACTCAAGAATAGTGAATAGATTCTTAGGCTTACATATCTGGTAACAGCCCAAACCAGCTGGTAATAGGACATAAGTGATTCAACGGCTACAACAATCAAGACAGCACAATCTAGTAGCCCATCTATGTATATTGAAAGAAAACAAAACAAGATAAGACTCAGTGAGCAAATATAAAATAAATCATTACAATATCTTATAGATGGCTCAGAGACAGCAGTTGATATCAAACCACCTAAAGAAGCAGACCATGATTGCTTCTACAACTCCCCAAATTAAAGAATCAAAATCTTTCCCAAATGAAGATACAATCCTGGAATTGCCAGATGTAGAATATAAAAAACTAATTTACAGAATGCTTCAAGACATCAGGGATGACCTCAGAAATGAAATAAGGCAATCTACAGAAAAAGCCAAGGAACACACTGATAAAGCAGTTGAAGAAATCAAAAAGATTATTCAAGACCATGGTGGAAAAATTAATAAGCTGCAAGAATCCATAGAGAGACAGCATTCAGAAATCCAAAAGATTAACAGTAAAATTACAGAATTAGACAACTCAATAGGAAGTCAGAGGAGCAGAATTGAGCAATTGGAAAGCAGATTGGGGAGTTGGAGGATAAAGCAATTGACAGCAATATAGCTGAAAAAAAATCAGATAAAAGAATTTAAAAAAAAATTAAGAAATTTTTAAGAATCATGTGGGACTCTATCAAGAAGAATAACTTGCATGTGATTGCAGTTCCAGAACAAGGAGGGATAACAGAAAATACAGAGAGAATAGTTGAAGATCTTTTGGCAGAAAACTTCCCTGACATCATGAAAGATGAAAGGATATCTATCCAAGATGCTCATCAAACCCCATATAAGACTGATCCAAAAAGAAAATCACCAAGACATATTATCATCAAACTTGACAAAACCAAAGATAAAGAGAAAATTTTAAAAGTAGCCAGGGATAAAAGAAAGGTCTCCTACAAAGGATAATCAATAAGAATCAGTTGAGACTACTCAGCAGAAACCACACAGTCAAGAAGGCAATGGGATGACATATATAGAGCACTGAAGGAGAAAAACTGCCAGCCAAGGATCATATATCCAGCAAAATTCTCTCTCAAATATGAAGGTGAAATTAAAACATTTACAGCTAAACACAAGCTTAGAGAATTTGCAAAAACCAAACCAAAGCTACAAGAAATACTAAAGGAAATTGTCTGGTCAGAAAATCAATAATATCAGACACCAACACAATACAAGGTCACAGAACAGACATCCTGATATCAACTCAGATAGGGAAATCACAAAAACAAATTAAGATTAATTTTAAAAAGAAAAAAATGCTCAAAACAGGGAATCATTGAAGTCATTATGTAAAAGATCACAATAATCAAAAAGAGGGACTAAATACAGGAGGCATAGAACTGCCATATGGAGAGGAAAACAAGACGATATAGGACGATACAAGTTAGGTTTTTACTTAGAAAAATAGGGGTAAATATTAAGGTAATGACAAAGAGGCCTAACAATTCCATAACTCAGAATAAAAACCAAGAAAAACATAACAACTCAGCAAACATAAATTCAACTACTATTAAAATGAGGAACACACGATTTACAAAGAAAAACGTCTCAGCACGAAAAAGTAAGTGGAAAAATGAAACTGTCAACAACACACACAAAAAGACATCAAAATGACAACACTAAACACATACTTATCTATAATCACGCTGAATGTAAATGGACTAAATGCACCAATAAAGAGACAGAGAGTCTCAGACTGGATAAAGAAACACGATCCGTCTATATGCTGCCTACAAGAGACACACCTTAGACTTAGAGACACAAACAAACTAAAACTCAAAGGATGGAAAAAATATATCAAGCAAACAACAAGCAAAAAAGAGCAGGAGTAGCAATATTAATTTCTGACAAAATAGACTTTAAAGTTAAATCCACCACAAAGGATAAAGAAGGACACTATATAATGATAAAAGGGACAATTGACCAGGAAGATATAACCATTTTAAATATTTATGCACCCAATAAGAGGGCTGCAAGATACATAAAACAAACTTTAACAGAACTGAAAAGTGAGATAGACACCTCCACAATTATAGTAGGAGACTTCAACACACCACTTTCGGTGAAGGACAGGACATCCAGTAAGAAGCTCAATAGAGACACGGAAGACCTAATTGCTACAATCAACCAAGTTGACCTCATAGACTTATACAGAACTCTCCACCCAGCAGCTGCAAAGTATACTTTTTTTTTCTAGTGCACATGGAACATTCTCTAGAATAGATCACGTATTAGGTCATAAAACAAAACTTTGCAGAATCCAAAACATCAAAATATTACAAAGCATCTTCTCAGAACACAAGGCCACACAAGTGGAAGTCAATAACAGAAAAATCAGGGAAAAGAAATCAAATACTTGGAAACTGAACAATACCCTGCTCAAAAAAAGACTGGGTTATAGAAGACATTAAGGAGGAATAAAGAAATTCATAGAATGCAACGAGAATGAAAACACTTCCTATCAAAACCTCTGGGACACAGCAAAAGCAGTGCTCAGAGGTCAATTTATATTGATAAATGCACACATACATAAAGAAGAAAGAGCCCAAATCAGAGAACCGTCCCTACAACTTGAACAAATAGAAAGCGAGCAACAAAAGAATCCATCAGGCACCAGAAGAAAACAAATAATAAAAATTAGAGCTGAACTAAATGAATTAGAGAACAGAAAAACAATTGAAAGAATTAACAAAGCCAAAAGCTGGTTCTTTGAAAAAATTAACAAAATTGATAAACCATTGGCCAGACTGACTAAAGAAATACAAGAAAGGAAACAAATAACCCGAATAAGAAACGAGACAGGCCATATCTCAACAGACCCAACTGAAATTAAAAGAATCATATCAGATTATTACGAAAAATTGTACTCTAACAAATTTGCAAACCTAGAAGAAATGGATGAATTCCTAGAAAAACACTACCTACCTAAACTAACACAGACAGAAGTAGAACAACTAAATAGACCCATAACAAAAAAAGAGATTGAAACGGTAATCAAAAAACTCCCAACAAAAAAAAGCTCTGGCCCGGACAGCTTCACGTCAGAGTTCTACCAAACTTTCAGAGATGAGTAAACACCACTACTACTAAAGGTATTTCAAAGCATAGAAAATGATGGAATACTACCTAACTCATTCTATGAAGCCACCATATCCCTGATACCAAAAGCAGGTAAAAAAAAAAAAAAAGACATCACAAAAAAAGAAAATTACAGACCTATATCCCTCATGAACATAGATGCAAAAATCCTCAACAAAATTCTAGCCAATAAAATTCAACAACATATCAAAAAAATAATCCACCACGATCAAGTGGAATTTATACCCTGTATGCTGCAACGTGGGTTAATATTAGAAAAACCATTAATGTAATCCACCATATAAATAAAACAAAAGACAAAAACCACATGATCTTATCAATTGATGCAGAAAAGGCATTTGACAAAGTTCAACACCCATTCATGAAAAAACTCCCGGCAAAATAGGAATTGAAGGAAAATTCCTCAACATAATAAAGGGCATCTATACAAAACCAACAGCCAACATCACTCTAAATGGAGAGAGCCTGAAAGCATTTCCCTTGAGAACGGGAACCAGACAAGGATGCCCTTTATCACCACTCTCATGCAACATTGTGCTAGAGGTCCTAGCCAGAGCAATTAGGCTTGACAAAGAAATAAAGGGCATCCGGATTGGCAAGGAGGAAGTAAAATTATCTCTATTTGCAGATGACATGATCTTATACACAGAAAACCCTAAGGAATCCTCCAGAAAACTACTGAAACTAATAGAAGAGTTTGGCACAGTCTCAGGTTACAAGGTAAACATACAAAAATCAGTTGGATTCCTCTACATCAACAAAAAGAACATCGAAGAGGAAATCACCAAATCAATACCATTCACAGTAGCCCCCAAGAAGATAAAATACTTAGGAATAAATCTTACCAAAGATGTAAAAGACCTATACAAAGAAAACTACAAAGTACTAGTGCAAGACACTAAAAAGGACCGACATAAGTGGAAAAACATACCTTGCTCATGGATAGGAAGACTTAACATAGTAAAAATGTCTATTCTACCAAAAGCCATTTATACATACAATGCACTTCCGATCCAAATTCCAATGACAATTTTTAATGTGTTGGAGAAACAAATCACCAACTTCATATGGAAGGAAAAGAAGCCCCGGATAAGTAAAGCATTAGTGAAAAAGAAGAAGAAAGTGGGAGACCTCACTCTACCTGATTTTAGAACCTATTATACAGCCACAGTAGTCAAAACAGCCTTGTACTGGTACAACAACAGACACATAGACCAGTGGAACAGAATTGAGAACCCAGATATAAATCCATCCACGTATGAGCAGCTGATATTTGACAAAGGCCCAGTGTCAGTTAGTTGGGGAAAAGATAGTCTTTTTAACAAATGGTGCTGGCATAACTGGATATCTATTTGCAAAAAAATGAAACAGGACCCATACCTCACACCACGCACAAAAACTAACTCCAAGTGGATCAAAGACCTAAACATAAAGACTAAAACGATAAAGATCATGGAAGAAAAAATAGGGACCACGTTAGGAGCCCTAATACAAGGCATAAACAGAATATAAAACATTACTAAAAATGCCGAAGAGAAACCAGATAACTGGGAGCTCCTAAAAATCAAACACCTATGCACATCTAAAGACTTCACCAAAAGAGTAAAAAGACCATCTACGGATTGGGAAAAAATTTTCAGCTATGACATCTCCGGCCAGCACCTGATCTCTAAAATCTATATGGTTCTGTTCAAAACTCAACCGCAAAAACACAAACAATCCAATCAAGAAGTGGGCAAAGGATATGAACACGCACTTCACTAAAGAAGATATTCAGGCAGCTAACTGACACATGAGAAAATGCTCTCGATCATTAGCCATTAGAAAAATGCAAATTAAAACTAAATGAGGTTCCATCTCACTCCAACAAGGCTGGCATTAATCCAAAAAACACAAACTAATAAATGTTGGAGAGGCTGCGGAGAGATTGGAACTCTTATACACTGCTGGTGGGAATGTAAAATGGTACAACCACTTTGGAAATCTATCTGGCGTTTTCTTAAAAAGTTAGAAATAGAGCTACCATAAAAAAAAAAAAAAACCATACAACCCAGAAATCCTACTCCTTGGAATATACCCTAGAGAAATAAGAGCCTTTACACGAACAGATATATGCACACCCATGTTTATTGCAGCACTGTTTACAATAGCAAAAAGTGGAAGCAACCAAGGTGTCCATCAACGGATGAATGGTTAAATACATTATGGTATATTCACACAATGAAATACTACACATCGGTAAAGAACAGTGACAAATCTGTGAAACATTTCATAACATGGAGGAACCTGGAAGGCATTACGCTGAGTGAAATTAGTCAGATGCAAAAGGACAAATATTGTATATGACCACTATTATAAGATCTTGAGAAATAGTATAAACTGAGAAGAACACGTTCTTTTGTGGTTACGAGGGGGAGACGGAGGGAGGGTGGAAGAGGGTTATTTACTGATTAGTTAGCAGATAAGAACTACTTTTAGGTGAAGGGAAGGACAATACTCAATGCAGGGAAGGTCAGCTCAACTGGACTGGACCAAAAGCAAAGAAGTTTCCGGGATAAACTGAATGCTTTGAAGGTCAGTGGAGCAAGGGCAGGGGTTTGGGCACTATGGCTTAAGGGGACTTCTAAGTCAATTTGCAAAATAAATTCTATTATGAAAACATTCTGCATCCCACTTTGAAGTGTGGCATCTGGGGTCTTAAATGCTAACAAGCGGCCATCTAAGATGCATCAATTTGGTCTCAACCCACCTGGATCAAAGGAGAATGAAGAACACCAAGGTCACACGATAACTATGAGCCCAAGAGATTGAAAGGGCCACATGAACTAGAGACTTAACATCATCCTGAGACCAGAAGAACTAGATGGTGCCTGGCCACAACCGATGACTGCCCTGACAGGGAGCACAACAGAGAACCCCTGAGGGAGCTGGAGAACAGTGGGATGCAGACCCCAAATTCTCATAAAAAGACCATACTTAATGGTCTGACTGAGACTAGAAGAATCCTGGCGGTCATGCTCCCCAAACCTTCTGTTGGCCCAGGACAGGAACCATTCCCAAAGACAACTCTTCAGACATGGATTGGACTGGACAATGGGTTGGAGAGAGATGCTGATGAAGAGTGAGCTACTTGTATCAGGTGGACACTTGAGACTGTGTTGGCATCTCCTGCCTGGAGGGGAGGTGGGAGGGTAGAGAGGATTAGAAACTGGCAAAACGGTCACGAAAGGAGAGACTGGAAGAAGGGAGCAGGCTGACTCATTAGGGGGAGAGTAAATGCAAGTATGTAGTAAGGTGTATATAGGTTATGTGTGACAGACTGACTTGATTTGTAAACTTTCACTTAAAGCACAATAAAAATTATTAAAAAAAATATTTTAGGGGGAGATAATCTGAGGCTGTATTATCCTGTTCCTTATCAAACTTTCATCTCTAATATTAGAATCCACCGATGATTCTTGCCTGAAATAATTACTACCATGATGGTTGCCAAATGGTGTTTTAAATATTTAAATATACCGTCCTCTTTCCTGCCCCAGGACATTTGCATATGCTATGTCTTCTTCCTGAAATACTCCTCTCCCTTATTTTCGTTATTCCTTTAGATCTCAGATAAAGTGTCACAGTTTTCAGAAATGCTTTCTTTGATTCTCCCCTCATTCTAGGTCAATTTACACATTCTTATAGCATCATATAGTACATATAGTTCTGGTAGTTATAATTTTATGTCATTATTTAAGTAAGCGTACCTGCCCACTAGACTGTAAACACCATGAGTGTTTGCTTTCATTTACATTGTACTCCCTATATCTAGCACACTTCCTGGTATACATGCACTTCTCATTAAATTTAATGGGGAGTAAACAAAATAAGGTATATGAAATTCCTAACATGTAATAAAACCTGATAAATATTGATCATCTCCACATCTTCCTGCTCTCATCTTTGGTTAGGAATTCTATAACAGGCAAAATGTCTTACATTAGACAAAAATTTGCCCTTGGAGGTAACCTTCCCTATCCTAAAGATTGATCTTCACTTGAACTTTACTAATACATCTACAGAAGCAAATTCATAAAGTATAACTCAGACTACAAAATAAGGTTACCCTTCCTTTTTTATACACAATATATACTTCTATACTCTTTCAAAGTAAGCCCGAGTTATTTATGAGATGTCTGTAGACAATTGAGTCACATGTGAAGAACTTGTCCTTCAGGGTCTTCTAATCGTGGACTCTTTGCCCTGCTGCCATACAGACTTTGTGACTCATGACCCTCATGAGATAGACAGTCTGCTGGGCACAACTGTCTTCCACAGGTGACCACCACTGATGTTCCTTCTCTGATCCTGGTGGAGGGACAACACTACTCTCCTCTTCTCTAAACATTCCAAATCAAGTGTTGGAAACTTTTGGCTCAAGATGCAAATTGTACTCATTCAGGGACTCCCCTTAGTTCCTGAGACTCATTCAAAATTTCAGGCCTGAGAGAAACACAAGAAGGAATAAGCTCATAATAGTAAAGAGTTTGAAAGGAAAGGTCATTGGAGAATAAATGATTTTAAGGACTTCTGGAGAGGGAAAATTGAAGTGTATTGATTTGTGAACAGAGCAGAGAATGCCACAGAGGAAATAGGGCCTGCAGGGCAGGTGGAAGTTGATCTTATCTGTGAAACTCTTAAGAGGTTCTGGATTCTGAGTTGACAGGTATAGAGGGTGGTAGTGAGAAGGGAGTTGAACAGGGAACGATTAATTGAAGGTTGGCATGTAGAAAAGCTGCAGAAGTCAGCCCTGTCTATAGAACAACTAATAGCTTGAATTTATTCCCAGACCAAAAAACAAATAAACAGATCTAAGTCTTCTAGGTGGGTATTGCTGCCCTAAAATAAAGCATTTTTCCTTCCGGAATTTGGACAGCTTTTCCATCACTGATCACCCTAGAGCAAAGCCTACCAATAAATACATTTCATACAGATACACAAAGGCTACAATCGGCCTTACCATTCAGGGCAGAGGTCTGTTGGGGAAACAAATCATACAGTTTCTATAAAGCATCAGAGGAAAACCATACCAGATACCTAGAATAATTAGCCTGGCCTTCATCCTTGACTATGAATGAACAATATATGAGGAAGAAGAGCAGAATGTAAAAGAAGGACCAAAATAAATACAACTAACACTTGAGGAAACAGAGCTATTTCAGGAAACAAAAGATAACTTTTAAAAAACACACACACAGGGAATAGAGAAGCCATTGCATTCAAAACAGAATGGAATGGTATCATAAATGAACAGCCAAATTCTGAGAATTAACTCTTAGAATTAAAAAATTCTATTTAAAATGGTAAACATCAATAGCATATCTTGATAATAAAGTCAAAGCAATCTTCCAAACTTTAAAACAAAAAGATAGAGCAAAAACATGGAAAAAAAAAAAAAATGAAGACTTTAAAAGGGTTATTTTTCTGTTATGTGAATTTCACCTTGATTAAGAAAAAAAGAAGAAAAATGATGTAGAAGATCAATCTATGCGTTCAACATATGACTGGTAGGAGTTCCAGAATTTAGATTATATGATATAGATTAGAATTATTTTTAATTGTGGGGAAAATTTCCAAGTTGAAATGAGGTATAAGTCTTTAGTTCTAGAGCCATCAAATACTGAGCCGTACACAAGGAAAAAGATACACACATAAGAACAATCTCAACCAATTAAAAAATGTTCAGATAAAGACAAGACCATAAAAGTTTTCAGAGAGAAACAAGCTAACAAATCAAGTAGCCTGTTGTAGTTAAATGCTGTTGAGTTCGAGTTAGTTCCGATTCATAGCTACCTATGTACAACAGAACAAAATGCTACCTGGTCCTGTGCCCTCCTCACAATCATTGCTATGTTTGAGCCCTTTGTTGTGCAGCCACTATGTCAATCCATCTTGTTGAGGATCTTCCTCTTTTTCACTAACCCTTGACTTTACCAAGGATGATGTCCTTCTCCAGGGGCTGGACCCTCCTGATAAAATGTCCAAACTAAATGAGATGAAGTCTTGCCATCCTCATTTCTAAGGAGCTGTCATGGATTGAATAGTGTCCCCCCAAAATTTGTGTCAACTTAGCTAGACCATGATTCCCAGTATCGTGTGGTTGCCCTACATTTTGTGATCTGATATAATTATGTGTTCTAACTCCTAGCCTCTGTACCTGGGCCTATGGTCCTATTTGGGAGTGAGTTGTTTGTTATGTTAATGACTCATTATTTGATTATGTTAATGAGGATTAGGGTAGGATGCATCACCCTCACTTGAGTCACACTTTTTATCTCATAAGAGATAAAAGAAGAGAGAAGTGAGCAGAGATAGAGAGACCTCCTACCACCAAGAAAGAAGAATCAGGAGCATAGCATGTTCATGGGAACCAGGGTCCCTGTACCGAGAACCTCCTAGACCCAGGGGAAGATTGATGCCAAGACACACGGAGATCTCTAAGGAACAATAGGCCCACATTCTTTTTTTTTCCAAGTCCAAGATAGTGATAATGTGTTTTCTTTTTTTATAATTTTTATTGTGTTTTAAGTGAAAGTTTACAAATCAAGTCAGTCTCTCACACAAAAACCCATATACACCTTGCTACATACTCCCAATTACTCTCCACCTAATGAGACAGCCCACTCTCTCCCTCCACTCTCTCTTTTCATGTCCATTTCACCAGCTTCTAACCCCCTCCACCCTCTCATCTCCCCTCCAGGCAGGAGATGCCAACATAGTCTCAGGTGTCCACCTGATCCAAGAAGCTCATTCCTCACCAGCATCCCTCTCCAACCCATTGTCCAGTCCAATCCATGTCTGAAGAGTTGGCTTCGGGAATGGTTCCTGTCCTGGGCCAACAGAAGGTCTGGGGGCCATGACCACCAGGGTCCTTCTAGTCTCACTCAGACCATTAAGTCTGGTCTTATGAGAATTTGGGGTCTGCATCCCACTGCTGTCCTGCTCCCTCAGGGGTTCTCTGTTGTATTCCCTGTCGGGGCAGTCATCAGTTGTAGCTGGGCACCATCTAGTTCTTTTGGTCTCAGGATGATGTAGTCTCTGGTTCATGTGGCCCTTTCTGTCTCTTGGGCTCATAATCACCTTGTGTCCTTGGTGTTCTTCATTCTCCTTTGATCCAGGTGGGTTGAGACCAACTGATGCATCTTAGATGGCCGCTTGCTAGCGTTTAAGTCCCCAGACGCCACACTTGAAAGTGGGATGCAGAATGTTTTCTTAATAGATTTTATTATGCCATTTGACTTAGATGTCCCCTAGGCCCACATTTTTGAAAGGAGATAAGGACCTTCCTCCAGAGCTGATACAGAGAGAAAGCCTTCTCGTATAGCTGGCACCCTGATTTAGACTTCTAGCCTCCTAAATGGAGAGAGAACTGATTTCTGTTTGTTAAAATGATCCGTTTGTGTTGTTTGTGTTATAGCAGCACTAGATAACTAAGATGCATTATGGCTGTATTTCTTCCAAGATAGATTTGTTCATTCTTAAAAATCAGTTGAAATCAGCAACACTGGATGCTAAAACTCAATGCAGGAATGTCATGAAGTTCTAGAAAAAAATTTGCCCTGGAATTAATTTGGCCTACAATTCTGTATCCTGCCAAATTGTCAATGAAGTGAGAGGGTATAATACATCTTTAGGCACAAAAGGATTCAGGATATTTACTTAGCAAAATAAAGGAGTAATTCTAGCTAAAAAACAGGGGTAAAGAAAACTTTGATGAAAGAAAGGTGGTTTTAACCCAGCAATGTGGCAAGAGAAAGTCCTAGTGTCATGGGTTGAATTGTGTCCCCCAAAAGCATGTGTATCAATTTGGCTAGGCCATGATTCCCAGTGTTGTGTGATTGTTCACCATTTTGTCATCTGAAGTGATTTTCCTATGTGTTGTAATTCCTATTACTACGATGTTAATGAGATGGATTATTGGCAGTTTTTTTTTTTTGTTGATGAGCTCTAGAAGGCTGGACTGTGCCTTGAGCCAATTTCTTTTGAAATATAGAAGAGAGAGGTAAGCAGAGAAACATGGGAACCTCATACCACCAAGAAGGCAGCCCTGGGAGTGGGATGTATTCTTCAGACCTGGGATTCCTGTGCGGAGAAACTCCTAGTCTAGGGGAAGATTAATGGCAGGGACCGTCCCCTGGAGCTGACAGAAAGAGAAAACATTCCCCTGAAGGTGATACCCTGAATTTGGACTTCTAGCCTATTGGACTGTGAAAGAATAAATTTCTCTTTGTTAAAACCATCCACTTGTGTTATTTCTGTATAGCAGCAATAGATGACTAAGACAAACTCTGGTACTGAGAGAGTGGGGTGCTGCTCTAACAGATACCTAAAATATGGAAGCAGTTTTGAAACTGTGAATGGGTAGAGAATTCAGAAGGAAGTTGGGGGAGCTGTTAAACTGGAGATGGTGCAGAACGAGAGAAGTAGTGGCAGAACTAGGAGACCAGCGTGAGATAGCACTGGAGCTGAAACAGGGGGCGAGACAGCTGAGTGCCTTTGCGCAGGAGGTTTCCTGGCAGAGTAGGGTGCCTCCAGGCACTTAGCAGTGGAGCTACAAAGCCTTGGAACACTTGCCCCAGAAGGGCAGATGCGGACACGAGGCCCGAGGAACTGAGAGGCCAAGAAACTAGGAAACAGAAGCTAAAGAGACAAGGAACACAAGAAGCCGAGTTGCTTCAGTCTCAAAAGGTATGGCCATAACCTCCGGGGTTTCAAAGGGGAGAGCCAGGGTTTCTGGTGTTTCTAAGGGTGGAGTTGCCACTCAGGTGGACTACAAGAATGATGCGCCTAAATCTGAGGAAGCCTGGAAGGTGGAGCTGAAGCCCAGGTCCGAGGAACCTCCACTCAGAATCCAGAGACTGTGGCCGATACCTGGAGTCTGGAGGGCAGGGGCATTGTGTAAACTGTCTCAGAGAACAGAGGATTATTTTCAAGGCTTGAGGGCTAAGGTAATGTGTTCTGCTGAATTGCTTGGTGTCTGTCATGTCTTCTTTCCCTTCAGTTTCTTCCATTTGTAATGGAAATGTCTAGCTTGTGCTTGTTGTACCTTTGTATTTTGGAGGCAGATAACTGGTATTCTAGATTTCACAGATGAAGATGAATTTTTGGATTTTGGACTTGGAATAGATTTAGGACTTTTGCTACGATATGGTGGGGTGAATATGTTTTACATGTGGCAAGGACATGAATTTTGGGGGCCAAAAAGGTAGAATGTCATGGATTGAATTGTGTCCCCCAAAAGTATGTGTATCAGTTTGTCTAGGGCATGAGTTCCAGCGTTGTGTGATTGTCCACCATTTTGTCATCTGATGTGATTTTCCTATGTGTCGTAAGTCCTATCACTATGATGTTAATGAGATGGATTAGTGGCAGTTATGTTGATGAGATCTACAAGATTGGATTGTGTCTTGAATCAATTTCCTTTGAGATATAGAAGAGAGAAGTGAGTAGAAAAATCGGGACCTCATACCACCAGAAAGGCAGCACTGAGTTTCCTATATGGAGAGGCTCCTAGTCCAGGGGAAGACTGATGGCAGCGACCTTCCTCCAGAGCCAAAAGAGAGAGAAAGCCTTCCCTGAAGCTGACACCCTAAATTTGAACTTCTAGCCTACTGGACTGTGAGAGAATAAATTTGTTAAAACCATTCACTTGTGGTATTTCTGTTATGGTAGCACTAGAAGACTAAGACATCCAGCACGGTGGCTATGCTCAGGCCTGGAGAACAATCGGTGCACATGGAGACAAGGATTGGAAAGGTCTTGGAGGTTGTCTCTGGGAAAAGTAGGGATTCCATGAAACACAGTAATTGAGAGGTGAAAAATCTTTGAGGATACTTTAACAAGTATATTAACCTTTTTTTTCCAACTTAAAAAAAAAAAAGGCTATCAGCAATCCTGGGGTAAAGGGAACGGTTTTATGAGAAAGTCATGGGTCATATAGAAAGTATACTATGTTGTGACATGATTGGAGCATTGGAGAATGTGAGGACAGAGAATTCTCATACTTTGACACAAGCAACATTCTTCTCCAAATGCCCTAGGGGTTATGGCTTTTTATCTGTAGAAAAGGAAAAGTAATTATGTAACACCATTTGGTTCTGTGGCGAACAGTATTTATAAGTAATTACAATGAATAAGGCACTTATTGACTTTTTAGTTTTTAGGCACAACCTATAAACAAAGCATGGAAGACTTAATTAAAGTTATGCAACAGTATTTAAATGTTATCATCAACCACATAAAAGAAAATATACAACAGAAGTATGGATAAGAAAAGGAAAGGAGAAGGAGAGGGTTTAATTAGGGGTAGTAATATCCTTATCTTATGGTAGGAGGTGGTGGTCAAGAAATACTATCAAAAGTTGATGGACCAAAAAATAGATGTTTAATTCTGTCTTACTTATCCAGTGCTGGTATAACAGAAACACCACAAGTGAATGGCTTTAACAAACAGAAATTTGTTTTTCTCACAGCTTAGGAGGCTAGAAGTCAGAATTCAAAGCACCTACTCTAGGGGAAAATTTTCTCTCTTTGTCGGCTCTGGGGGAAGGTCCTTGTCTCTTCAGCTTCTACTGCTCCTGGTTCCTTGGAGATCTCCATGCTCTCGGCATCTGTCTTACCCCATCTCCCTTTCTGCTGTCTTGTTTAATCTCTTTCATATCTCAGAAGAGATTGACTCAGGGTAAGCCCTACATTAATCCTGCCTCATTAACCTAACAAAGACGACCCATTCCCAAATAGGATTATAACCACAGGCAAAGAGGTTAGGATTTACAACACATATTTTGGGGGGACATAATTGAATCCATAACAAAGTATGTTATTTAAAAATTACACTGGCAGCTAATAGATATTGTTTAATAATTGAGTGCTACTGTTTATTCCTGATAGAAAATGGAAGGTGGTAGAAGAAAGATCATTGTCATATCTTCAGCTGATCACTAAGCAGTAAACAATCATGTTAATTGCTAAGAATTTTGACTGGGGAATATTTTTAATTAATGGGTACAGAAATACACTGCGTTTCAATTATTAAACATTTTCTCTAAAAAGGAGGGGCTTTCTGGGGCAGTGACTTCTGTTTTTGGTGTCTGAGGCCCAAACAGAGTAAAGAGTACAAATATTCCAGGTTTCCAACTGTCGTGATTGTCCTCGG
Source organism: Loxodonta africana (assembly GCF_030014295.1). Classification (NCBI taxonomy): domain Eukaryota; kingdom Metazoa; phylum Chordata; class Mammalia; order Proboscidea; family Elephantidae; genus Loxodonta; species Loxodonta africana. The sequence goes on along the minus strand of NC_087351.1, from coordinate 78,179,970 downwards.
TAATCATAAAACTGCTGGAGAAAGTCCCATTAAAAGCCAAAGAGGGCCAATTTCCAGATGCACCACCGAGTGCAAGTGCACTCGCTCTGCCTGCCCATTTGATTGCCGCGGCCTCCTTGAGCTCATCTCAAGTGGCACTTACTGGAGAGAAGGGGCAGGAGGCAGCAGTTCCCATCCACAGGCCACGGGAGGCTGCACAGGCATTGTCTAGGCCTTTATGACCAAGGCGACCTTCTCTGCTGAGCCACCACCTGAGATTTGGATGCACAGGATGTTTGCCTAGGGGATGCTGGATGCTTCGTGTACAAAGTTTATAACAGCTTCAGGCCTGAGTCAGTGCTCTCCTTGCTGACCTGGGAGATAATGGAACTAAATGAACTGCAACAATAATCCTCCTTGGCAGACTTTCTTCTCAACTGTCCTAGAAACAGGAAGAAAGAGACTCTACCTTCAGGGTGAATTGCCCCACACTCTTGATGATACTGGGAAGCCTGCTTAGCCTCCATACACCCCATTACCCTCAAGTTGATTCCAACTCATAGCAATCCTATAGGACAGAATAGAACTGCCCCATAAGGTTTCTAAGGAGAGGCTGGTAGATCTGAACTGCCGACCTTTTTGGTTAGCAGCCGAGCTCTTTACCGCTGCTCCACCAGAGCTCCAAGCCTCCATAGGAGGCCCCTTAAACTAAACTCTTGTCAGACATCTAAGCCTCCTTTGTTGCTCAGTGATATACTCTACCTTAAAATGGAAGTTAGGTCAAGTATCCACATTTATTTCTTTCTTAAAATGGATAGGATAAACCTCTGTAAAACAGGGCTTAATAAAAATTATTTGTGTAATACAACTCAAGAGATGTAAAAGTATGCTTAAATAATTGACAATTTATCTCTGACACCCTAGTTACCCCTAATAGGCTAAGCTTTGACAAGTCTGCCATGATAACAGCCTCATACTAAGGGATTCCCACAAACTGTCTTCTAAAGATGGAAATGGCTTCAGGCAGCACTTTAAGTAGAAATGGCTAAGTTCCATGCAGTGTAACTTCACTTCCATAGCTCAAACCAGTTAGACTAGCAGAGGTGTCTGATGTATAGATTAGCAAATGTATAGGATGGAAAATGGCGGTCTATGACGTGACATGACATTTCACTCTGCCAAACACAGACATCACATGTTTTCCTCAGAAACTCCAGAAACTCCAGCAGCTTATTTCTATTTGCCATGTTGTCTCCTACACAGCGTGCAATCAATAAATATAATTATTATTCAATTCTGAGACAGAAAACACTATTTTGGAGACTAGTTTAATTTCTGGACTCAGAAATATCAACTGGAATTAAGTGGGGAAGGTTGATCAGTTTACAGGAGGAACAGAAATCAGGTAGTACACTGAGACAAGATGGTTGTCTTAGGCTAGGTTCTCTAGAGAAGCAAAACCAGTGAAGCCTACATTTATAGAGAGAGAGAGAGAGAGATTTATCTCAAGGAAATGAGGTTGGCAAGTCTCAAGTCCGTGCATAAGGCGTCAGGGTAGAAGCTCCTCCTGACCCATGTAGCTGCAGGGGCTGACAAACTCAAGATTGGCAGGTTAAATTGGCAGGTCAAATGCTGGCTTACAGGCTGTGAAGGCTGACGAATCCCAAGATTGGCAAGTAAGCTGCTAGCTTAGGTCCCAAGAACCAGAGGTCAGATGATGATGAGATGGATGCAGTATCCAAAGAGAGTAAAAGCCAGTGAGCTGTGCCAGAATGTTCATATATATTGGATGCAGGTCACACCCCTGAGGAAACTCCCCTTACAACTGATTGACTGCTCATAGCAGATCTCCTCATGGAGGTGATTACATTATATTACATCATTACATAACTGCCACATTACAGTATAACTGCCAAACTACTGAGAATCATGGCCCAGCCAAGTTGACACACATCCCTAACCATCACAGTGATACACAGATATGATGTAGAAGAGTCTGGGAGTAAGTAATAACCATGAGCAACACAAGTTATGAGGTCAAGAATAGTGAAGTAGAGTAGAGGCTGAGAAGGTCCATGGAGACAGAAGTAGCAGAAGTAAAGACAGGGACCAAGACAATGTTAATGGTGAAGTAAAGCACCACAGTAAGACTAATGAGCTTCTGCTGCTGAGAAGATGTTCGAACTGAGGTCTGGAGGCACAGCTGTTTCTCAGTTTCAGGGAAGTCCCTTGCTTCCATGTAATGCCCTTATGATAGATCTCCTTAATGAGAAGTAACCTGAGTGAGTCTCTGTTCTGTACAGCCCAAGAGTCTGGCTAAACACACCAACCCATTTATCCTACCTTTCTGGTTGGACAAACTGTTCATGAGATTAATTTCCTGAGCAGGTGATGAAGTGACCTAGGCAATGAAAAGATGGTCTGAAGCAAAGCAAAACTATAATACCAACACCTCTAAACCCTAAGAGCAGTACAGCAAGACCGGTTCCTTTCTGGTAGTCCAAGAAATGGCAGTTGAGGAGATAGTGTCAAATGCTTGGGGATTATGTTAGAAAATCAATTTCCAATGTCTTCAAGACCAAGCACTTTGATTCTTCTCCATGGACAGCAACTTTCAAAAATAATCTAGTAAACCAACTATGTTCATTCAGGTAATAAATCCTTCTGTTGGAATGGGTATTGGCCTTATCCATAAACTCACGAGTGCATAAATATTACTTTTTTAAATTCTAACTCTACCTAATTTGACCCTAAGTCTCCATTTCTCTGAGCTGGAAGAAAATTAAACCTTAGTCATTCTTGAGGCTCTATACCCCAAGTAGAGCAGGGTGTAGGGGATGTCATTGGTCTCTGGTCATCTGTCCACATGAGCTGTTAACTCTGAGATCTCCGCAGCCTGTCCTCTATACCTCCTATGCCAGGCTGGAAACCCAATACCAGGGCCCCATTCCCTAAGTGGAGCATGCAGCCGTCCCCTCTGAGGTCTGGGGCAGTGTCTTGGAAGAGTCCTGGTCCAAGGTCTTTCACTTCCTCTCCTAGATCAGTTGGGAAATCTTTGACTTTTAGTTGGGGAGAGCCTTCCCTTGTAAAACTCATCTGAATAACAGGAAATTGAACAGAAGGCCCAGTAGCAGTGGGAGATTAACACCTGTAACTTGAGCACTTAGCCACCGAAAAAAGAAAAAAAGTGCATCTGTATGTGTGTGCTTGTGTGGATTAAACTAGTCTCCAAAATAGTACTTTCTAATAATAATTATGTTTATTGAATGAATACTGTGTAGGAGGCAACATGGTAACTATAAATAAGCTGGTGGATTTCTGGAGTTTCTCTTGGTTGAGTCCCAAAGCGAAGAGGAGTCATGTGGATTAGAGACACTCATAAAATAAATTCTGTGAAGCAAGTCAATGGCCTGGCAGCTCAGTCCCATTAACTTTAGGGAGACCCCAAATAAAGCTTTATTCTAACATATCTGGTCACAGGAAAAGTGAAAACCCGCAAATGTCCTCTTAGTGCCTGTTGTTAACAGTAACGTGCTGCCCAGTTAATTTGAACTCTCAGCCTCTGTGGGTAGAGAGAGGGAGAGACAGAGCAGTAATACCTGCCTTTTGTCCAGTGCTTCAAGTTTAGCATGTTCAGGGCTTTGTACACATTATTTCATCTGACCTCACATGGCCCTGTGAGGAGTGGTAGTGTTTTCTTCCTACGTATGTGAAGAATGGGGCTCAGAGAGGTGGCAAGACTTGCTCAGGGTCACAGAGCAGAGCCGAAACTAGAACCCATCTCTTCTGTTTCCACTCCTGAGCTCTTTGCCTGATGTCTCAGCTGCTTCTCAATGGAACAACTGGTCAGTAGCCATATAATGAGCTTTTAATGTGAACTGAGCATCTTTCAGGCCCTCTGGAAATAATAAGTATCAGAACCATTCCTTTCCTAAAATTGCATAGAGTCGAGTTGGGAGTCCCTGGGTGCCACAAATCGTTCAGTGCTTGGCTACTAACTGAAAGGCTGGTGGTTTGAATCCACCCAGAAGCACCTTGGAAGAATAGCCTGGCGACCTACTTGCAAAAGATCACAGCCATTGAAAACCCTACGGAGCAGTTCTACTCTGAAACATGTGGTGTCTCCATGTGTCATAATCAATTCAGTGACAACTGGTTTGGGTTTTTTGGTTTTACACCAGTTGGTTTGTCTATATGTGGCACTCTTCTAGGCTAAGTAAAAAGACAATCTTTGCCCTTAGGAACTCACAGCCTAAAAGAAAATCAGTATCAGCACTCCTGATTTGTAAAGGAGCTGAGGCCCCGTTTGAACCTGTTTTCCTTGGCTCACCAGCTCTAAGTGAATAATCCCAGGAAACTCCTAAAGCCTCTCACAGAGCTTAACGAGGACTGTGAGATGTTCACAAACCACTATGCTTTCTCTTTTTCCTGGCTCGGTTCTCCAACAAGCACCTGCAGCTGGAAAAATATGTAAGAAATAATTTGGGTCTGATTTGGGACACAGACCCTGCTGGAATATATAGCCCCTCCTCTTCTTCCCCAGTGCCGGCAGCATAGATTTAAGTAGGAGGTTTTTTTGTAACTGGACAAGAAAGGGGAGATTTGAGTTGGCAGCAGGTGATGAGAAGAAGTGGTGGGAATGGCATCCATTCCTTGTCCATTCCTTTAAACCGAGCTTGACCCCTAAGGTCAAATATGGGTGACTGTCTTTGTGGCAGATTAGGCTAAGGGTGAGGCCAGTGGTGCACAGATGGTTCATAAAATGCTGAGGCTCTGGACACGAGGGGGCTGCTTGGACTCAGGTAACAAAATGCAGCTCTGGTTGGGAATTGAAATGTCTCCCTGACTCTGCATAGGACCCTGCAGCAACAGGTTGCCCAGGGACAGGTGGGGAAGTCAGCCCTTGGCCCAGATAGCACATGATCAGCAGTGGGGTGGAGAGGGGCACAGTGTGGTTGTGCCTATCAATAGGTGGCTACAGGAGCCTGAAAAGAACAAGGCAGAAGCCAAGGATTCTGCAGCTGATAGACTCCCGTGTAAACATGTGTGTATGCCCATAGTAAAGTATCAGTGGTAGTTAATTAAGTTCTAGCATGAGTGAGACCTTGGAATCATTGTAATGTGATCTAGATGACATCTGGGCTACAAGCACAAAAAGGCTTGGTTACAATGGATGAGCTCTCTGGGCTTAAACCATGAACAAGAAGATAAAGATCTGATATAAAATCTTATACCTATTAGACTCTTTTTTGCTTCTTCCTATTTTTACCTATTCTTTCTACGTACCCAGGTAACATAACATTGTCTCTTATCTCTTCTGTTCACAAAGCAACAAGATCTTTTTCTTCCTGATTTTCTTAAGTTCTATCCACCATTCAGACTGATTTACTCTGGGTAATCTCCAGATGTTCTAAGCAAGAATCAGCTCTTGGACTGCAAAAATCAATTCATCAAAATCTCCCTAAATGGTTTTCTCTCTGAAGTTGGCATAAAAACCTGACATCCGACTCTGGCATTTATTGAATGTGTAACCTGAGGCAAGGCATTTAATCCCTTTGAGGTGCAATTTTCTTTGTATGTGAAATAAGACTCATCTCCTTGAGATTCCAACGAGGTAATGAAGGTATAGCTCTCTGGTAAAATTTACAGTGCTGAGTGTGTGTTACTGGTGGTTACATTATTTCCACAGACACATACATAGGCTCCTGACATATCTTCCAACTTGCTACCCTGCCTTCTCTGCCTGCCCTGGATCCCATGTCCTCTAGCCTATTTGAGAATTTTACTCCTGCAGGAGTCTCCCCTATCTACTGGAACATTCCCATCAACATAAAACACATAAACATATAACATAAAACACATATGGTACTAGCTCCCAGTTTTAAAAAATTACCCTCTTTTGACCCTGTGTTTCTCTCCTGCTGCAGTCTCATTTCTCTGCCTTTCTTTGTAGAATGACTCAAAAAAAAAAAAAAAAAAAAAAAAAAGATGGCTCTACTCACTGCCTCCACTTACTCTTCTTTCAAGTCCCCTTGAGATGACCCTGAACAGGATTTTATCCTCACCATTCCATAAAACCAGTCCTACTATGGTTACCAGGGAGCTCCTTGCTGCAGATCCAGTGGTGAATTCTCAGTCCGCCTCTTACCGGATATCCTAGCAGTAATTGAAACTGTTCACTCCCTCCTCCTTGCACCTACTTCCTTGGCTTTTGAGGCACTGCTCTTCTGGTTTCTTCATACCTGGCTTGCTGGCTCCTCCTCTTCCAGATCTCTAAATGTTGCCAGCCTCAGAGCTGAGTCCTCTGTTCTAATTGCATTTACTCCCCCAGGAAATCTCCTCCCATCCCACAGCTTTGAATATCATCAATATGCTGTCAATTCCAAAAGGCTTATTTCTAGCCCAATGTTGCCTGTGGACACCAGATGATATGTCCAACAACCTACTCAACATCTCCACTTTTCACTTCCTCTTACATTCCACATCCAATCCATCAGCAAATCTATTCAAAGTTCAGCTTCTCACCACTTCCACCAACTAGTCCCAGCTGTAAATCTCTCTCTCCTAAGCAACTACAATAGGTTGCTAACAGTTCCTGCATCTACACTTGCCTTCCTGTAGTGAATTATGTACATGACAGCAAGACTTATCCTTTTAAAATTTAAATCTTATTATGCCATTCCTCTGTACAACACCCCAATAGATTTCTTTAAAATTCTAAAGGCCTATAAGGCCCCTGGTTGCACAGTGGTTAAGAGCTCAGTTGCTAACCAAAAGGTTGGCAGTTCAAATCTACCAGCTGCTCCTTGGAAACTCTGTGAGGCAGTTCTACTCTGTCCTGTAGGGTCACTGTGAGTCGGAATCGACTTGACAGCAAAGGATATAAGACCCCACATAAACTGGTCCCTAACATATCTTTGACCTCATCTCTTGCCACTCTTCCTCTGGATCACTCAGCTTCAACCTCACTGGCCAACTTCCTGGTCCTAGAACATGCTAAGTGGGTTTCCAGCTCAGGGCCTTTACACTCACTGTTCTCTGTGCTGGATTTCCCTTTCCCAGAAGGTCTATTGCTTTAGTTTTCTATTGCTGTGGTCACAATTACCACAATCTTAGCAGCTTAAAGCAGCATCCATCTATTTTCTCACAGTTCTATAGGTCAGAAGTCTAGCACAGTGTAGCTGGACTCTATTCAGGGTCTCACAAGGTTGAAATCAAGGTGTAAGCTGGCTGGACTCTTATCTGGTGATTCTGAGAAAGAATATACTTCAAAGTTCATTCAAATTGTTGAAAGAACTCAGTTTCTTGTTGTTGTATGACTGAGGTCCCCATTTCCTTGACTCTAAGCTTATAGAGTCAGCACATGTTTCTTCTCATGGCCCCTCCATCTTCAAACAGCAATGGCTGATGTTGAGTCCTCATGCTTTGAATCTTTCTGATTTCTTCTGCTTCTGATTCTGCTCTCTGCTTTTTTCAAGTGATTACACAGGACTCACCCTGATAACCTCCCTGTTTTAAAGTCAACTGATTAGTAACCTTAATTTGTGCTTTTTGTCATGTAACATAACTTAGCATATTCATAGGAGTGACATCAGGGGGCAGAGGTTATGGGGACCAAAATTCTGCTATAACAACCTTTCTCTCACTCTCAGCCATTCTGCCAATACCACCTAATTCTCCGATGCCCCCATCTAAACAGAGCCCACCATCCCGTTCTGCCTTTGCTCTCTAACACCTTACCGCTTCTTCTTCATTGCACTTACGGATATCTGTCATTACATTAGATAAAACTATTTTATTTGCTTAGTTTATTATCTGTCTCTCTCCACTAGAATGTAAGCTGGGACTTTGTTTTATTTACTGCTCTAAATCCAGCACCTGGAATTGTACCTGGAACATAGGAGGGGCTCAATAAATATTTGTTGAATAAATAGTTAAGCACTCGGCTGCTGACCCAAAAGGTGGATGGTTTTAATCCACGAGCAAAAAAGACCTGGCAATCCGCTCCTGTAAAGATTTCAGCCTAGGAAACCCTATGGGACACTTCTACTGTGTCCTATTTGGTCACTCTGCGTTGAAATTGACCTGACAGCACATAACAACAACAATGACAAATGTAAATAAATGAATGGTACTTCCTCAACCTCCTTAATATCTCAGATTGTCTGTCTTAAGCAATTAGCTAGTTCTCTGTTTCTTAAAATACCTTTCTAGTAGTTTAGTAAGTTATCAGTCAGCAGGCATTTGGGCATCTCTACAAACCCTACCCTGTTCTGGGCATTTCCTGGGCTATGCTGAATTTTGCATGAGGAAGTTTTCATCTTTGGTGCATACTTGAAATATCATAGAAGTTAAAATAAGACAGACAAGGGGATATGACTCTTACTTCACAACTCTGATGAAAGAAATATCATGTTCCCTTATTTTAGTTCATAAATTGAATCTGTTTTGAACCCTTATCCTCCTGGACTAGTAGGAAATATCAAGTCCTTATTAGTAATCAGTGATTCAAAAATGAAATACTCTCATCAGGGAACTAACTGGTTAGTAAGTTTGATTAACTGTATTGATAATATATTATTTTTACATGTCTTCAGGGTACTAATGTATTAAATGATAAATGAGAGATACTGAAAACATGTTTCAGGAGTATATGTTGGGGAAAATGTGTAGGCATAGACATTAATTCTGGGGACTGGGAACTGGAGTCAGGGGTGCATATAAGGTAGACCCTAGTGGATGGGTAGAACCTGGACAAATGGTGGTGGAAAGGGCAGACAAAGTTGGAGAGGGAAGTGTAAGCAAAAAATGTGCAGAATGAAAGAAAAGGCTGTGTATAGGAAACTGGGAGTGGCAGAGAGGAGCATATCGGAAAAAAAAAAAAAAAAAACCCACATCATACACTACATACTCTCAAATTAATTCCAAGTTGTAGATTATATATCTAAATATTAATGGCAAAAAATAAAACTTCTACAAGATAATAAAGGGCCTCTGGATAGTAAAGACTTTTAAACAGGATAGTGAAAAAATGTAATAAAAAGGAAAAGTGATAAATTGGACTTTATTAGACTTAAAACCTTCTGTTCATCAAAAGATACCATTAGGAGGGTAAAAGAAGGTGGGAAGCCCAAGATGGTGACTTAGACTGACACACCAGGATGTCTCCCTACATTAAAGACCTGAGAAACTGAATGAAACAGATACAGATGACAACCTTGGAACCCTGAACATCAAACGGAAGGATGAAGAATTAGACTGAGCCCAGAGTGGAAAGAGAGAGAGAAAACAAAAAACAAAAAAACAAAACAGCGACCGTGGAGAGATACAGACCCTTGATGCCTTGACACCTAGCTTGGGACAATGTGACCATCTTGGGACAAAGCAGGCAGTGTTCTCCTATAAAGAACACAGGAAGGCAATTATATGGAACTCACAAAGAGATTCTGTGTAAACAAACATGGAATGAACCAAGGTGAGCAGGACACAGGCCAGGGCCAAAAAGGGAAAATGCAGGAAGATGGGGCAGGAGCTCCAGTGATCCTGCTGATTATGGAGAAACGAGGGAGCCAGGAACTGGAGAAGGGTCTACTTGCTAATGGCAGAGGCTGACCATTTGGCCCAGAAACACCCGGTGAATAGTAAAACTGCAGAGTAGCATCTAGAGGCCCCTACCGAGCCAGCCTCCACATGCACCCCCTACATGTAAATGGGCCAGCCGCAGTTGCCGGGGGTGGATAGGCAGGAGAGACTCTTGCTGCACCTGCAGCCAGTGGGGGTAAGCTTGTGCCTGCTTCCCAGAGACTGGCGGAGTGTGCCTGCAGGCTGGTGACCAGCAGGAGAGCACCTGCCACCCAGCAACCGGAGGGAGCATACCTGCAGTCGGTGACTGGCAAGAGAGCACCTGTAGCTCAGTGATGCCTGCAGTGAACACACCTGTAGCCAAGTAACAAGTACAAGCACACCTGCAGCCTGGAAACTGGCAGAAGCGTCCCTGTGTCAGCTGCCTAGTGACCAGCACAATCCCCCCGAGACTGCACAGTAACTAGAAATACACCCAGTGCCATTGCCCAGCAATGAATGGGTGTGCACAACTCTCTAGCCCAGTGACTAGCAAACTCACCCCTGTGCACTCTTCCAGTGACCACTGGGCACATCTCAGCAGGCATATCCCATCACCAGTGACTTCCAGGTGCATCCTGACAGATTCCAATGACAAGTAGGCACTCCCGTGTCAATACCCAATGACCATCTGGCTGCAACATCACCCATCCTACACCCAGCCAGTTCTTGTAGGCTGGCCCCACACACACTGAGACCCCTTGATCTCCCACCACCTACCGAGGCAATAACTCATGCCCCCATAAAGGGCCTACCCCATCCATTTGGGTAACATTGCTAACCTGTGGCTACGAAGATGAATTATCCTGCTAGCCTCAACCTAAAAGAACCCCATGGTCCCACAAGGATTGTGGAGGGATCAAGGCCACCCAATGCTTGTCATCACAAAACAAAAAATCTAGATGAAGCAAACAAACATATAATCAATCAATCAATAAAATAACACCTGAATACCTTGGAGACAGCAGACAATATCAAATTATAGAAAATACAGGACAAGATGGCTCAAGCAAGCGACCAAAAAAAGGGATGGATAAATTTCCACAGAAAGAAATGGCAATAGAACTACCTGATAAGTAATTCAGAAGACTTACGTAGAGGATCCTCAAAGAGATCAAGGAAAACACAGACAAAACTTTAGAAGAATTCAGAAAAACAATACAAGAATAAAATGACAAAATAGACAATTAGAAACAATACAAAAGCAGCAACTAGAAGTTCAGAAGCTTAACAATAAAATATCAGAAATAGATAACTCAATGGCAGGACACAGAAGTAGAACTAAATCAATGGAAGAAAGGATCACTGAAATAGAGGATAAATCCCTTGATACTAATTTATTTGAGGAATAATCAGAAAAATGAATAAAGAAAAATGAAGAAAGCCTAAGAGTTATATGGGACACTATTAAGAGAAACAATCTATGCATGATTGTAATTTCAGAACAGGAGGAGACAAGAAAAAGCATGGAGAGAATTTTTGGAGAATTGCTGGCAGAAAGCTTCCCTGATATCATGAAAGATGAGGTTTCCATCCAAAAAGCTCAATGAACCCCATACAGGATAGATCTCAAAAGATATCATTATCAAACTTTCCAAAACCAAAGACAAAGAAAGAATTCTGAGAACAGCACATGAAAAATGAAATATCACATACAAAGGGACACTATCTTAGTTATCCAGTGTTGCTATAACAGAAATACCATAAGTGGACGGCTTTAAAAAGAGAAGTTTATTTTCTCACAGTAAAGTAGGCTTAAAGTCCAAATTCAGGGTGTCAACTCTGGGGGAAGGCTCTCTCTCTGTCGACTCTGGAGGAAGATTTCTTGTCATCAATCTTCCCTTGGTCAAGGAGCTTCTCAGGCTCAGGGACCCCAGGCCCAGAGGACATGCTGTGCTCCAGGTGCTGCTTTCTTGGTGGTATGAGGTCCCCAACTCTCTGCTTGCTTCCCTTTCCTTTATCTCTTGAGAGGTAAAAGGTGGTGCAGGCCATACTCAGGGATACCCCCTTTACATTGGATCAGGGAGGTGACCAAGTAAGGGTGGTGTTGCAAGCCCACCCTAATCCTCTCAACAGAAATTTACAATCACAAAATGGAAGACAACCACACAATACTGAGAATCATGGCCTAACCAATTCAATACACACATTTTTTGGGGGGATGTAATTCAATCCATGACAGATACCAATAAGACTAAGCTATGACTTCTTGGCAGAAACGATGCAGGCAAGGAGGCAACGGGATGACATATATAAAACCCTGAAGGAAAAGAATTGCCAACTAAGAATCATATATCCAGCAAAACTGTCTCTCAAATATGAGGGTGAAGTTAGGACATTCCTAGACAAACAGAAATTAGGGGTATTTGTAAAAACCAGACCAACCTTACAAGAATATTAAAGGGAGTTTTTTGGACAGAGAACCAATGGCATCAGATAACAACCATGACAGCATCACCCAGATACCAACTCAGACAAAGAACTCTCAAAATTAAGATAAGGCTGAAAACAGAACCACAGATGTCAATCTGAAATCGATGACAACTTCAAAACAAAAAGGGGGAATGAATGGTGTGGTTATAGAACTTCTGTATGGACAGGAAATCAAGGTGATATCAAAAAATAACAGACTGTTTTAAACATAGAATGATAAAGGTAAACCTCGCAGTAATCACAAAGAAAGTTAGCACACCCAAGCACCAAAATGGAAACCCTGGTGGAGTAGTGATTAAGAGCTATGGCTGCCAACAAAAAGGTCAGCGGTTTGAATCTACCAGGCATTCCTTGGAAACTCTATGGGGCAGTTCTACTCTGCCCTATAGGGTCGCTGTGAGTCAGAATCTACTTGATGGCAATGAGTTTTTTTTTAGCTATGCACCAAAATAAAGAAGAAAAAAAAAGACTCAATAAACACAAAATCAACAAAAACAAAGGAAATGAAAAGACAATCTCTGAACAAAAAGAACTCAGCACAGAAAATTAAATGGAACAAAGAAACGATCAACACCACACACACACACACACGTATTACAAAATGACAGCAATAAATTCATATCTATTGATAATCACTCTCTGAATGTAAATGGTTGAAATGCGCCAGTCAAGAGGCAGAGAGTCACAGACTGGATTAAAAAAAAAAGCAAAAAAACATGACCCATCAAGATGTTGCATACAAAGACATAAATAAGTTAAAAATCAAAGAATGGAAAAAAAACCCAAACAAACAGTAACAACAACAAAAAACCCAGCAGTAGCATGATTAATCTCTGATAAAATAGACTTTAACTCAAACTCCGTCATAAGAGACAAGGAAGGACGTTATACAATGATTAAGGAATCAATCACCAAGAGGACATATTCATAATAAATATTTATGTACCCAGTGACAGAGCTCCAAAATACATAAAACAAATCCTAACAGAATTGAAAAGGGAAATAGTTCTACAACAGTAGGAGAATTTAACACAACACTTGCAATGATGAACAGAACAACTAGAAAGAAACTCAGCAAAGACACAGGAGATCTAAATAATACAATCAACCAACTTGACCTCATAGACATATACAGAGCACTCCACCCAACAGCAGCACAGTACACATTCTTCTCCAGTGCGCGTGGATCATTCTCTAGAATAGATTATATTCTAGGCCACAAAGCAAGCCTCAATAAATTAAAAAAATCAAAGTAATACAAAACATACTCTCAGATCACAATGCTATAAATTTAGAAATCAGTAACAGGAAGAACAAGGAAAAAGGGCAAATACTTGGAAACTGAATAACACCATGCTTAAAAACCAATGGGTAATAGAAGAAATTAAAAAAAGAAAACAATTCCTAGAATCAAAGGAGAATGAAAATACAACATACCAAAATCTTTGGGACAGAGCTCAAGCAGTGCTCAGAGGTCAATTTATTGCAGTAAACCCACACATCAAAAAAGAGAAAGGGCCAAAATCAACACCTTAACCCTACAACTCGAATAAATAAAGAGGAGCAAAAGAAGCCCACAACTGCCAGAAAAAAGGAAATAATAAAGATTATAGTGGAAATAAATGAAATAGAGAACAGAAAAACAATTGCAACAATCAACAAGTCCAGAAGTTGGTTCTTTGACAAGATCAATAAAATTGAGAAACTACTGGCTAAATTGACAAAAATAGAATAGGAAAAGATGCAAATAACCCAAATAAGAAGTGAGATGGGTGGCATTACACCACAACCAACTGAAATAAAAAAGATCATAGTAGAATACAAATTTGAAAACCTAGAGGAAATGGACAAATTCCTGGAAACACACTACGTACCTAAACTAACACAAACTGAGGTAGAAAAATCTGAATAGGCTTGTAACAAAAATAGAAATTGAAGCGGTCAAAAAAAAAAAAAAAATCTACCAACAACAAAAAGCCCTGGCCCAGGCGGTTTCACTGGAGAATTCTATCAAACATTCAAAGAAGAGTTGACACCAATTCTATTCAAACTATTCCAGATCATAGGAAAGGAAGGAATACTCCTGAATTCATCCTATGAAGCCAGCATGACCCTGATGCCAAACCCAGGTAAAGACATCACTAAAAAATAAAATTATAGACCAATATTTCTCTTGAACATTGATGCAAAAATTCTCAACAAAATTTTAGCAAATAGAATACCCAAAATTATACCTCATGACCAAGTGGGATTCATACCAGGTATGCAAGAATTTTTTTGCAAGAATGGTTCAACATTAGAAAATCAATCAACATAATTCATCACATAAATAAAACAAAGGAAAATAATCACATGATCATCTCATTTGATGCAGAAAAGGTATTTGGTAAAGTCCAGCAACCACTCCTGATAAAATTTCAGCAAAATAGGAATTGAAGGAAAATTCCTCGATGTGATTTAAGGCATATACAGTAAACCAACAGGTAACATTATTCTCAGTGGAGAGAGACTGAATGCATTGCCGCTGAGAATGGGAACCAGGCACAGACGCTTTTTATCACCACTGTTATTCAACATTGTACCGGAAGTCATAGCTAGAGCAATAACAGCAATAAGACAAGAAAGGGAAATAAAGGGCATCCAAATTGATAAGGTCCCTCCTGATAACATGTCCAAAGTATGTGAGATGTAGTCTTGCCGTCTTTGCTTCCAAGGAGCATTCTTGTTGTACTTCATCCAAGACAGATTTGTTCATTCTTTTGGCAGTCCCTAGTGTATTCAATATTCTTTGCCAACACCATAATTGAAAGGCATCAATTCTTCTCCGGTCTTCCTTATCCATAGTCCAGCTTTCACATGCATATGAGGCAATTGAAAACACCATGGCTTGGGTCAGGTGCACCTTTGTCCTCAAGGTGACATCTTTGCTTTGCAGAAGATTTGCCCACTGCAATGCCTTGTTTGATTTCTTGATCTCTGCTTCCATGGGCATTGATTGTGAATCCGTGTAAAATGAAATCTTTGAAAACTTCAAACTTTTCTTCCTTTATCGTGATTTTGCTTCTTGATCCAGCTGTAAGGATTTTTTGTTTTCTTTATGTTGAGGTATAATTCATACCGAAGGCTGTGGTTTTTGATCTTCATCAATAAGTGCTTCAAGTCCCTTTCACTTTCAGCAAGCGAGGTTGTGTCATCTGCACATCACAGGTTGTTAGTGAATCTACCTCCAATCCTGATGTCACATTCTTTTGGATATAGTCCAGCATCTTGGATTATTTGCTCAGCATACAGATTGAATAAGTATGGTGAAGGATACAACCCTGAATCACAACTTCCCTGATTTTAAACCACACAGTAATCCCTTGTTCTGTTCGAACCACTGCCTTTTGGTCTATTACAGGTTCCACATAAGCACAATTAAGTGTTCTGAAATTCCCATTCTTCATAATATTATCTATAATTTGTTATGAACCACCCAGTCAAATGCCTTTGCATGGTTTATAAAACACAAGTATACATTTTTCTGGTAGTCTCTGTTTCAGCCAGGATCCATCTGACATCAGCAATGATATCTCTCATTCCATGTTCTCTTCTAAATTCAGCTTGAATTCCTGGCAGTTGCCTGTTGATGTACTGATGCACCCACTTTTAAGTGTTCTTTAGCAAAAATTTACTTGTGGGTGATATTAATGATTGTGTTCAATAATTTCTGCATTTTGTAAGATCACCTTTCTTTGGAATGAGCACAAACATGGATTTCTTCCAGCTGTTTGGCCAAGTAGCTGTCTTCCAAATGTCTTGGCATATGAGTGAGCACTTCCAGCACTGCATCCCTTTGTTGAAACATCTCAATTGGTATGTCATCAATTACTGGAGCCTTGTTTTCACCAATGCCTTCAGTACAGCTTGGACTTCTTTCTTCAGTACCATCAGTTTTCGATCACATGCTATCTCCTGAAATGGTTGAATGTAAACCAATTCTTTTTAGCACAGTGACTCTGTATTTCTTCCATCTTCTTTTGATGCTTCCTGTGTCATTTAGTCTTTTCCCCATAGAATCCTTCAATATTGCAACTTGAGGCTTGAATTTTCTCTTCAGTTCTTTCTGTTAGAGAAATGCTAAGCCCGTTATTCCCTATTGGCTTTCTAACTCTCGGATTGCACATTTTATTATAATACTTTCCTCTGTCTTCTTGAGTCACTGTTTGAAATCTTGTTTTCAGCTCTTTTACTTCATTATTTCCTCCTTTTAATTTAGCTACTCTATGTTTGAGATTGAGTTTCAGAGTCTTTTCTGATATCCATTTTGGTCTTCCCTTTCTTTCCTGTCTTTTTAATGATCTCTTGCTTTCTTCATGCATTAAGTCCTTGATGTCATTCCACAACTCCTCTGGTCTTTGGTCATTTGTGTCTAATGCTTCAAATCTGTCTTGAGATGGTCTCTAAATTCAAGTGGAATATACTCAAGGCCATACTTTGGCTCTTGTAGACTTGTTCTCATTTTCTTCAGCTTCAACTTGAACTTGCATATGAGCAATTGATGGTCTGTTCTGCTGTCAATCCCTGGCCTTGCTCTGACTGATGATATTGAGCTTTTCTATCATCTCTTTCCACAGATGTAGTCAATTTGATGCCTGTGAATTCTATCTGGCCCATTTATGTTGCTGAAAAAAGGTATTTGCAATGAAAAAGTTGTTGGTCTTGCAAAACACTATCATGAAATCTCTGGTGTCATTTCTATCACCAAGGCCATATTTTCTAACTACTTTTCTTTTTTTGTTTCCAACTTTTGCATTCCAATCATCAGTAATTATCAAAGCGTCTTGATTGCATGTTTGATCAATTTCAAATGCAGAAGTTGATAAAAATCTTCAGTTTCCTCATCTTCAGCATTTGTAGTTGGTACATAAATTTGAGTAATAGTCATATTAACTGGTCTTCCTTGTTGTCATATGGATAGTATCCTATCACTGACAGTGTTGTACTTCAGGATAGATCTTGAAATGTTCTTTTTGACTATGAATGCAATGCGATTCCTCTTCAATTTGTCATTCCTGGCATAGTATACCATAAGAATGTCTGATTCAAAATGGCCAATACCAGTCCATTTCAGCTCACTAATGCCTAGCATATTGGTTTTTACATGTTCCATTTCATTTTTGACAACTTCCAATTTTCCTAGATTTGTACTTCATACATTCCACATTCCTGTTTTTAATGAATGCTTGCAGCTGTTTCTTCTCATTTTGAGTCATACCATATCAGCAAACGAAGGTCCCAAAAGCTTGATTCCATCCACATCATTAAGATGGACTCCACTTTGAGGAAGCAGCTCTCCCCCAATCCTATTTTGAGTGTCTTCCAGCACTGTATCAGACAATGTTTTATTGCTATTCATAAGGTTTTCTCAGAAGTAGACCATCAGGTCCTTCTTCCTAGTTTGTCTTAGTCTGGAATCTCACCTGAAACCTGCCAACCATGGCTGACCCTGCTGGTATTTGAAATACTGGTGGCATAGCTTCCAGCAACACAGCAACATGTAAACCAATATAGTACAACAAGCTGACAGACGTGTGGGGGGATGGTATTACGCTGAGTGAAATAAGTCAATCACAAAAGGACAAATATTGTATGAGACCACTATTATGAAAACTCAAAAAAGTTTACACACGGAAAGAAACAATCTTTGAGGGTAACAAAGGAGGGGAAGATTGGGGGCGGTGGGAAGCCACTAACTAGATAGTAGACATACGTTAACTCTGGTGAAGGGAAGGCAATACTTAATATAGAAGTAGCACAACTTGGCTAAGGCAAAGGAAGCCACTGAGAGACAGGAAAAACCAGAGGAATGGAAATGGGGAACCCAGGGAGGGTGGCGGAGAGGTTGGCAGGGACAGGCGGAGAGTGCTGACACATTGCAGGGATTGCAGCTAATGTCATGAAACCATTTACATATACATTTTTGAATGGGAACCTAATATACTCTGTAAAGTTTCACCTAAAGCACAATAAAATGTTCCAAAAAAAAAAAAGAGTAAAAGAACAAGTGACAGAGTAGGAGAGGATATATGCAACACATGTAACAAAAAACTTGTGTCCAGAATATATAAGTAACTTCTATTAATCTATAAGAAAATAACAGACAACCCAATGGAAAAATGGGCAAGAGATTCTACTACACAGTTTTTAAAAGAGGATGTTCAACTGAACAACTGTTATTATTACCTAACTTTCCCAGGCGACTCTGACTCATGGAGACATTATGTACAGCACAAAGAAATGTTGCCAGGCCCTGCATCATCCTCACAATTGTCAGCACGTTGGATTCCATCATTGTGGCTGTTATGATAAGCCATCTCACTGATGATCCTCCTAGCCCTTGTTGGCCTTCTACTTCTACCCTTGAACATGATATCCTCCTCTAGCAATTGATTCTTCCCAGTTACAAGCCCAAAACAACTGAGGCAGACAACGTTCTGTTGTGATTGGAAGATTTTTATCTGCTAACTTTCACAAGTAGATCACCAGACCTTTCTTCCTGGTTTTGTCTTAGTCTGGAAGCTCTGCTGAAACCTGCTCACCAAGGGTGACCCAGCTGGTATTTGAAATACTGGTGGCGTAGCTTCCAGCATCATAGCAACATACAAGCCATGACAGTGTGACAAACTGACAGGCAGGTAGTGGCAAATAAGCAGTAAACATAAAAATTTTAATTAGTTATGGGAAATGCAAATTAAAATCACAATTCGATAACACTCATATTAGTTGCCATTGAGTTGCCTAGGACTCATAGTGACCCTATGTATAACAGAACAAAACGCTGCCCCGGTCCTGCACCATCTTCATAATTATTCCTATTTTTGAGTCCATTGTTTTGGTCACTGCACCAATCCATCTCACATAGGGCCTCCCTTGCCTTCACCAACCCTCAACTTTTACCAACTCTGATGTCCTTTTTTAGCGATTGTTGTTTCCTGATGTGTCCAAAGTAAATGAGTCAAAGTCTCACCAGCCTCACTTCTAATGGGCACTTTTGTGTATGTGTATTTTTTCTAATACTGACTTGTTCATTCTTCTGGCAGTCCATGGTATATTCAATATTCTTCACCACCACCGAAGTTCAAATACATCAATTCTTTTTCTGTCTTCATTTCTCATTTTCCAGTTTCTGCATGCATATGAGGCAATTGAAAAGATCATGGCTTAGATTAGGTGCACTTTAGTCATCAAAGTGACAGCTTAGATTTCAACACTTTAAAGAAGAGGTCTTTTGCAGCAGATTTTCCCAATGCAATACAGACGTGTTGTTGTTAGTTGTCATCAAGTCGATTCTGACTCACGTTGACCCAATGTGTGCAGAGTAGATGTGCTCCATAGGGCTCATAGGGCTTTCAAGGATGTGGCCTTTGGGAAGCAGATTGTCAGGACTGTCTTCCCAGGCATTTCTATATGGCTTGAAACCTCAAACTTTTTGTCTAGTAGTTGAGTACTTAACCATTTTTTGCCACCCAGGAACTCCTGAAATACCCACTAGAGTAGGCTAAAATCTAAGACTGGCGCTACCAAGAAGTGTTGGTGAAGACATGGAGGAATCCAAATTCTCATACATTGCTGATGGGAATGTAAATTACTACAAGCATTTTAGAAAATGATTAGACATTATTTACAAATGCTGGGTATATACATACCTTATGACACCGTAATACCATTCCTAGGAATATACACATGATCACCAAGAAATGTGTACAAGAATATTCAGAGCAGCCTTATTCATAGTAGCCTCAAATTGGACACAACCCTAACTAATGTCCATCAACAGTAGAATGAATAAGTAAATGTTGTATATTCATGTGACAGAATGTGAGACAATTAAGAAAATGAACAAATTATAGCCACACACAACAACATGGATAAAGGTAAACAACATAATGTTGAGTGAATGAAGCCAAAAATTAAAAATGTGTGATTCCATTTATTTAAGTTAGTTCAAAACAAAGAGAGTCAAATGGTATTTAGGGGTAATGCTTATATGACAAAATTATAAAGAAACAAAAGGAGTGATAACAATAAAAGTCAAGATGGTGGTTTCCTTTGTGGAAGAGGGAAAGGTAACAGGAAGGGGTTCTGAATGACAACTTTCTTGATCTGGGTGGTAGCCACACAAAGGTTCACTGCAACTGGGGGGCCTTCCCCCCAGGACCACACAGCAGATTAGCAGTGACATTTGTTGTGGCTGTGTTTCAATGGATCTGAAAGCCCACTGATGGTTTTTGAGCAGTGGTTAATATGGATAGAGCTATACTTAGAAAGATTAATTTGGTAGTCAGATGTAGGGGAGATTGACTGGGGAATGACTGGCGCCAAGGAAAAGTATGTAAAGCTTTGGGGTGAAAGGCAACGAGGGCTCCTGAACTAGTGAAGATCTAAGGGAGAGATGACTGACTGCAATACCACTTAACCCTTTCACGACCCAATTGTTTTTTCCTTTTCCCTATGTGTTTTCAGTAATGGAGGGCATGCTGAATCATTGAGTGTGTCTAAATTTTTGGTGGGTGATACGATTTTTGTTTTATGCCTCATTTCACAAATCATACCCTCAGAGTCCATAGGCATTTATGTGTACCCTTTGTGAACACAAATTCTACCCCCAGAGTCCAGAGGGAAAAAAACCGAAACCTACTGCTGTCAAGTCAATTCTGACTCATAGCAACCCCACAATTTTCCAAGGCTATAAATCTCTACAGAAGCAGACTGCCACATCTTTCTTCCATGGAGCTGCTGGTGGTTTCAAACTGCCGACCTTTCAGTTAGCAGTCGATTGCTTTAACCACTGCACCACAAGGGCTCCCCCAGAGGTGTATATGTGTACCAAATAAAAATTTTTCAGAGTTCATGTTTTTTCTCCCCAAAATTCAATGATTCAGCACCAGTTAATACAATACCCTGTAAAAACAGTAATTTTCAGCACATGCCTGTTTTTTCCATTTGAAACTGTTATATAGGGCCCTGCCTGTTACCAGCACGTACTGTCAGTGGGACAGTAGCTCCCCAATGAATCCCAGAGGTACAAAAAGTAAGTGGTAGCTATATATACCACTGGTCCTGAAAGGGTGAACAAATTAGGAGCTAACATATAAAAAATAAAATAAATATAAACCATATAAAATGTCAGAGTAGAAACATGAATTATAACCAGATCATTAGAGGTGACCATTCTACACTGCAGATGGCTGATTGACTTTGGGATCTAATTGTGACACCCACCCTCCCTGCCTGAGGTCATATATAACCTGATGGTTATAGAGTCATGTGGCCCAATTAGCGTGGTTATGGAAACCTCAATGTCTATCATCCTAATTTTCTGTGTATTTAAAAACACACCCTAGATGACGCTCGAAGGTAGTGCTTTGCATCCCGTAAGTATTGTGATTTTCCTAGGATGCTGCTGGCCTCACACCATAGTAGACTGCCTGATACATTTGCTCTTACAATACCCCACAGTTTATTGCTAAAAATGAATGCAAGTGGCATCGAAATGCTTCCCAACAGCTTTTACCAGCTCTCTTCATAAAGCAAGGAGACCGTAAAGCAGGCAGACGTTAAACATCTGAGTCAAAGCTGCATCTCTCTGTCTAAGCCCGAAGTCATTGGGCTGGCACTGATGTGTGGCTGGGAACCATTTCCGCTTGTCTTCCCTGCCAGAGCATATGGGATGGCACTAACCAAGAATTACAGACTCGGAATCCTGAAATTCCACAAAATTAATGAACTGTAATGTTTTCACAGAGATGGGGGAAACGGAAGAACTATTGGTTAGGAAAATGGCTTGACTTAGCAACCCGTAAGCTACTGTCGGTTCTGCTGCTTTTTATGTGCTAAATGCTGCCCCAGCACTTGGATTTGTAGCCTGTGCATCTCGGTGGGAATTGTACATGTGAGTGCTAAAAGCTTCCAAACCAATGCAATGAGATTTTGAGTGTTCAGAAGACTTTGGTTGACTTTAAATAATTTAATGCCTTGTAAAATCAGGAGCAAGTCCTGAAAAACTGCAGTGTACACAAGAGAAACTTGACTGTTGGCTGCCCATTCTTTTTCTGATTGCTTCTTCACCTATCTTTATGGAATTTATGATTTCCCTGTTTTGCTCAGTGTTTTCTTTCTAATCTATAAAGCCAACACTTATTTTCTCTCTTGCATGCCTGTTGGAACATTGCGAACTCTGTCAAAAATGTTTCAGAACAAGGTATCTATCATTTGTTGAGAACTTAGTATGTTCCAGGTATTTTGTTGGTTCTTTACACATATTATTTCTACACGGTTATCACCACCTTATGAGTCCCTGGGTGGTGCAGATGGTTAATACGCTTGGCTGCTAACTGAAAGGTTGGAGGTTCAAGTTCATCCAGAGGGTCCTCAAAAGGAAGGCTTGGTGATCGGCTTCCAAAAACTCAGTCAAAAACCCTAAGGAGCACTTCTACCCTGATACATGTGAGGTCACCACGAGTCAGAACCAACTTGATGGCAACTGGTCAAGGTAAAGTAAAGGTACCACCATCTTATACATGAGAGAGTAGAAACGCAGGCTGGTTAAATACGGTCCAAGGTCACAAATTGGTAGTGGCTTAGTTAGTATCAGAATCTATAGCTGACTGACTCAAATGGATTTTTCTTTCCATTCTGGCTCTCTACCTCCCATCTAAAAATTAACAAAGTAATCTGAGCCCAATTTTTACCACCCAAGGGTTTTGGTAAGCTCAGTGCTTTATCAAATTGAATTGTACATTTGCTTTTTTCATTTCGGTCTCCTACTCCCTTTTTTTTTTTTTTTTTACTCCCAGGGGTGGTTAAGCCCTTACTGGGCTTCAAGCTGGAGCTCTCCCGGACCCAGAGGTCTGGCTGAGGTTTTTCAGTCTTAGGAAATGTCCATTTGCTCCAGGCTGCAAACTTTGAGCAGCTTTGCTGCTGAGTCTAGGTTTATCCTGGAGCTGGAAACATCACTAACCATGTCCCCATCTGGCAGATAAATCTTGCCATCATCATGCCTGTCACTGGCCACATCTCACATGCCCTGGGCTGTCCCCAGAAGAAGGATTGCTTCTCCAGTCGACTGTTTAGGCCCTGAATCACTGCTGCATACATCATCCAGGCAAATCAGATCAAGCCGAGAGTGAATTCATTGCACATGTTGAAGAGTGATTTCACCCAATAAAATACAAAATGTGTCACAGCTGATCTAGCACTCACCAAGGCAACCTTGCCGAGAGTGGCCTGGTTGTTTATTGGGAAAGGAAAGTTTGGGAGAGGAGTTAGAGAACTACTCTGCGATTACTGGCAAGTCTGCAGTAAGGAAAGATCCTAAAACAGTGGTGCATAAAAAAAGTTTTAGTCTTTTTATAACAATGACTTTCAAATACACTCGTAAGTAGGGAAAATAGTAAAATGAGGCCCATATACCCATCAAATCAGATTCAGTAACTACTAAGATTTTGTTATATTTGCTTCATTTATTTCTAAAAACCTGCTTTTTGAGTCAAAATTAGGTTATCAGCTTACAGACCTAAAGTATCCCAGAGAAAAGGGGTAGTGAGAGTCTGTGAATGGTTCTTGGACTTCCTATTACTTTTTCAGAACAAATAGATTCTCGTTTACTTCACAATGTTCATTGAGTGCCAGTTCTACACCAGACTCTGCTATGCATAAGTCAAACCAAACCCATCGCTGTTGCGTCGATCCGACCCAGAGCTGCATGATAGGACAGAGTGGAGCTGCCCATAGGGTTTCCAAGGCTGTCATCTTTATGGAAACAGACGGCCACTTCTGTCTTCTGTGAAGTGGCTGGTGGGTTTACCACTGGCCTTTCAGTTAGCATCCTGAGTAGTTAACCACTGTGCCACCAGGGCTCCTTCTGCTGTGCATAACCACTAAAAGTTACAAAAAATTTCAAAAAGAAAAGGGCAACATGACATGTAGGAAGAACATTGACTCTGACACATACTAGCTGCTCAGCAAATGGTTGTAATATTTGGAGTAATAAATTATTATTACAGTACCATTAGGATAAGGTCCTGCCCTTAAGGCATTTTCAACCTTGATGGGTGAGATAGATATTAAAAATATTAAGTGAGCAATGTTTTAAATCCTAGAACAGAATTATGTATGGGGGTGCCATGGAGAAAGTGAAGAGGGAATGAATTGTATCTAGGATGGGGACAATTGAACTGAGCCTGGACAGACACACTAGGTGCTCTCCAGGTGGGGGTTGGGGTGTAGGTGGTGGTAATGGAATTATAACCAAGTGGAGGGAAGAGCCCGAGTAAAGGCATAGAGGTGTGAACCTTACGGAGAGTTCATGGGACTGCAATTAGGCTCTATGACCGAACTGGTGGTTAGATACGGGCCACATCATAAAAAAAACTTTTATGCCTTTGAAGTTTATCCTGTAAGCAGGGGGAAGCCAGTGAAGAATTGCAAACCAAGAAGTCATGGGATTAGATCTGGAAGCTGTGCATGATGGGAGGCTTATAAAAGTAGAGGCAGGGAAACAAGATAGTAGGTGTTAGTCCAGGTGAAAGATGACAAGGACCTGAGCTAAGACAGTAGCAGATGAGGACAAAGAAAGAGACTAGATATGAGGAACATTTAGATGATAAACTCAACAGGCCTTAGCGGTTTACTAGATCTTTGATGGGGAAGGGGAGAAGTACAATGAGGAAGGGGGGAAGTACAATGAGGAAGGGGAGAAGCACAATGAGGAAGGGGAGAAGTATAATGAGGAAGGGGAAGGTATGAAAGCTGACTCTAGCTGTCCAGCTTCAGCGACTGGAGGGGGTTGGGGATGAGGAGTCAAGGTGATCTTCACGGACATGAGGGATTCGGAAGAAAAGTAAGTACTGAACACTGATTTAAGCAAGACTGATCGGAAAGCACGTGATAACAGAGAAAGACGATACTGCATTCTTATGGTTCTTGCTACCATTATATTTCAGTTTTATAATAGATCTCTCTGAAACTATATGGAGATGTAATATTTAGTTAACATTTTTAAAAAAAGCAATTAGTAGGTTCTGCTGTGCTAGGCACTAAGGATACTAATGTAACCTCATTAAAGCAGATGTCCCCATGGTCCAGTCCAGGAGCGGATCAACCAGTAAGCAAGGTGCACACAGGCTTACTTGTACTTACTAATCTGTAGTGAGCAATTTCACATGGGTTTCACCACATCTTTGCTTTGTGAAAAACAGGTGAGATTGTGCACTACAGATTAGTAAGTAAGCACAAGTAAACCTGTGTGTACCTTGCTTATTAGGTAATCTGTCCCATGTCCAGTCTTAAAGCAGGAACATGATAAAACAAACAAACAAAACTAGTTCATCAATTAAAAAGATATTTCAAAATAATCATTTTTTAAAATTTGCTTTTATTGAACATTTTAAAGGGACTCATCATTTTGAGAAACATTTCTCTTTTTACAACCTTTCGCTCTTCCATTCATTTCTCTTATACACTGCAAATGCTTCCCTGGCTGTCTTCAAAACCACCTCTGCTAATCCTTCCCCAGCCCTTGCTCTGGGTGATCCCCTTGGTCCTTCTCTTTCTCCCCCTTTTCTAGATTCTGTGCTATACAAGGCCAAAGGGCCAGAGGGCAAGAGCAGGCAGAAATTGATCAGACGGACAAAGCCAGAGATCTCCTTAGTGAGCAGTGATAGAGAATAGGCTGGAAACATATACAACTATAATTTTGATTTCATTACACCGAGATGAATATGCCATCTGTGATGATGGACACCTCGTTCCCCACTGATGTGTATATCATAATCATTTTGTGTTTATTTCTGTTGTAGGCAACTTTTATCTTAGGGAGGAAATGCCAACATTATAATGAGCCAGGAAAGCTTGCTTACTGGAACAGGGGCTGAGGGCAGCTCGTGTTAGCAGAGCTGCCTCTGCCTGGAAGCTGCGACTGTCTGTTCTCCTCTGAATTCACACTTCGGGCTGCTTGGGCTGGCATCACCTGTGGCACCATTTTGAGATTGGCTCTCACTGGGGTAAGAGTATGGCAAGACAGCCAGGGCTGAGCCAGCAGACTGCTGCAGATTTGGGGCTCTCCTTGCTCTTGGTAGCCTGTAACCGTTTTCTGACCTGCTGGCTGCTCATGTTCACCCCTTCAGCATTCCCGATTTCTAACTTTGCCCGGTCCCTTGCCTGACTATCTTCCTCCAGTAGCTCCAGGGCCTTCCAGTATTTATATCACCTTAATTTTGGATGCTGTTTGTTTATCTGGCCTTCACTGCGACTGAGATCCTGCATTTTGAAAGGACCCTGCTTCCCTGGGACCTGCTGGCCCTGCTTCTGGCCTGACTGTTTAGGACCAAAGAGAATTTAGCAGCAGGAAGTGATGAGCCAATTAAAGGTAGGCAAAGGGAAGGGATTAAATTGACAAAGTTGGGCAGAAGAGAAGGTAACTTAGGAGAAACTGGTATAGAGTGTGATTTTTAACCTTGGTGGCACATTGGAGTTATCTAGGAAAAAAAAAAAGAGAGAGATGCCTGAGCCTTAAGCCAGTTCAATTGAAATAATTGGGGTTGGGACCTATGGCTCCCAGCCTCCATGATGGCCCTCCCCATGATCCTCCCTCCTAGTATTCTTGCCATGAGTGTGTGCAGGACATAGTGACTTGCTCCTAATGAACAAAATAAGGTAGAGGTGAAGGTGTGTGACTCAGTGACCAGGTCATAAAAGGCCATGTGGCACTGCCTTCTGGCTTTCTCAGATCACTTGCTTTGGGAGAAACCAAATGCCATGCCACGAGCAGCCCCATGGAGAGTCCCACGTGGTGAGGGACTGAAGTCTCTGGCCAACAGCCATGTGAGTGAGCTTGGCACCCCAGTCAAGCCTCAGATGACACCTTGATTATAGCCTCTTGAGAGACCCTGAGTCAGAACTACCTGGCAAAGCTGCTTCCTGTGGATTCCTGACCACAAAAACTGGGAGATAATAAATGTTTGGTTTTTTTAGCCATTAAGCTTTGAGAGGGTGAGGCAGGGAAGCAGTGGTGGCTTCCATGTGGGAGACCCAGGTTTGATTCCTGGCCAAGGTACGTCATGCTCAGCCACCACCCCTCTGCCAGTGGAAGCTTGTGTATTGCTAAGATGCTGAACAGGTTTCAGCAGAGTTTCCAGACTAAGATGGATTAGAAGGAAAGACTTGGCAATCTACTTCCAGAACATCAGCCAGTGACAACCCTATGTATCCCAATGGTCTGATCCTGTTGTGCGTGAGGCTGACTCAATGCCAGCTAACAACAACAAACTTTGGAGTGATTTGTTTCACAGCCAGATATAACTAATACAGGGCTCAAGTGTCAGTAGTTTTTTGTTTTTTTTTTTAACCAGTTCCCAAGATGATTCTAAAGTTCTGTCAGGGTTGAGAACCACTGTATCAAGGATTGAATGAGAGGAGGAGGATGGGAGCTGCGGAAAGGAACCGTTACTGTGTGTCAGTAACTCTGCTAGGCACTATATCTGGTATATACTGTCGACTTTGCCATATCCTCCATGAGTTATGTGGTATCATTCCTATTTTACAGACAAGGAAACTGAGGCTTAGGACAAAAAACTTGCCCATTAGGAAGACTTAAACCTAGGTCTAGCTTTATTCAGAAGCCTGTGTACCCTCTGCTGTTTCTGATGCAATGCCTCTGATCCCTGGAGAGAGAGCTGTGCCTCTTCAACCCGAGGGTGGTGCATCATGGGAGACCAAGAAGAGAGTTCTGGTGCCTGCTAAACCCAAAGCTGTACTTTGCCTGCATGTCAGCTGTTTGGGCCTGGATTTGCCTTCTGCTCCAGTGGCTGCTAAGTGCTTGCAAGAAGGAGTGCTGATTACACGCTTGCCAGGGATGTTATATGCATCAGCATCTACCACTCAATACATGTTTGCTGGGGAAGCCCGAGGCAAGAACAGTTTTAGAGAGAAGAGGCTGAGCCAAGCTGTCAGCACCACCCAAGTGGGGCCTCTGTCTTCATCCTGGGGAGAGATTTGTGGACCTGGGGTCCAGAACTACCATCTCTGACCACATTATACCACCATTTAACTATGATGAATTAGATCTGAAGCCCTTTCTCATTTCTACCCACAATGTAGAAAAATGGTCCCCATGGTGCTTTGTGTGTCTGGGCCCCAAGTCACTATATACACTCTACCTGTTATGGACTGAATTGTGCCCTTCATAAAGATATGTCAAAATCTTAACCCCTGGTACCTGTGAACATGACCTTGTTTGAAAACAGTCTTTGAAGACATTTTAACTAAATTAACATGTGGCCATACTGGAGTAGGTGGGCCCTAATCCAATCTGAGTGGTGTCCTTATTAAAGACGAGAAGAGACACAGAGAGAGAGGCAGAGAAAGGGTGCCATGTCAGAATGCTTCTACAAGCCAAGGAACATCTGGGACTACCAGAAGGTGGAAGAGATAAGAAAGGATCTTCTCCTAAGGGAAGCTCATGAATAACAACAACAAAAAAGCTCAAAAAAACCCAAAAAAGCTCATAGGGAGTTTGACCTGGCTGACATGTTGATTAAAGGTTCTAGCCTCCCAGCTGTGAGACAGTAAGTTTCCATTGCTCAAAGTCACCCATTTTGTGGTACTTTGTAATAGCAGCCCCAGGTAACTAATGTTAAATGAAATAAAAATGGAGTCATGTTGACAAAATGGCATCTGCAGTCAAGTGGATAATGCCTTTAAGACTTGTCTTTACTGAAACTTAATCCTAGATTTCCTGTAACTTAATCCTAGCTTTCCTGTAAATCCGGCCACCCTCATTGACCTATAAGATTCTGACAGCTCTTCCACCCTGTTGACCAACGAAATCCTCAGAGCTCTTCAATAGTGAATTTATAAGCCAATCAGAAATAAGCTTCTTTGCTTGCGTATTTTTTCAACAAAAAACCAGTTATTGCTGATACTCGGTGGAGTATCTTTCCACATGTGGTTTGGTGCTACAAATTCACAAATCTGCCTAAATAAATCTCAACTCATAGATTAATTTTATTATTGGCCCAGTTTCTTTAGACACTAATACACTGCCTAACTTTCTGTCCATCTGTATCCTTGTAAAGGAAATCTTTATTGAAGTAAAGATGATTCGAGGATGTGGTTTGGAGAATAATTAGCCATAGAAAAAGTAAGATAGCGTGTCTCTTCCAGATGGATCTCGACAGGAGAGTTTTTAAAATAATTATTATCATCCAAGTTGCATAGTGTTCATCAGGTTTCAGCTAGGAAAACCATTCCTAAAAGAAACCCATTATCATAAATGAATAATCTTTAATTACCGATTCTAAAATGAAAAACAAGAAAGCAAAACCCAACCTAGCCCTCAATTTATGTTTAGCAAGTATTACTTAAAGTTAATATCTTGTGGAAATAGCTCACTAAATTTAATTACTCGGCGGCAGCGTCCTATAAATCTGGAAGTAAGTAGCTTAGTCTATTAGCTGCACCGCCTGGCTCACATTATCTTCACCTTCCGTGGCGGCTTCTGGCTAAGTGTTTTTAGTGACCCGTAGCTCTGTTTTGTCACAGTGCTCAAGCAAATGGAGCTACTGCTAGGGGTTTGAAAGAGAGTGGCAGTCACAGGGAGACATCACATTCCTTCAGTGACCATCCATCACTGCAGGTCAGACAGGACAATGAATTAGAGCACACTGGAGCAGCCAAGTGCAGGGGACTCAATGAGAAAGGAAATCAATGAGTGCAAACAATATGCTCCTGAGGTCAAAGCCACATTTACTCCCTGCTCCCATTTTGTCTCTGCCCTTCAAGTCTGGATGCCATTTTAAAACGTGTGTTTGCAGTGAGGGTAGTAGTATGACATTTGCAAAGTAACACTTTTTACATATGGAAAAGGGTGAACAAGAAAATCAAAATCACCTATAATCCTAAAAAACCTAGTACCCATAAATAACTGCTTTTAATGTTTTTCTTTTTAGTCTTATGCAACAGACACACATTAAACAAAACAACGACAAAATTGCATATTTTTAAAATCCGTAGCTGGGCTGCTAACCAAAAGGTCAATGGTTTGAATCTGCCACTGGCTGTGCGGGAGAAAAGACCTGGCAAACTTCTCCCTTAAAGGCTACAGCCTAGGAAACCCTAAGGGGGCAGTTTTACTCTGTCTTATAGCATTCGACTGTGTGGATTATAACAAATTATGGATAACGTTGGGAAGAATGGGAATTCCAGAACACTTAATTATGCTCATGAGGAACCTTTACATAGATCAAGAGGCGGTTGTTCAGACAGAACAAGGGGATACTGATTGGTTTAAAGTCAGGAAAGGTGTGCGCCAGTGTTGTATCCTTTCACCATACCTATTCAATCTGTATAAATAATCCAAGAAGCTGGACTATATGAAGAAGAACGGGGCATCAGGATTGGAAGAAGACTCATTAACAACCTGGGTTATGCAGATGACACAAACTTGCTTGCTGAAAGTGAAGAGGACTTGAAGCACTTACTAATGAAGATCAAAGACCACAGTTTTAGTATGGATTACACTTCAACATAAAGAAAACAAAAATCCTCACAACTGGACCAATGAACAACATCATGATAAATGGAGAAAAGATTGAAGTTGTCAAGGATTTCATTTTACTTGGATCCACAATCAACAGTCATGGAAGCAGTAGTCAAGAAATCAAAAGACGTGCTTCACTGGGTAAATCTGCTGCAAAGGACCTCTTCAAAGTGTTGAAGAGCAAAGATGTCACCCTGAAGACTAAGGTGTGCCTGACCCAAGCCATGGTATTTTCAGTCGCATCATATGCACATGAAAGCTGGGCAATGAATAAGAAAGACTGAAGAAGAATTGATGCCTTTGAATTGTGATGCTGGTGAAGAATATGGAATATACCATGGACTGCCAGAAGAATGAATAAGTCTTTGTCTAGCCTAATTGCCCTGGCTAGGACCTCTAGCACAATGTTGAATAAGAGCGGTGATAAAGGGCATCCTTGTCTGGTTCCCGTTCTCAAGAGAAATGCTTTCAGGCTCTCTCCGTTTAGAGTGATGTTGGCTGTTGGCTTTGTAGAGATGCCCTTTATTATGTTGAGGAATTTTCCTTCAATTCCTATTTTGCTGAGAGTTTTTATCATAAATGGGTATTGGACTTTGTCAAATGCCTTTTCTGCATCAATTGATAAGATCATGTGGTTTTTGTCTTTTGTTTTATTTATATGGCGGATTACATTAATGGTTTTTCTAATATTAAACCAGCCTTGCATACCTGGTATAAACCCCACTTGGTCATGGTGAATTATTTTTTTGATATGTTGTTGAATTCTATTGGCTAGAATTTTGTTGCGGATTTTTACATCTATGTTCATGAGGGATATAGGTCTGTAATTTTCTTTTTTTGCGGTGTCTTTACCTGGTTTTGGTATCAGGGAAATGGTGGCTTCATAGAATGAGTTAGGTAGTATTCCGTCATTTTCTATGCTTTGAAATACCTTCAGTAGTAGTGGTGTTAACTCTTCTCTGAAAGTTTGGTAGAACTCTGCAGTAAAGCCATCCGGGCCAGGGCTTTTTTTTGCTGGGAGTTTTTTGATTACCTTTTCAATCTCTTTTTTTATTATGGGTCTATTTAGTTGTTCTACTTCTGATTGAGTTAGTTTAGGTAGGTAGTGTTTTTCTGGGAATTCATCCATTTCTTCTAGGTTTGCAAATTTGTTAGAGTACAATTTTTCATAATAATCTGATGTGATTCTTTTAATTTCAGTTGGATCTGTTGTGATGTGGCCCTTCTCGTTTCTTATTTGGGTTATTTGTTTCCTTTCCTGTATTTCTTTAGTCAGTCTGGCCAATGGTTTATCAATTTTGTTAATTTTTTGGAAGAACCAGCTTTTGGCTTTGTTAATTCTTTGAACTGTTTTTCTGTTCTCTAATTCATTTAGTTCAGCTCTAATTTTTATTATTTGTTTTCTTCTGGTGCCTGATGGATTCTTTTGTTGCTCACTTTCTATTTGTTCAAGTTGTAGGGACAGTTCTCTGATTTTGGCTCTTTCTTCTTTTTGTATGTGTGCATTTATCGATATAAATTGGCCTCTGGCACTGCTTTTGCTGTGTCCCAGAGGTTTTGATAGGAAGTATTTTCATTCTCGTTGCATTCTATGAATTTCTTTATTCCCTCCTTAATGTCTTCTATAACCCAGTCTTTTTTCAGGAGGGTATTGTTCAGTTTCCATGTATTTGATTTCTTTTCCCTAATTTTTCTGTTATTGATTTCCACTTTTATGGCCTTGTGGTCTGAGAAGATGCTTTGTAATATTTCTATGTTTTGGATTCTGCAAAGGTATGTTTTATGACCTAATACGTGATCTATTCTAGAGAATGTTCCATGTGTGCTAGAAAAAAAAGTATACTTTGCAGCAGTTGGGTGGAGATTTCTGTATAAGTCAATGAGGTCAAGTTGGTTGATTGTTCTAAGTAGGTCTTCGGTGTCTCTCTTGAGCTTCTTGCTGGATGTCCTGTCCTTCTCCAAAAGTGGTGTGTTGAAGTCTCCTACTATAATTGTGGAGGTGTCTATCTCACTTTTCAGTTCTGTTAAAATTTGATTTATGTATCTTGCAGCCCTGTCATTGGGTGCATAAATATTTAATATGGTTATGTCTTCCTGGTCAATTGTCCCTTTTATCATTATGTAGTGTCCTTCTTTATCCTTTGTGGTGGATTTAAGTCTAAAGTCTATTTTGTCAGAAATTAATATTGCTGCTCCTGCTCTTTTTTGCTTATTGTTTGCTTGATATGTTTTTTTCCATCCTTTGAGTTTTAGTTTGTTTGTGTTTCAAGTCTAAGGTGTGCCTCTTGTAGGCAGCATATAGACGGATTGTGTTTCTTTATCCAGTCCATGACTCTCTGTCTCTTTATTGGTGCATTTAGTCCATTTACATTCAGCGTAATTATAGATAAGTATGTTGTTTAGTTTTTTTTTTATGTGTTTAGTGTTGTTATTTTGATGCCTTTTTATGTGTGTTGTTGACAATTTCAATTTTCCACTTACTTTTTTGTGCTGAGACGTTTTTCTTTGTAAATTGTGAGATCCTCATTTTCATAGTATTTGACTTTATGTTTGTTGAGTCGTTACGTTTTTCTTGGTTTTTATTTTGAGTTATGGAGTTGTTATACCTCTTTGTGGTTACCTTAATATTTACCCCTATTTTTCTAAGTAAAAACCTAACTTGTATTGTCCTATATCGCCTTGTATCCCTCTCCATATGGCAGTTCTATGCCACCTGTATTTAGTCCCCCTTTTTGATTATTGTTATCTCTTACGTATTGACTTCATTGATTCCCTGTTTTGAGCATTTTTTTTTTAATTAATGTTAATTTGTTTTTGTGATTTCCCTATTTGAGTTGATATCAGGATGTTCTGTTCTGTGACCTTGTGTTGTGCTGGTATCTGATATTATTGGTTTTCTGACCAAACAATTTCCTTTAGTATTTCTTGTAGCTTTGGTTTGGTTTTTGCAAATTCTCTAAACTTGTGTTTATCTGTAAATATCTTAATTTTGCCTTCACATTTCAGAGAGAGTTTTGCTGGATATATGATCCTTGGCTGGCAGTTTTTCTCCTTCAGTGCTCTATGTATGTCATCCCATTGCCTTCTTGCCTGCATGGTTTCTGCTGAGTAGTCTGAACTTATTCTTATTGATTCTCCCTTGTAGGAGACCTTTCTTTTATCCCTGGCTGCTTTTAAAATTTTCTGTTTATCTTTGGTTTTGGCAAGTTTGATGATAATATGTCTTGGTGTTTTTCTTTTTGGATCAATCTTGAATGGGGTTCGATGAGCATCTTGGATAGATATCCTTTCGTCTTTCATGATGTCAGGGAAGTTTTCTGTCAGCAGATCTTCAACTATCCTCTCTGTGTTTTCTGTCCTCCCTCCCTGTTCTGGGACTCCAATCACACCCAAGTTATCCTTCTTGATAGAGTCCCGCACGATTCTTAGGGTTTCTTCATTTTTTTTAATTCTTTTATCTGATTTTTTTTCAGCTATGTTGGTGTTAATTCCCTGGTCCTCCAGATGTCCCACTCTGCATTCTAATTGCTCGAGTCTGCTCTTCTGACTTCCTATTGAGTTGTCTAATTCTGTAATTTTATTGTTAATCTTTTGGATTTCTACATGCTGTCTCTCTATGGATTCTTGCAACTTATTAATTTTTCCACTATGTTCTTGAATAATCTTTTTGAGTTCTTCAACTGTTTTATCAGTGTGTTCCTTGGCTTTTTCTGCAGTTTGCCTTATTTCATTTCTCAGGTCATCTCTGATGTCTTGAAGCATTCTGTAAATTAGTTTTTTTATATTCTGTATCTGATAATTCCAGGATCGTATCTTCATTTGGGAAAGATTTTGATTCTTTTGTTTGGGGGGTTGTAGAAGCTGTCATGGTCTGCTTCTTTATGTGGTTTGATATCGACTGCTCTCTCCGAGCCATCACTAAGATATTGTAGTGATTTATTCTATATTTGCTCACTGAGTCTTATCTTGTTTTGTTTTCTTTCAATATACGTGGATGGGCTACTAGATTGTGCTGTCTTGATTGTTGTAGCCCTTAACTTACTTATGACCTATTACCAGCTGGTTTGGGCTGTTACCAGATATATATGCCTGAGTCCATTCACTATTATTGAGTAGAATCTGATTTTGGGTCATCAAGTGTGTGCTGCACCCTAACACCTATCCACCTCGAGAAGTAGTGGTGATAATTGTGTGCACCAGATTCTAGTAGCAGCTGGGGTTCACGCTCTGGGGGGGCAGGATGCTGACAGGCTTCCCCCAAGTGTCAGTGAGGTAGGTGTGTCTGTATTCGTAAAGCACCTTGGTGGGTGGGCTCTGCAGCTGTACCTTAGGCCCCCAATGCAAGTACCTCTACAGATTGGTAGGTGTCACCCTCCTTAGACCCCTAAGGCAAGAGGCTAGGTGGTCTGGGGGGAGCTTCAGCCCTCAGTTCCCTGTTGTGGGTCAGTTAGGGCTCTGTTGAATATGCAGAGATATCATACCTGGGAAACTTGTCTTTCCAGTAAATCCGCTAAAAAAAAAATGCAGTCAGATTCCTATCAGAAATGCCTTTGCATTATAATAGCTACCTTGTTCCCTGTAGGGTTGAAAGCCGGAGACTGTGGATCACATATGCTTGGCTGGAGCTGGTTCTCTGTTTTTAGTCCAATTAGGGAAGGATTTTTGGTCCCTGGGTTTTTTTGTGGTTGCTCCTCTCAGGCCGGAAGAATGTGTTAGGAAAAGACCAAAAAAAAAAAAAGGGAAAAGAAAAAGCGCGGAGCAGTTCTCCTCTGGCTCAGGAAATTCCAATGTTAATGAAGCCGCCTGGGAAGGGGAGGGGAGGGTTCAGAAAAACAGGAGAGAGTAGCACCCCGAAATATAGACAAAGTTACTTATCTTGCTTGGGATGATTATTTTATCTGAGATTCCCTAGGGGCGTGTCGCCTATGTGTGCTGGCTGGGTAGAGATTGTCCCTGAGGGTCAGGCCCGCAGAAGCCGCGGTCAGGTCCTCCGCTGCTAGTCCAAAGCCCAGTGTCAAGGTTCCCCAGCTGGGACGCTGCACTCCTGGCTCCAAAAACAGTCTCTGCCTCCCGGGGACTTCTCCCGCCAGCCGCGTTGCCGCATCGCCCGAGCTGACCGGCTGGGCCCCCTCCCGAGGTCAATTCAGGGGGGTAGGGCTGCGCCCCGTGTTTGCGCCGTCACAGGATGTTGTGTTCAGCTCCCTTGCACCCAGTCCTAAGCCCAGCGCCAAGGTTACCTGACTGGGACGCTGGCTCCAGGCTCCGAAAACAGTCTCTGCTTCCCCGTAGTTGTTCAATCTCCGTCTCTGTCACTCAGGTCAACTCTTTAAATCTGTGTTTGTCTTTCATGGTTCGTAGATTATCATGTATGTGATCGATTCACTTGTTTTTCCGAGTTTTTGTTGCAAGAGGGATCCGAGGTAGTGTCTACCTAGTCAGCCATCTTGGCCCCCCGCCCTTTCTCTTTTTTAAAATTGATTATTAGGATAGATTTGAAGAAGCGGACTTTCTAGGTTAGAGAATTGCACCTTTTAAGTCTACTTAGGTAAACTGCTAAAATCATTGCACCACTAGATACAGGATTGCCGTGGCTGGTTGTGCAGTTTCAACACTGCACAAAACCCCCTAGCAGAGAGCATGAATTGGGGGTGAAATGCAGCCTGGTGTTCTGTTGTCCAGCCATGCACCCTGCAAGTGGGACACCAGGTATAGGGAAGAGAATGGTTTTTACTTTGCCCACAGCTCCTGTGATTGCCATACCATTCACCTTGCAGGGACTCTACCTGCTCAGAGGGACCTTGTCTTTCCACCTTGTCAGCCTACCCAGATTTTTTTTTTGTTGTTATTCATACACAGATCCTATATGTGATAGCTGGAGGCTGGCTTAACAGTATAATTTTTACAAATTGATGGGCAAAAATCAGTATCTTTTTATAATTTGCATTGGGTGTATTTTTCAGTGATTTGGAAGCCACTTCCATTATTGTCTTGCATTTTCTTATCAAAGTGCTTTCAAATAATTGTTTTCTAGATTACTGTTGTTGTTGTTAACTGCCGTAGAGTTTGACCCTGAAAGAATTGAACTGTTGTGGTGCGTAATGTTTTCATTGGCTGATTTGTAGGAGTATATTACCAGGCATTTCTTTCTTTTCACCTTAGTCTGGAAGCGCTGTTGGAACCTGTTCAGCACCATAGCACACAAGTCTCCACAGCAGTCCTAATGACAGTGATATATGTTTTTCTTAGCAACTGCCTCTCAGACTGCAATCCACTTCAGGCAGAGGTAAATTTGGCCATGAAGCTAATGTAGCTTAAGCTTTAGGACCCCTTCCAAGGCCCTGTATCTTTTGGTATCAGCAATTTCTTAAGGAGAGTCACCCAGATTATATAACCTTCAAGCTCTACAAAACCTGGATCCTCCCATGCCTAGGAGCTATGCCTCTCAAATGTCCCTAGTCTTAAGAGTTCATTTGAGTGTCTTTTAGCACTGTCTGGAGGCTCTGGAAGCCATGGATATGTTGTTGTTGTTAAGTGCTGTCAACTCTAACTCATAGCGACCCTATGTACTACAGAACGAAACACTGCCCCGTCCTTCTCCATTCTCAAAATCGTTGCTATGTTTGAGCCCATTTTTGCAGCCACTGTGTCAATCCATCTCATTGAGTGTCTTCCTCTTTTTCACTCTCTTTTTACACGGATGATGTCTTTGTCCAGGGTCTTGTCCCTCGTGATAATCTGTCCAATATATGTGAGATGAAGTCTTGCCATTGTTGCTTCTAATGAGCATTCTGGCTATACTTCTTCCAAGACAGATTTGTTTGTTCTTTTGGCAGTCTATGGTATATTCAATATTCTTCACCATCACCATAGTTCAAAGTCATCTATTCTTTAGTCTTCCGTATTCATTGTCTAGCTTTCACAAGCACATGAAGAGATCGAAAACGCCATGGTTTGGGTCAGGCACACCTTAGTCCTTAAAGTGACATCTTTGCTTTTTAACACTTTAAAGAGATCTTTTGCAGCTGATTTGCCCAAATGCAATGGATTATTTGATTTCTTAACTAGTGTTTCCATGGGCATTGACTGTTGATCCAAGTAAAATGAAAACCTTGACAACTTCAATCTTTTCTCCATTTATCATGATGTTGTTCATCGGTCCAGTTGTGAGGATTTTTGTTTTCTTTACGTTGAGGTGTAATCCATACTGAAGGCTGTGGTCTTTGATCTTCAACAGTAATTGCTTCACGTCCTCTTCACTTCCAGCAAGCAAGGTTGTGTCATCTGCATAACATAGGTTGTTAATGAGCCTTCCTCCAATCCTGATGCCCTGATTTTCTTCATATAGTCCAACTTCTCAGACTATTTGCTCAGCATTCAGATTGAATAAGTATGGTGAAAGGATACAACCCTAAATCACATCTTTCCCAACTTTAAACTAAGCAGCATCCCCTTGTTTGGTTTGAATGACAGCTTCCTGATCTAAGTACAGGTTCCTCATGAGCACAAGTAAGTGTTCTAAAATTCCCATTTGCAATATTATCCATAATTTGTTATGATCACGCTGTTGAATGCCTTTTCATAGACAATAAAACACAGGTAAACATTTTTCTGGTTGTTCTCTGCTTTCAGTCAGGATCCACCTGACATCAGCAATGATATCCCTTATTCCATGTCCCCTTCGGAATCCAGCTTGAATTTCTGGCTGTTCCCTGTCAATGAACTGCTGCAACTACTTTTGAATGATCTTCAGCAAAATTTTACTTGTGTGTGATATTAATGATACTGTTAAATAAATTTTGCTTTCTGTTGAATCTCCTTTCTTTGGAATGGGCACAAATATGGATCTCTTCCATTTGGTTGGCCAGGTAGCTGTCTTCTAAATTTCTTGGCATAGAGGAGTGAGTGCCTTCAGCGCTGCGTCTCTTTGTTGAAACATTTCAGTTGGTATTCTGTCAATTCCTGCAGGCTTGTTTTTTGCCAGTGCCTTCACTGCAGCTTGGACCTCTTTTTTCTGTACCACTGGTTCTTGACCATGTGCTACCTCCTGAAATGGTTGAATGTCAACCAATTCTTTTTAATACAGTGACTCTGTGTATTCCTCCCAACTTCTTTTTTTTTTTTTTTGCTTTTTTTAATAATTTTTATTGTGCTTTAAGTGAAAGTTTACAAATCAAGTCAGTCTCTCACCCAAAAACCCATATACACCTTGCTATACACTCCCAATTACTCTCCCGCTAATGAGACAGCATGCTCCCTCCTTCCACTCTCTCTTTTTGTGTCCATTTTGCCAGCTTCTAACCCCCTCCACCCTCTCATCTCCCCTCCAGGCAGGAGATGCCAACATAGTCTCAAGTGTCCACCTGATCCAAGAAGCTCACCCCTCACCAGCATCCCTCTCCAACCCATTGTCTAGTCCAATCCATGTCTGAAGAGTTGGCTTCAGGAATGGTTCCTATCCTAGGCCAACGGAAGGTCTGGGGGCCATGACCACCAGGGTCCTTCTAGTCTCACTCAGACCATTAAGTCTGGTCTTATGAGAATTTGGGGTCTGCATCCCACTGCTCTCCTGTTCCCTCAGGGATTCTCTGTTGTGTTCCCTGTCAGGGCAGTCATCAGTTGTAGCCGGGCACTATCTAGTTCTTCTGGTCTCAGGATGATGTAGTCGCTGGTTCATGTGGCCCTTTCTGTCTCTTGGGCTCGTAATTACCTTGTGTCCTTGGTGTTCTTCATTCTTCTTTGATCCAGGTGGGTTGAGACCAATTGATGCATCTTAGATGGCTGCTTGCTAGCATTTAAGACCCCAGACGCCACTCTTGAAAGTGGGATGCAGAATGTTTTCTTAATAGATTTTATTATGCCAATTGACTTAAATGTCCCCTGAAACCATGGCCCCCAAACCCTTCCCCCTGCTATGCTGGCCTTCGAAGCATTCAGTTTATTCAGGAAACTTCTTTTCCTTTGGTTTAGTCCAATTGTGCTGACCTGCCCTGGATTGTGTGCTGTCTTTTCCTTCACCTAAAGTAGTTCTTATCTACTATCTAATTAGTGAATGCCCCTCTCCCAACCTCCCTCCCTCCCACCTCTCGTAACCACAAAAGAATATTTTCTTCTCAGTTTAAACTATTTCTCAAGTTCTTATAATAGTGGTCTTATACAGTATTTGTCCTTTTGCAACTGACTAATTTCACTCAGCATAATGCCTTCCAGGTTCTTCCATGTTATGAAATGTTTCACAGATTCCTCACTGTTCTTTATCAATGCGTAGTATTCCATTGTGTGAATATACCATAATTTATTTATCCATTCATCCATTGATGGGCACCTTGGTTGCTTCCATCTTTTTGCTATTGTAAACAGTGCTGCAATAAACATGGGTGTGCATATATCTGTTTGTGTAAAGGCTCTTATTTCTCTAGGATATATTCCAAGGAGTGGGATTGCTGGATCGTACGGTAGCTCTGTTTCTAACTTTTTAAGGAAGTGCCAGATCGGTTTCCAAAGTGGTTGTACCATTTGACATTCCCACCAGCAGTGTATTAGTGTTCCAGTCTCTCCGCAGCCTCTCCAACATTTATTATTTTGTGTTTTTTGGATTAATGCCAGCCTTGTTGGAGTGAGATGAAATCTCATTGTAGTTTTGATCTGCATTTCTTCAATGGCTAATGACCATGAACATTTCCTCATGTATCTGTTAGCTACCTGAATGTCTTCTTTAGTGAAGTGTCTATTTATACCTTTTGCCCATTTTTTAATTGGGTTATTTGTCTTTTTCAGTTGAGTTTTTGCAGTATCACGTAGATTTTAGAGATTAGGCGCTGATCGGAAATGTCACAGCTAAAATCTTTTTCCCAGTCTGTAGGTAGTCTTTTTACTCTTTTGGTGAAGTCTTTGGATGAGCATAAGTGTTTGAATTTTAGGAGCTCCCAGTTATCTAGTTTTTCTTCTACATTCTTTATAGTGTTTTGTATACTGTTTATGCCATATATTAGGGCTCCTAATGTTGTTCCTATTTTTTCCTCCATGATCTTTATCGTTTTAGATTTTATATTTAGGTCTTTGATCCATTTTGAGTTACTTTTTGTGCATGGAGTGAGGTATGGGTCTTGTTTCTTTTTTTTGCAGATGGATATCCAGTTATGCTAGCACCATTTGTTAAAAAGACCGTCTTTTCCCCATTTAACTGTTTTGGGGCCTTTGTCAAATATCAACTGCTCATGTGTGGATGGATTTAAGTCTGGATTCTCAATTCTGTTCCATTGGTCCATGTATCTGTTGTTGTACCACTACCAGGCTGTTTTGACTACTGTGGCAGTATAATAGGTTCTAAAATCAGGTAAAGTAAGGCCTCCCACTTTGTTCTTCTTTTTCAGTAATGCCTTATTTATCCGGGGCCTCTTTCCCTTCCATATGAAATTGGTGATTTGTTTCTCCATCTCATTAAAAAATGTCCTTGGGATTTTGATCGGAATTGCATTAAATGTATAGATCGCTTTTGGTAGAATAGACATTTTTATAATGTTAAGTCTACCTATCCATAAGCAAGGTATGTTCTTCCACTTATGTAAGTCTTTTTTGGTTTCTTGCAGAAGTGTATTGTAGTTTCTTTGTATAAGTCTTTTACATCTCTGGTAAGATTTATTCCTAAATATTTTATCTTTTTGGGGGCTACTGTAAATGGCATTGATTTGGTGATTTCCTCTTCGATGTTCTTTTTGTTGGTGTAGGGGAATCCAACTGATTTTTGTATGTTTATTTTGTAACCCGATACTCTGCTGAACTCTTCTATTAGTTTCAGTAGTTTCCTGGAGGATTCCTTAGGGCTTTATGTGTATAAGATCATGTCATCTGCAAATAGAGATACTTTTACTTCTTCCTTGCCAATCTGGATGCCCTTTATTTCTTTATCTAGCCTAATTGCTCTGGCTAGGACCTCCAACACAATGTTGAATAAGAGTGGTGATAAAAGGCATCCTTGTCTGGTTCCCGATCTCAATGGGAATGTTTTCAGGCTCTCTCCATTTAGGGTGATGTTGGCAGTTGGCTTTGTATAAATGCCCTTTATTATGTTAAGGAATTTTCCTTCTATTCCTATTTTGCTGAGAGTTTTTATCATGAATGGGTATTGAACTTTGTCAAATGCCTTTTCTGGATCAATTGGTAAATTCATGTGATTCTTGTCTTTTGTTTTATTTATGTGGTGGATTACATTAATTGTTTTTCTAATGTTGAACCATCCCTGCATACCTGGTATGAATCCCACTTGGTCTTGATAAATTATTTTTTTGATATGTTGTTGAATTCTACTGGCTAGAATTTTGTTGAGGATATATAGGTCTATAATTTTCTTTTCTTGTGGTGTCTTTACCTGGTTTTGGTATCAGGGGTATGGTGGCTTCATAGAACGAGTTTGGTAGTATTCTGTCCTTTTGTATGCTCTGAAATACCTTTAGTAGTAGTGGTGTTAACTCTTCTCTGAAAGTTTGGTAGAACTCTGCAGTGAAGCTGTCCGGACCAGGGCTTTTTTTTTTGTTGAGAGTTTTTTGATTACCTTTTCAATCTCTTCTTTTGTTATGGGTCTATTTAGTTGTTCTACCTCTGTTTGTCTTAGTTTAGGTAGGTTGTGTGTTTCTAGGAATTTATCCATTTCTTCTAGGTTTTCAAACTTGTTTGAGTATAGTTTCTCACAGTAATCTGGCATAATTCTTTTAATGTCAGTTGGGTCTGTTGTAATATCACCCATCTCATTTCTTATTTGGGTTATTTGCCTCCTCTCCTGTTTTTCTTTTGTCGGTTTGGCCAGTGGTTTATCAATTATGTTGATTTTTTCAAGAAACCAGCCTTTGATCTTGTTAATTCTTTCAACTGTTTTTCTGTTTTCTATTTTTTTGTTTGTGTGTTTCATTTAGTTCAGCTCTAATTCTTATTATTTGTTTTCTTCTGGTGCTTGTGGGTTTCTTTTGTTGCTCTCTTTCTATTTGTTCAAGCTGTTGGGATAATTCTTTGATTTTGACCCTTTCTTCTTTTTGCATGTGTGCATTTATTGATATAAATTGGCCTCTGAGCACTGTTTTTGCTGTGTCCCAAAGGTTCTCATAGGAAGTGTTTTCATTCTCATTGGATTCTCTGAATTTCTTTATTCCATCCTTAATGTCTTCTATAATCCAGTCTTTTTTGAGCAGGGTATTGTTCACTTTCCGAGTGTTTGATTTTTCCTGTTATTGATTTCCACTCTATGGCCTTATGGCCAGAGAAGATGCTTTGTAATATTTCAATGTTTTGGATTGTGCTAAGGCTTGCTTTATGACCTAATATGTGGTCTATTCTAGAGAAGGTTCCATATGCACTAGAAAAGAAAGCATACTTGGTTGCTGTTGGGTGGAGTGTTCTGTATATGTCTACAAGGTCAAGTTGGTTGATGGTGGCATTTAGATCTTCC
Organism: Loxodonta africana; assembly: GCF_030014295.1. Classification (NCBI taxonomy): domain Eukaryota; kingdom Metazoa; phylum Chordata; class Mammalia; order Proboscidea; family Elephantidae; genus Loxodonta; species Loxodonta africana. The sequence continues at coordinate 78,136,921 of NC_087351.1, read as the reverse complement.
ATGTCTTTATTGAGCTTCTTTCTGGATGTCCTGTCCTTCACCAAAAGTGGTGTGTTGAAGCCTCCTACTATTATTGTGGAGCTGTCTATCTCACTTTTCAATGCTGATAGAGTTTGTTTTATGTATCTTGTAGCCCTGTCATTGGGTGCATAAATATTTAATATGGTTATACCTTCTTGGTGTGTTGTCCCTTTAGTCATTATGTAGTATCCTTCCTTATCCTTTCTGATGGATTTAACTTTAAAGCCTATTTTGTCAGAAATTAATATTGCTACTCCTGCTCTTTTTTGATTGTTGTTTGCTTGATGTATTTTTTTCCGTCCTTTCAGTTTCAGTTTGTTTGTGTCTCTAAGCCCAAGGTGTGTCTCTTGCAGGCAGCATATAGATAGACCTTGTTTTTTAATCCGTTCTGCCACTCTCTGTCTCTTTATTGGTGCATTTAGTCCATTTACATTCAGGGAAATTATGGATAGGTATGAATTTTTGTATGAATTTAGTGCTATCATTTTGATGTCTTTTTTTGTGTGCTGACAGTTTCTCTTTCCCACTTGATTTTATGTGCTGGGTAAATTTTCTTTATATGTTGTCCTTTCCTCATATTTGTTGTTGTTGATTTTGTTTCTGCTGAGTCTGTATTTTTCCCTTGTATTTTATTAAGATGAGTAGGATAGTTTGCTTTGTGGTTACCTGATTATTTACCCCTATTTTTCTAAATTTAAAACTAACTTTTATTTCTTTGTATCACCATATCTTCCTCTCCATATGGAAGGTGTATGATTACAGATCTTAGTCCCTCTTTATTATTTTAATGGTGTCTTCTTTTATATAATAACATCACTGTTACCCTGTTTTGGGCTTTTTTTAAAAAAAAAAAATAATCTTGCTTTGTTTTTTTGGATTTCCCTGTCTGGGTTGCCTTCTGGTTGCTCTGCCCAGTGTTCTAGTCTTAGGTTGATACCTGATATTATTGATTTTTCTAACCAGAGAACTCCCTTTAGTATTTCTTGTAGTTTTGGATTGGTTTTTACGAATTCCCTCAACTCATATTTATCTGGAAATGTCTTAATTTCACTTTCATATTTAAGAGACAGTTTTGATGGGCATGTGATTCTTGGCAGGCAATTTTGTTCCTTCAGTTTTTTAAATATGTCATCCCATTGCCTTCTTGCCTGCATAGTTTCTGCCGAGTAGTCTGAACTTATTCTTATTGGCTCTCCTTTGTAGGTAACTTTTCGTTTATCCCTTGCTGCTCTTATAATTGTCTCTTTATCTTTCGTTTTGGCAAGCTTGATTATAATATGTCTTGGTGACTTTCTTTTAAGATCTACCTTATGTGGAGTTCGATGAGCTTCTTGGATAGATATCTTCTCATCTTTCACAATATCAGGGAAGTTTTCTGCCAACAAATCTTCAACAATTTTCTCTGTATTTTCTGTTATCCCTCCCTGTTCTGGCACTCCAATCACTCTTAGGTTATTTTTCTTGATAAAGTCCCACATGATTCTTAAGGTTTCTTTGTTTTTTTTAATTCTTTTATCTTATTTTTCCTCAAATATATTAGTGCCAAGTGATTTATCTTCAGGTTCAGAAATTCTAGCTTCTGCTTACTCAATTCTGCTCCTCTGGCTTTCTATTGAGTTATCCAATTCTGTAATTTTATTGTTAATCTTCAGAATTTCTGATTGCTATCTGTCTTTGGATTTCTCCAGCTTATTAAACTTTTCGTTATGTTCCTGAATAATCTTTCTAATTTGTTCAGTTGCTTTATCTGTGTGTTCCTTGGCTTTTTCTGCATATTGCCTCCTTTCCTTCCTGATGTCTTGAAGGGTTATGTATATCAAAATTTTGTATTCTGCATCTGGTAATTCCAGGAATGTACTTTCATCTAGAAGATCCCTGGATTCTTTGTTTTGAGAGCCCGTTGAGGTGATCATGGCCTGTTTCTTTACATGACTGGATATTGACTGTTGTCTCCGATCCATCTAGAAGTTATTGTATTAGTTTATGTTTGCTTACTGTGTCATAGCTGCTTGCTTTGTTTTGTTTTGGTAAACCCCTATGGGTTGCTTGAGTGAGTTAGCTTGATTATTTTGCCTTTGGAGCTCTGGTGTCCTGTCCCCAGCTGGCTAGAGGTGTTATCAGGTATATCAGTCTAGGAGTCCATTCAGTTTCATTGTATGAATTAAGCTCAGGTTCCCAGGTAGCTGGTCATCAAGCGTGTCATACAGGCTTGTTTTTTCAGGTCTTTGTTGTAAAGAGGGCTCGACGGAAGGTTCTGTCTCTTCTGCCATCTTGGCTCTGCCTTCCCCTTCCATCTTCTTTTGATGCTTCCTGTGTCATTTATTATTTTACCCATAGGATCCTTCAATATTGTAAATTGATCCTTGAGTTTTTTCTTCAGGTCTTTCAGCTTAAGAAATGCCAAGCATGTTCTTCCCTTTTTGTTTTCTATCCACAGGTCTTTGCACATTTCATTATAATACTTTACTTTGTCTTCTTGAGCCTCCCTTTGAAATCTTTTCAGCTCTTTTACTTCATCATTTCTTCCTCTTGCTTTAGCTAATCTACACTCAAGAGCAACTTTCAGAGTCTCTTCTGGCATCTACTTTGGTCATTTCTTTCCTTCTGCCTTCTTAATGACCTCTTGCTTTCTTCATGTATGATGTCCTTGATGTCATTCCACAACTGTTCTGGTCTGTCATTAGTGTTCAATGCATTAAATTTATTCTTGAGATGGCCTCTAAATTCAGGTGGGTTATACTCAAGGTTGTACTTTGACTCTTGTGGACTTGCTCTAATTTTCTTCAACTTCAGCTTGAACTTGCATATAAGCAATTGATGGTCTATTCCATACTTGGCCCCTGGCCTTGTTCTGACTGGTAATATCGAGGTTTTCATCATCTGTTTCCACAGATACAGTAGATTTTACTCCTGTGTATTCCATCTGGCGAGGTTCATGTGTGTAGTCACGGTTTATGTTGTTGAGAAAAGGTATTTGCAATGAAGACGTCGTTGGTCTTGCAACATTCTGTCATGCAATGCCTGGTGTCATTTCTATCACCAAGGCCATATTTTCCAACTACCAGTCCTTCTTCTTTGTTTCAAACTTTCACATTCCAATTGCCAGCAATTATCAGTGCATCTTGATTGCTTATTTGATCAATGTCAGACTGCAGAAATTGTTAAAAATCTTCCATTTCTTCATCATTGTCCTTAGTGGTTGGTGCATAAACTTGAATAATAGTCATATTAACTCGTCTTCCTTGTAGTCATCTGGGTATTACTCTATCACCGACAGTGTTGTACTTCAGGATAGATCTTGACATGTTCTTTTTGACAATGAACACTACGCCATTCCTCTTCAATTTGTCATTCCTGGGATAATAGACAATATGAATTTCTGATTCAAAATGGCCAATATTAGTCCATTAAAATTTAAAAAAAAAAATCTTTTTTTCAGACTAGTTAGTGCTCTTTTTACCTGCTCTGTACATTCTTTAGTTGTTGCCTTAGGGTTTCAACCATCTCTTCTGTCTATCGTGGTTTATAAAAATATATATAAGTTTGAAGTACATTTCTTATAACTTTTGGCTTGTTTATTTCTTGGCTTCCAGTGCAACTCCAGTAATCCTCAGCATCCCATCCCCACTCATGTGCATTAAACTCTTTTGCCAGGATCCCCAAACCATCTCGGGTTAATAAAGTTGTTAATGCCTTCTGATTATATTCATGCAATCTTTGAGTTCCTTGGCAACCACAGATCATCCCCAACCCCAGTTCTGCTTAAATACACGCACCTTCCCATATTAATTTTTGTGAGACATCTGTTCACATTTCAGGGGCTACAGGGTGTAACTTTGCTTTGTAGTCATAATCAGGGATGCTGAATCTGTTGGTAACTTTAAGTCAGACTGCCTGGTGTTTCATCCTGTGTTTGCTCCTCTCTAACTTGGGCCAGTTGCTTGAAATTTTTGGTCTCAATTTTTACATCTGTAAAATGGGGATAATAATAATAATACCTGCCTCAATGATATTTTGAAGAAGTAATGAGATAATGCATTTCAAGTATTTAGAACAAAGCCTATAATACAGTAAACACTCCATTTATGTAGCTATTACAGTAATTATTATCATTGTTTTTTTAAAGCAACCATAGTTAGAATTTATATTTTGAAAGAGAATAATTTAAGATGAAGTCTGTTTTGTTCATTGCTATATTCCTGATGCCTGGAACAGTGCCTGGCACTTAACAGATGCTCAATAGATATTAGTGTTTAAATGAGTGAAAGAATGAAGTATATAGCTCTCCAACTTGCTGCATTTGGGTTGAAGTGCCCTAAGCAAATTGAGATTTGGTTCAAGAAACTGAAGCAGCAGATGGCTGACACAGCAGTTTATGATTTAATCAGGGACTCTCAAAACCTTCAAGTGGAGAAAATCAGTAACTAAGACATGATTTGTTTAAAGGAATTTGGCTATTTCCTCTAGACTCAGGAAACAACTAGTGAACGGTCCATTGTGCCAGTTCAGTTGGCAAGCAATCTTGTGCAGAAACCTGGACAGTTGGAGAAGGTGGGAAGGAGTGAAGGGATAATCCTCCAGGAGTAACGCTCTCAAAGGGTGTTTGTCCCAGTGGACCTAGCTTGAGATAGGGCTTCCGAATCTCAGATACTCAGAAGCTGGGTCCACAGACCTGGGTGGCTGTGAGTGTTGCCTGGGAGCTTGTCTTAGTTTTCTAGTGCTGCTATAGCATAAATACCACAACTGGGTGGCTTAACCAATAGAAATTTATTTTTTCAGTTTAGGAGACTAGAAGTTCGAATTCAAGGTGATGCTCTAGGAGAAGTCTCTTCTCTGTCTGCTCTGGGGAAAAAAATTCTTGTCTATATCAGCTTCTCTTGCTTGGTTCCTTGGCAATCTCCATGTGGCATCAGTCTTTCTCCATCTGTGCTTCCTTGCTTCTGAGCCTAATCTGTTCTTTTTATATCTCAAAAGTGATTGGTTTGAGAAACACCCTACACTGATATGACCTCATTGGCATATCAAAGAAAACCCTATTCTCAAATAGGATTGCATCTACAAGTACAGTGGTTGAGATTTATAACACATATTTTGGGTGACACAATTCAATCCATAACTGAACCCGCTTACAATTATTATATGCAAGACTTGGGGAATACGTATGTGCATGCATGCATTTTTCTGGTCCAGCACTTTTGGCACTTATCAAATAGTTTCAGGACCCAGAGAAGATTAAAAATCATTTGAGTTTCTGATGAAAAGCAAGAAGCTAGAGGGGAATAGCAGAGGGCTCCAGGTGGCAGCTGCCATGACCACTGAAGAGGAAGCAGCAGCGTTCTGTATAACACCCTGTATCGCCTCTGCCTCACAGGGAGAAAAGGGCTGTTTTTCAGGTAAAACTATGCCACTTTCTCCAGCTTGGAACCTTTGGTCGCTCACCAAACATTAGCAAATCTTGCTATTCTTCCTGAGCTATCATTTCAATGCTTGGCTTCTGCAGAGGATTTAGAACCAGCAGCATCCATGTCCTAAAGATGCCTAGCTGGAAAGACAAAGAATATACGGAGTAAACATCCAGAACTGGGGGAAAGAAGTATAATGTTCATGCTTATCTCATAGCGAGAGACACTTAGATTCTTCCTTCGTTTAGCTGTTTCCCCATGGAGATCTGGGAGGAAAGGCTTCATGCGAAAACACTGAATTCTAGGAAGGGGTTTTCAAGAGGAACAGCTCCTGACTTTGATGTGAGAATTATGAAACTCTCTGCTGGTCATCAGGAAAAACTGGGGTGTTCCTGACTTTGCCAGTCAAGGGCAGGGCTTTGATGGAGACGAAGCAGTCATTTTAGGGCCGATGATAACATTCAGCTTTAAAAGCCATGTACAGAATATGCGCTTTTACAGAATAAGCTCCTTAAGCTCTAGTCTAACTATAAAACCAAGCCAGTTGCCGTCGAGTCAATTCTGACTCCTGGTAAGCTCGTGTGTATCAGAGTAGAACTGTGCTCCACAGCATTTTTAACTGCTAATTTTTCAGAAGCAGATCACCAGGCCTTTCTTCTGAGGTGTCTCTGGATGGACTTGAACTGCCAGCTTTTTGGTTAACAGTGGGGCACATTAACCATTTGCACCTCCCAAGGTCAGTCTGACTATAGGGTCCTTTACATCTCACAAGCTCATCCTCTTGGTGGTGTGGTAGAATCTTTCTGAAGTTTGCTAACATGGTAGCCAGGCTGGAGCCCAGGAGTGGCCAGGGATATTTAGCCTCTAGGACCTGCCACCTCCTATCACTGCCTATTTGAGGTCACCACCTCACCTCGCCCCCTGAGGCGCTGGGAGTTGTGTGCTTACTTTGAGATTGAAAGTAAAGCACTCATTTGATTTTGAGAGCTATGGAATATGCTTTGAAACAGCTGTTATTTTCTTTTTTACTATACTTTTTAATAGTTATTTTTTAAAAAAGAAAAATATAACTATCAGTCATGAATGAGTGGAGGTTTCATAGGGCTGGAGGTTCAAGTCCACCCAGAAGGGCCTTGGCAGAAAGGCTTGGTGATCTACTTCCAAAAAATCAACCACTGAAAAACCTATGGAACACAGCTCTACCCTGACACACACGGGTCACCATGAGTTGGAGTCAACTCAATGGCAGCTTGTTTGTTGTTGTTTTTGTGATGTCCTATGCATCAGGTGGGTCATGTGGATTCTCATCATGTTAATTTTACTTAAATGCCAACCCGTCTCCAAGTGCACACATTACTTAGGTCAGGGACTTTAGATTATGTGACCCTGTTTGCCACTGTCCTGCTTAGAACATCATACCTTGCCTGTCAGTAAAACACACACACACACACACACACACACACACACACTGTGATTCCAGTTATCCCTGATGGTGCTGATTTCTTATAAAATTAACAATAACATAATATGCTATGAGTTGGAGATATGGGAGAAAGAAGGAATACTCAAATGTTATATTTTGTAATGTGCCTCAGCCAGGAGAAAACTTTTGTCAAAATTGTGTTGAATGTGCACAACTCATGATGTAATGAAAGCTTGACCTTATCCTTACTAGTTTTTAGCTCCTGTTATCCCTCTAAAACTGTCCCTAGCCCCTAAGCAAAAAATTGGCAAGTAATAGATGGTTCTATGGTAACTTTAAGTCTTAACACACAATTTCAATTGAATAACTGGAGTAAATTCAGTCCATGATATTACTCAATGCCTCACTCTTCATTCAGAGACAAGATCTCTTCCTCTTCCTTGGGCTAAAGTCAGTAGTTGGCAGTTGCCTGCGTTTAAGGAAGGGACTGTGATTGGCTTCTGCCCTTTCTCCCACTCACTTTCTTGCAGACTCCCAAAATGATATTTTAAATCCTTCAAGGGCTGAAGGGACAGAAGGACGGAAACATAAGATCCTTAAAGTTTAGTTTGTACTGGCTACACAAGGTTTTACAATTAAGATTTCATCCACAAGTGCTAACGGTGCGAACAGTTTGCACTCATCTCCTAACCTAAAAGTTGGCAGTTTGAACTTGCCCAGCGGCACTGCAGAAGAAAGTCCTGACAATCTGCTTCTGTAAAGATTACAGCCAAGAAAACCCTATGGAGCGGCTCTACTCTATAACATATAGGATTGCCATCAGTTGGAATCTATTCGAAGCCAGGGTTTTTTATTTTTTTTTTTTTCAAGTGTTAGAGAGGTGCAAGAGACTGAGATGGCGCCATCTTATAGGCAGTAGCTGTTAGCACCACAGAAAATGCCAGATTCCTTACAAATGTCATATATGTGTACTCTTGACTTTGTCACTTGCTTTTAAATCATCGCTGTCTGTTTGACAATGTCGTCCATCAATATTTGGTAATCTGCCTAGAGGTGGAAGTTGGGATGTGGGGCTGAAAAGAGGAGCCTACAAGAGCTGATGGATCTCAGGAGGCAGCCTGTAGGCCAGGGTTCACTGAAAATTAGTAATTTCAGTAAAACCCCAATTTTTTGTGTTCCAGGAAAGATGTCTTCCCCACCAGAATTTCTTCTGATTATATGTCCTCCCTACCAGAACTTCTTCTTAGGATTATTAGACTTGGAGATCTTGACTTCACACCATCCTGACCAGTTAATTACAAAACCTAGTGAGTGTATTCTCACACTATAGTCTGTGGATTTGCCCCAATCGTGAGTAAGAGGAATTTATATTTATATTTCAGTGTACATGTGTAAAAGAATATATGTTTTGAGGTATGCCAATCTGGATTTGATCACCAGTTTTGAGACCTAAGGAAAGGGCCATGTTTGGGTAACGCCATCAGCATTACTGCATGGTACTTTGAGGCCCAAGTAGACAGAGTGCTTGAGTGAAAAATGGTATTGGTATTAGAAATGGCCTTTTGAGAGGATCCCAGCAGGTCTAGTGCTCGAGGGGCCTGTATGAGCTGTGAGAAATCTTTATAACCTGGAGTGGAGGCAGCAGTAAGGCAGTTTTGCTGAAGAATAAAGGCTTAGTGGTCTAGAGATTGTCATCCAGAGTTATTAGGCTATTCCAAGACTGATGTCCATGCAACAGCTGATGGCGGAAAAGAAGGTTGAGGTGGGGAAATGTGAGGAGTTGCAGTGGTGAATCAGGGAGACCACACTGGATATGGGAAGTTTGGCTTGGCCTTTCTTCCTTGGTAGACACAGAAGTCTCTCAAGAAAGATTATTAAACCACTGAGGGAAAGGAGGAAATGGACCTAAGGATCACTGGGGGGTTGATGGGTAAACAGAAGTTGAACTATTATTTTTTTTTTTCTGGGATGCAAATATGTAATGGTCAAGCTGAGTGAGTTTCTAGACAGCATCCAACAACATCAGTCCCTTCCTTCTGTGTTCATGTTTTGGAAACTCAGTCGTTCTCTCTGCCTTTTTTGAGAATATTGAAAGAGAGCCTGACTGCTTTGGGAGAGGTCCAAAAAGAAATCAGGTTTCATGCCCTGAAGTTTTTTTTTTTTTCCCTTGTTTATTTTTAAAGAGAGAATGTGAATCAGTATCTGAGACACACCTCCGTTAGGTGCCTCCAGGTTCCTAAACTTAACTCGGGATGGTCAGATCAGAACTGACACCTGGCTGTACAGACAATAAGTGAAAGATTGGAGCCTACTTCAGAAGACCAGATTTTGTTACAAAATCTTTCTTACCATTGGTCTCTGAACTTATTGCCCAGATTCATTTTGGGGATCTTTCATCTCTTTCTTCCCATTTCCATTGGTAAATGGAAGGAATTTTGTATGTATTTTTTTGTCATATCTTTATTTTTGCTATATTTTTTATTTTTGACACACAGACTCTTTTCCCAGGACCCTGGGATCTCTGGGTCCCAGGTCCTCGACTGGCATCTAAGCTCCACTGGTCATCTGCCTGCCCATCTATTGGAAAAAAAAGGCTCTGCATTTGCCAAAGACAAAAACTTAGGCTAGCTCTTCTTATCCTAGTATTTTGGGAACAACAAAAGGAAGAAAATTGCCTTATCCCAATGTTACATTAGTCTTAAGTTACAAATATTCCATGAACACTTATTGTGAGCGTTAACCTAAGAGGAATATGAAAATATATAAGATCCAACCCTAGCCTCAAGCAGCTTAAGTTTATTTAGATAAACAAAACAGGAGCACATGAAAAATCAAATGATACAAGTTTTAAGTTTCAATACACTAAATGCCTACTGTGTGCCAGGTGATTTACATATATTATTTTAATCTTCAAAATTACACTAGGAAGTATGATTACTCACATTTAACAGATGAGGAACTTCAGTCTTAGAATCCCCAAAGTTCATTCTGCTAGCAAGTGGTTGTGGCAGGGCCTGTCTTCAAAGTCTGAGCTCTTTCTTCTGAAGTGTATTACCTCTATCTGTTCATTTGAATAAGGATAGAGGGTATCACCATTCAGAAAATAGATGCTTAGTAAAAAGTTATAAGGAATTCTGAAGAGGGAAAAAATTCTGTGGCCTTGGGAGATTAGGTAAGACTTTTTTGCAGAGGTCTACTGATTTAATCTAAGATCCAAAGAACCAGTAGGGTTTGATAGGAAGATGAAGGAGGGACTAGCTTACTTGCAGGGGACTGGCTTGAGCTAAAACATCCTGCAGTGGGTTTTGGGGTTCATTTGGGGGCATAGCTTTGTCCTGTCTCCGTTCCAACTGAGAGGATCCTCAGGGTTGAAGAGGTTCTGCAGATAGAAGAGGTTATTTTATCCCCCCAAACTGCCCAGGTCTGTTCCTAAAGGGCCTTCTTAATCCATTGTCTTCCATGGCTATATTCTTGATGGGCTCTAGGAGGACAAATTTTCTAGTGTCAAACAGTGTCAGTAGCGCACTTTTTGTTGGTGCAAGTTCAAGGCCTGAGTTTCTTTGGTCTTCTGTTGTTGTTGTTGTATTCTGTCCAGTCAGTTCCAACTCATAGTGACCCATAGCAACCCTACAGCAATCCTACACAGAGTAGAACTACCCCATAGAGTTTCCCAGGCTGTAATCTTTATGGAAGTAGATCCCCAGGTTTTTTCTCCCACGGAGCCACTGGTGGGTTGGAACTGCCGACCTTTACATTGGCAGCTGAGTGCTTAACCACTGCATCACCAGGGCTCCTTATAGTCCCTTTAAAAACTCTTTAGACTTTTGGTCTACCTATATGCTTCTGATCTAGAGCCAAAGGTCTTGTCTACACAGAGCTATCGAGCCTGAGAATTGCTATCTCCTTTTTTTTTTTATCCAAAGGTCTTAAGAGTGGGACTGCAAATCAAAAGGTCAGCAGTTCGAATCCACCAGCCACTCCTTGGAAACCATATGGGGCAGTTCTATGAGTGGGAATCAACTTGATGGCAATGGGTTTGTTTTTTTTTTGGTCCAAAGGTCTGTGGTCAGATCATATCCCAGGTTGTCACCTTAATAGGTTCTGTAACCCCAGCCCATAATCTAATCTTGCCCATCTTCATTTTCACAACTACCTCAAGAAGTAGGCACTATCATTAATCCAATTTCACAGATGTTGAAACTGATTCTTACAGAGGTTAATACACCAGACAGGAAGAGGCAGATGTCTTCAGATTCTCCTTCGTCTCTAGGTTGGACCAGGACCTGGCTTCCCTACATGCATCCCACACAGTCCCTGTCCATCTTTCTCAGCAAATCCTTCTCCTGTGAAGCTTCTCTTTGCCTCTGCCCTTGATGTGAGGAACCATGGAAATCAAGCCAGAGGGCATCAGGCCTCTGGACTCAGGGACCCTCATTTTCTGAAGTGGCCAGTGATGTGTGAAGCCTGGCAGAGTACACCTGGCCCCTATGCCTGGCGGAATCTCAGGTAATAAATCCCCTCTTGGCCCAGCAGTAATCAGCTCACACCTTGAAGCATGAAATTTGATTAGCCCTTTTATCTCAGCTGCATCACTTGGACTGTTATGATGGGTTGTAAAATTTACTGAGCCCCTACCCTTCCCACCCCTCCATCAGTGTGACCCTGTATAGGACTTGGTGACTTCCAGAGAAGAGAAGCAGGGCTGGCTGCCTACCACATGAAGAGCTTTGCTGTTTTTCATTTCTGTGAACTTGCATGTGCTGCCAGAAAAGGGAACTAACTTCCCAGGGAAACCTTAAGGTTTACTGAGGTTGGTTTTTCAGTTTTTTTTTTTTTTTTTTAATAGCATTTAAGTGAGCCCCTGGGTGGCACAAACCATTAAGTACTCAGCTACTAACCAAAGGGCTGGCAGTTTAATCTATGCAGAGGTACCTCAGAAGAAAGGCCTGAAAATTGACTTCCAAAAGATCACAGCCATTGAATGCCCTATGAAGTGCAGTTCTACTCTGAAATGCATGGAGTTGCCATCAGTTGGAATCAAATTGATGGCAACTGTTTTTTTTGTTTGTTTATACCATTTAAATGGGGGAGGAAATGGTATGTGTATGTGTAATAAGACTTGCCTTATTATAGTTGTAATGCAAATTTTTTACCAAATTATTAAAAAAGCCACATTTATACTGTAGAAATGAGTTGAGGGTCTATATCTGGAAATAATAGCCAGTATAGGGTCACTATGAGTCAGAATCCACTCAATGGCAATGGGTTTGGTTTGTTTTTTAGTGATTCCCAAACTCACTAACAAATTAGAATATTCTAGGGAGCTATTAAAAATACACATTTCCAGGCCTCATCTCATACCATTTGAAATCCATATTTCAGAGAATACAGCCTAGGAATCTCCACTGATTACTTTGGCCCCTGTTCTGGGAAGCACTGATACAAGCTAAGGGGAGGCTTGTCTGGATCTGTCTCCATTTGAATACTCCAAGGATCAGGCATATCAGGGCTTGGCGATCCTGTTCAAGAAACAGGGACCCACTCAGCCTTGAGTAAAGGGGTTTATTTTTTTAATTCAACAGGACATTCAAGATAGAGTCCTGCTAGGCCATCTGAGGAGAGAGACTGAGAAGAGTAGAAAGTCAGGCCAGTGGTTGTCCTCTTGTCCCTCAAAGGCCACATAGACCCTCCCTTCTCTGCTTCTCCCTGCCCGACGCTCCATGTGCATCACTCTCTGCCTGCGCGTGACCAGTCTTCTCAGTTCAGGCATCCACCATGCTCTGGCTGGTTTCTGTGTATCACAGTTCAGATTCTTGAGAAATGAAAGGTGATTGATCACTGACCTGCCAACGGTCTGACATCTTCTAGGTTCACTGTGAGTGAAAATGATTGGACCTGAGGAAACAAGTCCACTTAGGCTCCTAGAGCACCCCCGTCCAGGGCTCTCAATAACAGATGAAGACAGACAGGGAAGACAAGAATGACAGGCACATTGTCCAACATGTTCATTATGCCACAAAAGATTGACATGTGCCAGTTTAGTGAAAACAGGACTCTTACATGGACCAAAAGCAATTGTCGTGACATGGCCAGCATATTCGCTTCCTGTAATCAAGTTACTTGGAAGGTCAAGCCAGAATCCGTCTTTTTATTGAGTTGCTTTTCATTCGTTTATTCATTAAATAAGAATTTATTGAGTGCATCCTATGTGCCAGGTACTCTTTTGAGACCTCATAACTGTTCTAGGACCTTGGGATTCTTTGGTGAACAAAACAAAGATACTTAATTTTGAGGAACATGCATTCTAGTAGGGTGAGGTGGGGGGAAGATGGACAATGAACAATAAACACAATAAATAAGTACATTACGCAGTGTGTTAGGAAGTGATTAGTTCTATGGGGAAAAATGGAAAATTAAAAATTCCAGGGAGGTGGACGGCAGTTTTAAAGAGAGTGGTCAGTGTGGCCTTATTGAGAAGGAGATATTTGAGCAAAGATTGACAGAGGTGTAAACATGTGGAGGGGGAGTATTTCAGGCAGAGAGAACAGTTTAAGTGGAGGCCATAAGCAGGGAGAATGCTCTAAGGAGGGGTGTAGCCGGTATGGGTGTGTAAGGACAGAGAGCAGTAGTGGGAGCCATAGAATAAAGGTGGGAGACAAAGCATATGGGGCCTTGCAGTCATTGTAAAGACTTTGGTGTTTACCCTAAACGAAATGGAAGCCAAATCAGGGTTTTAAGCAGAGGGATGATATGCTCTGATTGCTTTAAATTAATTCATTATTTGTTTTAAACTTTTATTATGGAAATTTTGACCAAACAAAAGGAAACAGAGTAGTGTGATAAACCCCCATGTACCCATCACCCAATTTTACAATTATAGACTCATGGACGATCTTTTATATTTCTGCTCTCATTCATTTTTCCTCTTCCTTAAATTCCAGATAATGTCATTTATTCAGGAAACATTTCAGTTATATAACACCTTTTTAATTGAGGTATAATTTACACGCAGTAAAGTACAGCTTGATAAATATTTCCGTATTTATACACATTGTGGTCACCATCCAGATCAAGATATAAAACATTTCCAGCACCCCAGAAGATTCCCCTGCCAATTCCCAATCCATAACCCCACCATCACCATCAAAGGTAACGACGTCTGTTACCACAGGTTTGTTTTGCCTCTTCTTAAATTTCTTATAAAAGTAATTACATAGTACGTAGTCTTTTCACTGCTGTATCTGCAGAGTACAGGGAGGGCGGGCACATGCACATCACATTGTCCCTGGTCATCCTATACCCTCTTCTTGCCACTGCACCAAGCCCCAGAATCTGCTAAGTCCACCAGCTGTGTTGTTTGTAACTGAAATCCAGGATTTGAGAATTCACCCCAGCGACTTCTTAGTCTTTATAATCAGGAGATATAAATGATACATGGGAGGGTGAGGCAGCTGGCATACCCTAACTCCCTCAGCTCCTACTCAGTCAATATATACAAGATCAGAACAAGAAATGCTCTATTAAGTGTGTAATGGTGTGAGCCTAGGATAGCCATAAGGATCATTGGGCAAGGGCATCTGGACCACTTGAAGTCTCCCACTGTCCAGGACACTGTACTCCTGGACACTGCCAATGGTTGTTTTTATGACTTTTTTCCTAAATGTCATAGATGACCAGCCCACATTTGGACACACTTTTCCTTTGCATATATATTAATTCAGTCAAAGGTGTGTGGCAAATATTTGCTGGACAAGGTGTTAGACTTTCAGAAAGGATTTAACTTCAGAAATGCTAGAACTTTTATGTAATAACCCAAATGGAAATATTTCGTTGGGCAGAAATTGATTACCCTTGTAAAAATCACAAAGGAAGGGAGCCCATTGTTCCTCGAAACCCCTGGTACGTCTCCTGGATGATTCATGAATCTATCAGTAGAATCCAATTGATTTGTTTTAAATGAGGCTAGCAATCTTCCTTTTTCTGGTCCTCAAACATATTCATATATCGTAACATAAATTACAGGGTTGCAAAAATAGCACTGTTGTTACTTGTCAAGGACAGCCATGAGCAAGATTCCTACTGATCTGGCCTTGTGGGTAATATACCTTCTGCTGCATGGTGTCTGTGTTGGCTGTGCTGGTCTGTTAAGTTGTTCTCCTGGCCGACTCCTGCAGACTGGCTTCTGAGAGGGGCTGTGCCTTAGTTTCTTAGTGCTGCTGTAACAGAAATACTTAAGTGGATAGTTTTACAGAACAGAACATTTCACTACTCTAGCCAGGAGAGGTTGGTCTTATCTCTTCACCTCCTTGTTGCTCGAATAGGGTACTGTGGGCAGCCTCACAGCACCGTGGTAGGGATTAACCAAGATGTGTTAACTACAAACACCATTCACATGTAATAAATACATTTTTAAACTGACTTTTGGTCCACAGTGCTGGTTGATGGCAACTAACAGCAATGTGCTGGCGCCTAAGTATCAGCTACATTTGAATCAAAACATTGCTACATTACAGTCTAAGATTTCAAACACATCTGCCTTGGAAGAAGTACAAAGAGAATGTTCCTTAGAAGTGAGGATGATGAGACTTTGTCTCATGTACTTTGGACACATTACCAGGAGGGACCACTCCCTGGGGAAGGACATCATGCTTGGTAAAAATAGAGGGTCAGAGAAAAAGAGGAAGACCCTCAAGGAGATGGCCTGACACAGTGGCTGCAACAATGGGCTCAAACATAGCAACGATTGTGAGGATGATGCAGGGCCAGGCAGCACTTTGTTCTGCCGTACATGGAGATGCTACGAGTTGGAACCAACTTGAGGTCACCTAACAACACAATGACAACAGAAATACTTTTGGTTGTCAGAACTGCAGGGTGGGGTGCTCCTGGCACCTAGTATGTAAAGGCTAGGGATGCTGCTAAACATCTTACACTGCACAGAACAGCTTCCCACAACAAAGAATTATCTAGCCCAAAATGTCAATGCTGCTGAGGTTGAGAAACACTGCAACAGACCAAATATGACCTTGTCAAAGGTGGGCAAGAAATGTCCTCCAAGTTTTTTGAGTTTCCTTGAAGAAGTTTTTTCTAAGCATGAGCTAAGCTGCTGAGAAGACCAGAAAGTTCCACTTGGCAGAAGTGTCATTTGCTCTGATAGTCCTGGAAAATTTCCTGCTTTTATGTTTTTCTTTTTTGTTCATGACTCTGGTAGGAACAGAAATTACAACTCCATTTATTTTTGGCTACATGGCTGTCTACTCCAGAGGGGCCCAGTACTTATAGGTCTTTGAAGAATCAAAATATCTCATTACTGTTAATCATAAAAGAATTTTTGAACACTTACTCTGTGTCAGGCAATGTTCTAAGCATTTTATACTTATATCTTGTTTTAGTCCTTCAATTACCATGTGAGGTGTGTACTACGACTTTTCCTATTGTATAGATGCACAAATTGAGGCATTGAGAGGCTATATAGCTTGCCCAGAGTCAGAGTAAGTACGTGGTGGCATGGATTCCTAGGCTGGCAGTGAACTCTGGAGTCAGGTGTGTAACCTTTCTGTGACACGGCTTCATATGCTTAGACAACCTCTGAAGCTGTCATCAGCTTGAGAACTCTGTAAACTGGAGAAAGGGGCAAGTCTCAGTGACCTGATTTCTGGCGTGCTTTAGGGTTTCCTGCAGCACAAGAATAAATCAGGCAGGGATAAAAGATATATGTCTCCTCTGGAAAGAATATGAAGAAAAATCAGTGAACTCAAGAACTTTGTTGGAAGGAAGAAGGAGCTTGGAAAGTGAGACGGCAATACATGAAGTATTCCCTGGATATCCTGTCTCCACTCTTCACTAGGGTGAGAATAGCAAAGAAGAAAGCAACCAAACTCCAGGCCAGGTGCCCAGGCCACGAGTCTTCAGGCTCAGCCCAGCCATTTCTGGGGTAGGTGAGTCCGTTGATGCCTGTGGCCTGTGTGGTCAGTTTTCTGTGTGCATTATTTGAGCTGTAGTAACTGTCACATATCCCATCAGAGCTTTCCATTGTTGGTTCTCACGCAGAAAGTGCTTAATGAATGATTTTTGCCTCTTGCTATTCATTAAAGGCTGTTCACACTGAACATACTGTCAGGCTTTGCAGATTTGATCAGCTTGGAGGATACCTTCATGCCGAAGAAAGAATGGACCAGCAACTTGAGAGGAACTAATTAGAAAGAACTAGAAGAGGTATCTGTGGACACTTGTCTCATTTACTTATCTATTCATACATTCATTAATTTATTCACCAATCATATATTGAGCCCTGTGTGCCTGGATCAGCTCAGTCTCTGAGAAAACAAAGATAAAAAAGGCATTAGCTGGAAACGTGGACATTCAGAGGAACACGGATGCTTTTAGGGAGGCAAGGACGCACTAGATATGAGAGAAGTCACCTTCCCTGCAAATGTTGCCATCTCACTTTCTAAGTTCCTCTTCCTTCCAATAAAGTTCTCGACTTTGCTGATTTTTCTTCAGATTCTTTCCAGAGGAGACATATAACTTTTATCCCTATCTGCTTTATTCTTGTGCTTCAGGAAACCCTGGCTTCAAATCTCAGCTCTGCCACTTACTAGCTGTGTGACCTTGGGCAAGTTACTTACTTACTCTGTGCCTTGGTTTTCTTCATTTATAAAATATAAATAGTAATAGTACCTACCACATACAGTTAAGATAACTTAATAAGGTAATGCATGTAAAGTGCTTAGTCAGGGCCCAGCACATAGTAGATGCTCAATAGAGGTTAGTTATAATCATTGACCGATTATTGAATTTTTCTTGAATAAAGGTTACTTATTGTCATGTGTTGAGTACAGTGGATCATAGGCGACAGAGGATTTAAGACTGTCCAGGGAAGTCAGAGAATGTTTCAGAGTAGGTTGTATGTAGGCTGAGATATGAAGAGTGAGTGGTGGATTGCCAGGAAGACTAGTGGGGTGAAGGTATTCCAGGCAGAGAAGACAGTACATGTGAGAGCAAGGAGGCCCAAGGGGCAGGCATATTTGGAAAACTATATGTACATTGGAATTGCTTGGTCATGGCATGGTGGGGGAGAGGAAAGAGAGACGCCAGGGCAGGAAAGTAGAGACTAATTCTTATACCATGATAGGGTCTTTAGGATGCAGGTAGTCCTCGACTTATGTCTGGGTTCCATTCCAATGACTCCGTTCTAAGTCGATTCTGATGTAAGCCAAATACCACATTTTTTTTAGTTTTCACTGTTATTGCCTTTTGTTATCAGCATCTTTATAAATGTCATCTTTGTTTGTCTATTGGGGTTGGCATGATAACATCAGTAAATTATTGGCTGCAACACTGTATGCAGTACACATTACTAGTGATAAGATGCACAAAGAAAAAAAAAAAAGAAAGTTGTAAGTGTGGTTCTTTGTAACTCAAATACCTTGTAAGTCGGGGGCTGCCTGTATATGCTGTAGGGGATGTAAGTCATTGAGTGATTCTGATCAGGCGTGTGGCATGGTGACATTTTCAGATCACCCTGGTAGCAGTGGGAAGGTAGATAGGAGGAATAGGAATGAAAGGAGATATACTAACCAGGAAGCTATAAGGCACCGGCAAGAAATGAGTGCACTAAGGCAGTGGCAAAGGCAGAGAGAGAGGCAACAGACTTGAGAGATTCCAGAAGGCAGAACCAACAAGAACTAGTGCCTGAATAGATCTGAAGGCTGAGAGAAGAGAAATCTTGGGTAACCCTCAATAACAGGTTAGATAGGAGTGGAGCCCTTCTTGAGATAGGGACATTGGAGAAGAAACAGATTTTGAGGATGTGAAGATGAGTGAGGTAGACAATAAGGTGGAGATATCCAGTCAGACAGGTGGGAGTTGAATCATTGGCAAAGATGAGATTGCTCAGGAGAATACAGACAAAGAAATACAAAGACGGAGCTCCAGGGAGTCCCCCATTTCATGGAAAGGCCAAGGAAGAGAAGCCTGTAGAAGAGATGGAAAAAAATAGCTAGTGGATGAGGAGAATGAGAGGAAAGGCTGGTCATTGAAACCAGAGGACACATTCAAAAACGAGAAAGTGGTCCTCAATGTCAATACTGCAGAGAAGTCAGGTAATAAAGAAAACAAAAAGTTCTCGTTAGCTTTGTCAACAGGCTGTGTTTAAACCTCAGTGAGAGAAATTAAGGTGGTGAGACCAGGGGCCAGATTGCAATGGGTGACAAGGTGAAGACAGGGCAAAGATGCTTTTTAGAAGTCTCAGTGTACAGAGAAATTATTGTTTTTTGAAATGTATTTTTAAAAAAATATCTGTAAATCCAAGATCCCCAAAGGGGAATTCTCTGGAATAGCTTGTTGTGATGGAGAACAGAATCGTAACAAGTAGAAAACTCTTGGGTAGATATTTCAAAAAAAATGATTCTGTATTAAGTTAGGACAGTTTTATAAAGGAAAGAATATGTCAGAAATTGTTTACATGTGCTTTGTAAGTTCTAACCACTAGTGCGTTCTACAGCAAGACTTTTACAATCTCTAGAAACTTATTTGTACATTGTATTCCCTCAGAATATTGTTCATGTCTTTTTGTAGGTAAAATTTCTAAAAATGTATTTGGCGATGATACTGTAGCTTATGGAAACCTGGCAGCAAAATCCCCAAATTTCAAACCAGTAACCCTGTAGTATCAGATCCTTACATATTTATGAACTTGCCCCTACCCCGTCTTTTGTTTTGATATGCAGTTTCAAGATTCATAATTTGCTTCCTTCAGCTCATGAGAGTAAGAATCCTTAGGGTTCATATTTTCATGGCATATTCAAGGTTCTCTCTCAATTCTAAATTCTTAGAAAAATCCAAAGGGCAAGACATTCTTTAGACCCAGAAAAAAAAAAGCACGTATTAATTTTTCTGGCTAGAGCTAGGTGAAATAACTTTCAAAAATGGTGGCAGAATGTCAAGGAGACAAGTAGAGAAATCTCATACTTAGGAGCTATTTAAATTAGCTTGATTTCAACACCAATGACTCTAACACCAATGATGTAAATCACTTCCCACCGAGGTGGCCATAGGAGTCTCTGTGAGGAAGGTTGTTTTTGAGCTAAAATTCGAAGAATGACTAGAATGTTAATAGAAGAAAGAACTACCCGAGTAAAGGAAATGGCACAAGCAAAAGCCTGGAGTCTGGAATGTAAAAAACTATCTGAGAGACAGTAATTTGAAGTATAGCATTTGTGAAGGAAGTCTTTATGAAGAAAAACAATGGAAGATAAGAGTAGAAAGGATGATTAGGATCAGAGTTTTGAGAACAAGGATTAGGGTTTGGGGAGTTTAGGGAGCCAGAATCCTGTAATTAGTTGAGGGGGGGTGAATTTCATTAAAATTATTCTTGCAAGACTCAGCCCAACTATGAAATCTAAGCTCCCACAGCCTGATGAAGCAGAAGTGCAAAGTAGACTCCAAAAGGGTCATTAAATCCTGGTTCTCAGGGGATGGGAAGAAGGTGGACAGGGGAGCTACAGTCATTGATAAGGGTCATTGTGCTCAGTGGAGGGTGTGGCACTGCCTTGGTAGGTGTAGTCACACTGGGCTGACAAGGCAGGTATATGAGTTGGTTGGGGTGAGGGGGTGACAGCAACTTTCACCCTAAACCCTGCCTGACTCAGTTCTGGCTTCTCAGTGTTTTCCAAGCTCTCCTCTACTTGCTCTGAATGTCCCTGGAGAAAGTGAGCTTTCTTGCTTGAATTAAGCACCCCTGACTTGCACTGGGCTCCTTCTTTGTAAGTAGACATTTCTCTATGTGGTAATGTTAACTGGTAGATTATAGCATTTACTGACCTGTCTTTTAATCACCCCTGACTTGCACTGGGCTTCTTCTCTGTAAGTAGACATTTCTCTATGTGATAATGTTAACTGGCAAATTAAAGCATTTACTGACCTGTCTTTTATCTGGACATATATATGGCAGCTAACTGAAAGGTCAGTTGTTCAAACCCATCAGCGTCTCCTCGGGAGAAGAGATCTGTCGATCTGCTCCCATAAGGATTACAGCCTAGGAAACCCTATGGAGCAGTTCTACTCTGTCCCATGGGGTCACTATGAGTTGGAATCTACTCAATGGCACACAAAAACAACATCATAGATAAATCTTCTTTTCCATTTTTATGAGACTGGGAGAAACTCTTATGAAAGAGAGTTATGTATAAATTGAGGAAAACTAATAAATTGGATTTTGAGGTAAGGACCTGTCTGGCTTCCCTTCCACCCTTCTTCTGCTTCCTTTATCCCCCTTCCTAGGAAAATATCCATTTTTTTTGTTCTGGTGGTTCTGAAGGGACCGTCACTTATGGTTCTCTGTCCCACTAAGCCACAAGTGTGGTTCTCTGCTCCGCTAAGCCACAAGTGTGGACATGTGACCAGAGTCTGGCCAATCATGGTGCACCAGCCTCCTGGCCACAGTAATTGGACTAAAGTTTAGAAATGTGATCAAAGCAGCACCAATCAGGGTCCTTCTCTGTGATTTGCTGGGATCTGTTGGGATGTTGTAAGCTTAGAACTTTCTGCAATCAGTACCTTTTTTTCTTCCTGATCCTTGGAAAAAAATCTTTCTGCAGTCACAGAGAATGAGGCCACCACGCTGAAAGAAGCAGAGCTGAGAGGGAGAGAGACCTGATAACTTCCCTTTGAGTCTCTGGATCTGTGTATGCTGGAAGTTGCTCCTCCCACCCTCACTCTCTTCCTCCTACCACTTTTTGTTTTCTTGGGTTGGTTTGAGTTGTGTTTCTGTCACTTTAACTGAAAGAGAGTCCTAACTAACATTAATGTCTTTTGGTCATTGCTTTATTATTGACTTCATCTTTGCAACTTTCCTGGTCCCAGAAAACCCAGCCTTCTGAGAGTGGGGCCTTCCATGGTGTTAATATAAGATTAGCCCCTGAGGTCTCCTTAACATCAATATCTCTTAGCTCTGTATGCTCAGTTCCATGGAGTTATGCATCCTAAGGAAATCTCAAAATACTTGTTAACAACACAGACAGGGATCTTTGCTCTTTGGGTTTAGTTTTACAACAAGGAAAATGGATTTTGCAGAGTATTTCTGGAAAATGGATGAAAATTGTAGTAATAGCATACATTAAGTACTAAAAAGAAAAGTGGTTCGGAGAAAAAACATTATTTCTAAAAGTATCATTAAGATGTTTCATTATATAGCAAACGATATGCAGTTTCACACCCTGTCAACTTATGTTTAAGGCACTATGTGTGTGTATATATATAACTTTGCTATAGAAAATGGGGCAATTTAAAACCATTACAAAATCTTGGATCTTTATGTTATGAAAAGGTTTCACTTGTTTGTACATGTTTTTGTGTGTGGATATACATCCTTGTTAACAAAAAGGTTGTGCTCTAGTAACACACACTGTGGTCAGAAGTATTGTTGGTAACCCAATTCAAGCATGCTCAACCCTGGGTCATGTTGGGAGTGAACTGGGGCAAATGGAGAAAGGATCCAGGAAAATGTCCTTGAAATGGACAGTCAGCTGTCCAAATCACAATGTCCCAAGGGCTCAGTGATTTTAAGATCATCTGAACCAGCCTCGCTGTTCAAGGGGAGTAATTCTGGGGGATCCGTGTGGCATCGGAAGTAGCTAGGCACCTGGAATGCTGCTTGGGACCTGCAGTGGCAGCACTGTGATTCTGAGTGGTTCCTCTGTTTTGGAACAGGGGTCACGTAGGGTTTCCTGATCCAGCTAAGGGAGCTGGCGCTCAGGGTAGGGCTCTGGTTCCGGTAAAGAACTTAGGAACAATCCTGACTCTGAGAAGGTAAGGATGGAGGAGGGTGAGGAAAAGACTGCATGCAGCCCAGGAGCCACCTGGACTGGTGCCTGAGGCCCAAGCTCAGGGCGGAAAGCGTTTCCTGCCCTTAGTGCATGGTGAGCCTGGAACACCCAATGAACCTGCATCCTTCATGTCTTAGGAGCAACTCAGTGAGAATGGTACTAAATCTGCAGGGCTGGTGTCGATGCCAAAGCTGAGCAGACCCATGGGAGGAAGGAACTGACCCTTCTCAGAGAAGAATTGGGCTTATGCCTCAGAGGGATCCTGAGCCTACACCTGCTTCTCTTCCTCATCCTTCCCACTCCAAGTGTGCTGTGGTTGGAGACTCAGGGCGTAGGGGAGGAGCTGAGCCAGAGAGCGTGGACTCACCAGTCTTGTTATCTGTAAAACCCTGGCCCATCCAAGTCAAAGACACTCACCTCAGACAGCAAAGGAAGGGCAGGTGCAGGCTCCTCAGGTGGGTTTGTGGCCTCTGAATGGCATCTACTCTTTGTTAACTCATGTGTGGTGACTGTAATGGTGTCTTCATAATGGCAATCCTCAGTGCATAGCATCGTGCTTGTCGCACAGCAGGCCATAGACATGCTACTAAGTGAGTGGTTTGGATGCTGGTGCTTGCTCAAAAGAGCCAAGTCAAGCCTGATTAAAGGGAAAGCAAGTCTTTTACTTTATAGTACTCTTTATAATACTGAGGAAACCTTGGTGGCGTAGTGTTGAAGTGCTATGTCTGCTAACCAAAAGGTCAGCAGTTCAAATCCACCAGGCGCTCCTTGGAAACTCTATGGGGCTGTTCTACTCTGACCTGTAGGGTCGCTATGAGTCAGAATCGACTCGATGGCAGTGGGTTTGTATAATACTGAAGCAGGTTCTATTGTTTGTGAACTCTCTGAGCCTTTCAATCCTCTTTCCTCCTCTTCGCTTTCTGGCTGGTTCCTATTTATTTCTTTCTCTTCTGGATGGAAAATATAAAAGCAAAATTCCAAAGAGAAAGTTTTGCCTGGGGGAGAGGGTTGAGACCTTTGCTAGGTTAGGTGTTTGGTGACTCCATTGGTCTCATGCTCTTCATTAAAAAAAAAAAAAAACTGGATAAATGAGAATTGGCTTTAGGCAGGGGTGGAAGAGGAAAGCTATTAGAGTACCTGATGAGAAATTGAACTCAGAGTGGGGGAATGAAGTGGAATATGTTCCTTTCGGTCCCATTGATCTTTCTTTCCATCATGGCACCTTCTGCAGGCTTCATTTAAAGATATAGAATTATAGAAATTAGATATGTTACCCTATCTACCATGATGGCAGGATCATTTGTCAATGAAAAAAATTCAATTGTAGAGTTTCTGGAACACTCTTTATGCTTGACTTGATTCTGAGATCTTTTCAATTAGATTTGAGTCTTTTGTTTTGTTTCTTTGGGCAAAGTCATTAACCCCTGTTCCACTGGGCTGAAAGAAGAAACTGAAGGCAGTTTTGACTGTCAAGGAACCCTGAGTAAAATATTAGAGCCAGAATCCATGCCTGCTCTGAATGGTATGAGCATTCACATACCGTTCCCCCTCACCTGCCTCGGCACTGAGGGGAGAAGGAGTGATGTGGTCCACTATGGCCCTCATTCTCATTGGAAGTTTTCTAAGAAAGCAGCATCAGAACCAAAGATGAGCCATGGGAGTCAGGAACATGCTGATCTGGCAATATAGGCACAAGGTAGAGCAAAGAGTTCTCTAGTTCCAACTGTTACTAAACCGTGTTGGGAGAAGTGAGTGCTTTAGTATTGAAGATGTTTCCTTGCTTGTAAAGGGGAGGAGATAAATCAAAGCTGTCCTAGTCTCCGGACTGGGTTCTAGCTAAGAATGCAGGTCTGCAATCAAGCACAGGCATGCCTTTTTTCCCTTACTCCCCATTCACCCTATAGTCCTTTGTGGTGGCTTCAACTCTAAACTGTGTCCTCAGAATGTGGGGTAACTGAAAATGATAATGACCAAAACGATGATAATATTAATATGAACTACTCTTTATCAAGGACTTAGTATGTACTGTTGCTGTTAGCTACCATTGAATTGGTCCCCGACTCATGGTGGCCCCATGCATGATGGAGTGAAACACTGCCCCAACCTGTGCTATCTTCCATAATCAGTTGCATATCAAACTGTTGTGAGGCATAGTCTGGACTAGACACTCAAAAACATTATCTCATTTAATGCTTACAACATCTTAAGAGATAGATACAATTATCCCTGTTTTGGAGATGGGAAAACTGAAGCCCAGAGAGGGTGAGTGATTTGTACAGGGTCATGATGAATAATGACAGAGTCAGGAGGGTCTGCCAGAATTTTTTTTTTTTAACCCCAAAGCCCATGCTCTTAACCCGTATGTTATACGTAACAGGAGGAGAAAAGTGTTTATCAATGATCCCCAGCTATACAATCCAGTGGACTTTTCCTTAGTTCTCCTTGGCTTCTCAGAGCAACACTCATGTTCCATTCTTATTATCTACCTTAAAACTCTATCCTTGGCTCTCTGAGGATATGTCCTCATCTTCCTTCTTGGGATGCCTCCTTCTATTCCTCATTCCTCCTTCTGCCCTTGAGGCTTCCTCAAGTTTTGGATGGCAACTTCGTACATTTTTTTTCTTTCTATGTCCTTTCCTCAGAGAACAAATTCTGAGTTGCCAGCCCCGACTGTTTTCTCCAACTCCATATCCCAACTACTCAGTGCTGCCAGTTCTTCACAGGTGGGCATCTGCACATTTAGCAGCTTATTGTGTCACTTCCATGGAGCTGGACCCTCCTCCTCATCACAGAAGTTCTTTAACCAGGTTTAATCTGTCAGAGTTGGACTGTCTAATAGTTAGATAGAGCAGAACCTGTTCGTTCTACCTTGTGTCTACACTGCCAGATCAGCATGTTCCTGACTCCCGCGGCTCATCTTTGGTTCTGATGCTGGTTTCTTAGAAAAATTCCAGTGAGAATGAGGGTCATAGTGGGCCACATCACTCCTTCTCCCACCAGTGCTGAGGCAGATGAGGGGGGAGCGTATACGGAGGCTCACACCATGCAGGGCAGGCATGGATTCTGACTCTAATCTTCTCCCCTGCCCCATATCCTGTCAGCCAGCCAGTGTTTAAATTGTGTTTCCTTTGGAATGTCTTTCATCTCTGCTTTCCTTTTCATTTTCACTGCTTGGCACCAGTTGTCTCATTTCAGGACTGGTTTCTCTGTCCCCAGGTCCACTCTCTTTCCTAGTCCACGTTGCATGAAAATGGCCAATTAACTTCCCTGAAGCACTGCTCACTTCCTCTCTCTTCTTCCTAGTTTGACAGGATGGAGGAGGCCCAGCTGATCCAGCCTGAGGGAGAAATGTCTTCTCTTCTTGTGTGTATCTTTCTATGCTTCTTGACACCAACAGACCAGTCAGAATCCGAGGCCTAAAATTTGGAAGTTACCCTGGAGAAGAAGCCGGCAGGGCCACTTGATCTGCTTCCAGCCCAGCTCACCAGCTGAGGACCAGGTTAGGCTCAATGCCCAAGACCACCATGTATGTTGGGCATTTTGAGTCTAAAGGTCCTGGGCTGGGGGAGCAAAAGTGGGAACTGAAATCCAGCCCGTATTCCTTTAATCAGCTGACTCTAATCCAAAGGAAGGGGCACCTTTTCCCCTTCACTCACCAAAACTGTGAAGCTGGGGCTGTCTGCCCAGAGGGACCTCTTTTTTCTAATTTGCACAAAGGTGCTACAGAGGCTGCCCTACAAAGTCCTTCCTAGGAGAAGGGCCTTTCTGAGGTGCCCTTTGTGCAGTTACTGACACCCATTAGTATCCTGCAACAGTTGTTCCAGGAGCTTAACCAAACCAAACCAAATCCATGGCCATCGAGTTGATTCCAACTCATAACGACCCTTTAGGACAGAGTGGAACTGTCCCATAGGGTTTCCAAGGCTGTAATCTTCACGGAAGCTGACTGCCACATCTCTCTTTTTGGTTAACAGGTGAGCGCTTGACCGCTGCGCCCTCAGGGCACATTGTGGGAGCTTAAGGTTAAGGATTTGAGGGGTCAGAATCATAGCTCTTTCTCTCTCCTACTATCAAACTGTAGTTTTAATATACAACTGCTACTTTTGCCATGTGGATCAATCTTGGCCTTCCCATAGTGGAATGATCAACTTTGCTGGAAAGTTTGACACTTTCTGATTCTCTTCCTTCATGAGTGTGGTAGGGAATCTCGGCAGCTTCTTTCATCTGAGAATGTACAGATTTGGAGAACTGACACTAATGTATCATGGGAAATCAAGGCTCACATTTCTCCATCCTCATGAGAAAACCTAGATAAACAAGAGGATAGGATCAAACTGGGGAGAGATGGAAAAAAAAAAAAAAAAAAACAACCTGGGTAGGGCAAAAGTTAGCACATTCAGCTGCTAATTGAAAGGGTGGAGATTCTAGTGTACCCAGAAACACCTTGGAAGAAAAGCCTGATGATTTACTTCTGAAAATGCAGCCACTGAAAACCCTCTGGAACAGAGTTCTCTGACACACGTGGGGCTCCCATGAATAGAACTTGACTTGATGGCAACTGGTTTTTTATTTCATGTCATGAGAATTTTTGCTTGATCAATACATTATAGAATCTTTGTTAAAAAATAGGTCATATACCCCTTAGGACAGTACATTAGAAAGAAAAAATGGTAATTGGGTGGCATTACTGTTAAATATCTTTGGGTGTAAATGAAATAGGTAGGTCACTTTCTGGGAGAGAAGCAATGAGCAGGTGGTGAACAAGGACCTACTCCTTGGATGAATCTCTTTTGTCCAGTCTTCCCAAGGCAAGTGACCAGTGGGTCTCAAATCTCTATTCTGACTTTTGACACCATTCAGAAAGTAACCTCATTAAACAGGAGGGGGAGGGGGACCTGAGAAACTAGTTTGAATATTATCTGATTATAATTTGACTTTATCTTGAGTATAAAATGGCAGGACTTCATTGAAAAAATCTTTTTGATTGATGTGTGTCTCTTCTAGTTCTGAACATTTCAGTCACTGTCTTATAAAAAGAATCTATTGATTTGAAGCTTGACAAAGAGAAATGATCTACTCTTCAGTCAAAAATTGCCAAAGGGTATGTGACCTATTGTTTGTCCTTTCCAGAACTTTTTGTATCTGCTCTCATCTCCAGTGTTGTAAAGTTTCAAGATGATATGCCTTGGTAGGGGTTTTTTCCACCTACTGTGTTAAGCAATTGGTGGTCCTATAATCTGAGAAACTTGTGTCCTACGATCTGGGACATTTTCTTCTATTACATGTCTTTGATAACCTGGCCCCCTTTCATTTCTTTTTTTTTTTTGTTTTTCTGGTGCTCATAGTATTCAGATGTTGGATTTTCTGTACTAATCCCCTATTTCTTCTAAAATCTTTCCTCTCCTGATTTCTCTCTCTTGATCTTAATTAACTTAAAAAAAAATATTTTAAAACAAATCTAAACTCACAGAAAAGCTGCAAATACAGTAGAAAGAACTTTTTTTCATAAGCCATTTGAGAGCAAGTTATGGGCCTGATACTCCATGATATTCAAGTACCCTAGTGTGTATTTCCTACGAAGAAAGATATTTCCTTAATAACCATAATAATACACATGTCTGTTGAGTTGATTTCAACTCATAGAGATCCTATTGGACAAAGTACAACTGCCCATTGGGTTCTAGGGCTGTAATCTTTACGGAGGCAGACTGCCACGTCTTTCTCCCACAGAGTGGGTGGTGGGTTCAAACTGATGACCTTCTGGTTAGCAGCTCAGTGATTAACTACTGCACCACCAGGGCTTCTGTAACCACAATACAAACATCAAAATCAGAAAACTAACATCCATATATTGCTATAATCTAATTCTCAGACCCAAATCAAGTTTTGACAATTTTCCTACTAATGTCCTTATGAATAGTTAAATTGTTTCCCCCCAAAAGATATGTTCAAGTCCTAACCCCCAGTACTTATGAATGTGAGGTTATTTAGATTATTGGATTTTTGCAGATCTTGAGGATCTCAAGATGAAATCATTTTGAATTTAGAGTGATTCCTAAATTCTGTGGCTGTCCTTATAAGAAGAGGAGATGACACAGAGACACAGGCGTGAAGAAGGCTACATGAAGATGGAGGCAGAGACTAAAGTCATGCTGCCAAGAGCCAATGAACACCAGGTGCCACCAGGAGCTGGAAGAGGCAAGAAAAGGTCCTCCCCTAGAGCTTGCAGAGGGATCATGGCCCTGCATACACCTTAATTTCAGATTTCTAGTCTCTAAAACTGTGAGAGAATAAAGTTTTGTTGTTTTAAGCCACCCCAACCAAACCCACTGCTGTCAAGTCAATTCCTGCTCATAGCAACCCTATAGGAGAGAGTAGAACTGCCCTATAGGATTTCCAAAATCTTTACTGAAGCAGACTGCCACATCTTTCTCCCCCAAAGTGGCTGGTGGGTTCTAACTGCCAACCTTTTAGTTCACAGCCAAGTGCTTTAACCACTGCACCACCAGGGGTCCTTTTGGGCCACTCAGTTTGAGATCCAGTTCAGAATGTTTTCCTCATGACCTTGATACCTTTCATGTGTATAGGTTATTTAGTACCCTTATTCTTAACTTGGAGCCCTGGTGGTACAGTGGTAGAGCTATGGCGAGCTACGGCTGTTAACCAAAAGGTTGGCAGTTTGAATCCACCAGCCACTCTTTGGAAACCGTATGAGGCAGTTCTACTCTGTCCTATGGGGTCGATATGAGTTGAAATTGACTCGACGGCAACAGATTTGGTTTTTTTCTTTTTTTGACCCTCAGTTTGGGTTGGTCTGATATTTCCTCTTGATTGAATTCAGGTCATGAATCTTTGAGAATAATGCCACAGAATGACACTGTGTGCTTCTCATTGCAGCCTATTATATGGTACACAATTTTGATTTGTCCCATAACTGATGATGTTCTCTTTTATCACTTAATTAAGGGGATGTCTGCCAGACTTCTCTTCTGTGAAGTTCCACTTTTCCCCTTTGTAATTAATAAATATTTTATAGGAAGGACTATTGAAATGATGCAAATGTTCTGTTCCTCATCAAACTTTCAATAGTCATTTATTAATTTACGTCATTTATACCATCCTTCATGGTTCCCTATTTTACTAGTGGATTATAACTCATTGCTATCATTTTTTCTGATGCTCAAATTGTCCATGATTAGATCAGCGGAAGTACCTTCTAGCTGGTTTCTGGTCATTTTGATATATCGTCATCATTCTTACCTTTGCCAGGCTCACTTTGTACTTACCCTGTCCCTGTCTTAGAATCAGCCATTTCACTAAGGAATCTTGGAGCATCATTTTAGCAGAGTATATTTAGAAACCAGGATCTGGGCTCCAGGTGTGCTTATTGCTATTGGAGTGTTGCTGTTTCCAAGCCCCTCAGAGGGCAACAGACACAGTGTTTCTGTCTCTATGTCTCCTCTTTCTCTCTCTCTTTAGCATACACACAGATTTATCTGTCTGTCTGCCTGTCTGTCTATCTATCTATCCATCTATCTATTTATGTATTTCTGCAGTCCCTGGATGGTGCAAATGGTTAATGTGCTTGGCTGCTAACTGAAAGATTGGAGGCTAGAGTCCTCTTAGGAGCATCTCAGAGGAAAGACCTGGTGAACTGCTTTTGAAAAATCAGCCCTTGAAAACCCTAGGGAGTGCGTTTCTACTCTGACACACATGGGGTTGCCGCCGTGAGTTTGAGTCGTCTCAATGGCAATTAGTTTATTGATTATATTTTTATATTTTGATACCTGTTTCTATGTATTAAATACTGTGAGTTCACACCAATACCTCTAATACCACAGGTTCATTCTAGTTTTTCCCTTTCCGTGTTTGTACCTTCTTTCTTTGATAGTAAGAAATCTGGATCCTGTCATTCTTAGAACCTTTACTTATTTCATCAGTTGCCATGTATGAAACCAATCTCCCAATGAAGCCACCTTCTTCTCACTCCATTCAGATTCTGATACCCCGTAACAGGCCACCACTGGCTCCCCAACTCTGTGGGTATCTTCCTCACCTTTGTTGTGCTATGACACCCTGTACAGGGCTTCCAACGCCTACATTGATGGTGTTTCAGGCTCAGCTTCCTAGTCCAGCCAACCCTCCTGCAGGGTTAACCTCGCCCTGTACCCCACCCACCAGGCAAAGTTTCAACCACTCTTCTGAGCCATCACATCTCCCCTTACACCCTGCCACTCAACACACACACACACACACACACACAGTGAGGACTCAGCCCCATCTAATGCATTTGGGAGTGAATTGTTCAGGAGAGGAAATTCTCTTGATCTTTTTGCTCTATTTTATGGGGCCTCTCCATTCCTTTAGCTTCTAGCCCTTCTATTGAATTTTTAAAATTTGTAAAATCATATTTTTAATCTTTGAGAAATCTTTCTTATTCTTGGAATGATGTTCTTTTTAGATAACACCCTGAACTTATTTAGTAGGTATATCTTCTTATCTGACTGAGTGGGGTCACACTTTGTTTATTTTGTTTTCTCCTGGTCTCTGCATTGTTTTCTGATGTTGTCATTTTCTCCAAAGAAGCTGTCTGTGAGCCTTCTGGGAGGGGTGAAGGAAGGGTCTTGGGGGTCTCATTACTCAGAATGTGGGTGTTCACCAAATCCTCCTATTTTCATCTAGTGTTTTATGCTTTATTGCATCTTGTATCTCTAGGCCTGAAAACTTTTTGATTCAGTTTCTTCAGGGAATAAATAAGCCTCTTGTTTCTTGTAGTAAGTAAAAAGGGCTGGTCATTTTGATTCAGTTTCTTCAGGGAATAAATAAGCCTCTTGTTTCTTGTAGTAAGTAAAAAGGGCTGGTCATCTGATGGTACAGGGTAGGAAAAAGAATGGAGTAGAGTAAACGTGTCTCATGAAGACTTTTGCCGGTCAGTGTTTTCAGTCCCTTTCCTCATCCCTGGCTTGAGAGGCACCTGGTGCCCCAAAGCCGCTCAGGGGCTTCATGGTACTCATCAGCTTACTTCTTATTGGCCATCCCTCTGAAGGCATTTGGGTTTCAGTTTTCTCTGGTGTGCAGTTATCAGTCATCTATTTACTTTCCACTGTTGTGCATTCTGCTATCTCCCTTTCCAGCCCCATTGTTCATATGGTTTATGCCTTTATGTATCTGTATTGTCGTTTTAGAGGCATTTCAGGAAGAAACAAAGATTAATGCATGCTCTCATCTTCCAGGTTTTCTGAAAGTCCTAAAAGTATTTTGTACCATTTCTCTGAACAGGTTCATCTGGTTCACATGCCAAATGAATTTGGGCTGGTGCTGTAACGTTCAGAGTTCCTGAAGATTAGGTACCTTCTTCAGACCTTTGTAACCCTGAGACCCTGGTATTTAAAGATGCCCTCTGTTCACTGACATAGAACAATGTAGGTTTTCATTTCAGGGATAAAAGAAAATATTTTTAAATATTCAGGCTGTAAAATATCCAGGTGATAGACTTAAGTGTGTTGTAGAGGTCATTTTCTTCTGAGGGTTTGGCGTACACAGGGTAGCTTGACTGATATTTGAGATGTAGCCACTGAGGGCAGAGAGGGAATAGAATGTGGAAAGGGAAGATAACATGCTAAGGAACATGTGCTTTGGAGCCAGATTAATCTGGGTTCAAGTTTCCCCTCAGCTGTTTATTTACTGCATATTCTTAAATAAGTTATTTAAACCTTAGCATCTTCAAGTTATTCACATACAAAGTGGATATAATGATACTCGCCTAATTGGTTCTTTGTGAGGATCAAGTAATATAAAGTATACAAAACATAAAGAGTACCTATCATTATTATTGCAGTCTATTAGAGTGGTTTATCTACCAAAGGCCTTCCAAAAATGGCAGAAGCAAATAGTAAAAAAATAATAATCTTTTGCCCGTTTAAGAGGTGAACTATGATTACCTAATCACTTAGAGCTGAGCTGGGAGACACGGGCCTGATGATGTACCCCCTGAACACTCTGATTTAGTTTTGGCGTCTGAGCCTTTCAAGCTGCAGGAATTGCATTTCCCACTCTGTATTCTTCCCCAGGAGTGATGCTGCTGCCTCCTCAGCAAACCAGAGCTGAAAGGTCAGGCTTCTTGCCAAAAAGCTGCATTTTTATCCTCCTCTGGAGTCTGCTTAGCAAAGAGGATCCTTGCCTTGTTCCTTTGGAGGCTAAAGTCCAGGAGTATCCTTGGTGCCAAGTGCTGAGTCCTAATACTCCAGGTGGAAGTCACACCTGCAGGAAGCAGCAGTGTGTCTGGCTTGGGCAGCTGTCTTTGAGTGAGGGCATTAGATAACTGTCCAGGGTCCTGGACCTCGCTCTCTCTTTTTTTTTAATTTCTTTCTCCCTCCTGTAGTTGATAGGAAGGAGTGCGCATAAGCCCTCTGGATCACGCAGAGGTCAGGGACTCTGAACTTCAGTAGTCTCCCTCCAGGGAAGTTATAAAAGCCCATCCAGAGCTGCCTAGAGAGTTTCTCCTGCAACAATAAGAGCAGCTGTTGCCTCCAAGACTGCTGTTCCAGAAACTCATAACAGCACGAGCCTCAATTTTAATATTCTTTTATAGAGGGGGCTGGAGAAGACATTGCAGCTGGCAAATGTTTCTAATCATAACAGGGTGTGTGTTCACCAAGGAGCCCTGCAGAAACCAAGGGGATGCTGAGTATGACCAGAAGCCTTGCAATTTTTTTGTGATGAAGAACATTTGATAGATGAGGGCAAAGGAGGAAGAAAAAGTGATGATTATTGTCTTAGAAGGTGGGAGAAGAGAGTCCAAATAATTTTTTTAAGAGTATATATTGGGAAATAAGATTGTTTTTCCTCACATGTAGATAAATATTTTAAAACACATGTTCTTCTCTCTAACCCGTGGATAAAACTTCTTGAAGGAAACTGAGTCGGCTCTATACACATGGGTAACTAATACAGATTTGCCTCTTATAAGTGTTGTTTTTTCATTTTTGCTGAAAGTAAGAAACCCTGTTGGTATAGTGGTTAAGTGCTACAGCTGCTAACCAAGAGGTCGGCAGTTCAAATCCTCCAGGCACTCCTTGGAAACTCTATGGGGCAGTTCTACTCTGTCCTATAGGGTTGCTATAAGTCAGAATCCACTCAACAGCAGTGGGTGTGGTGGCTTGGTTATTAAGTAGTGCTGTTTTCAGGCCAAAGAAGATGATTTGCATGAAAAAGGTGTTAAAATCTTTCTGAAGGATTTGAGCTCAGGCTCTGTACTTTGCAGCGCAAACGTGTCTTGCCACAGTTCCTTCTTTGATACCCAACTGCAGGGATCACCAAGTGTAGGGATCACCAAGTGGTTCACTGCATTAAAGAAGGAAACTTAACCCTCTTCCTCCTAAGTGAAGTTGAGAAATCAAATACATTTAGAGAAAGATCAGCCTAAGTCAGATAAACCTATCTTCGCTGTTCATAAACATTAATCAATCCCAGGAGATGAACTTAAGAAGAAGCATTTTAAATAAATAAATAAATAGTGTTTCAGAATTTAAGATTTAGGATATGATTTTTAAAACCAAGAACCTGGATTATTGTGAGGAAGTATCGCAGAAGCCAGATGGCTGCCCAGGCTGGTTTCATGAACTAGTCCCTAGTGGGAACACCTGAATGGAGCACCTGCATCTTCAGCCTTCCAACATGGGGAATCCACTCGCATCAGTACAGGCAGGTGTGCTCTAAACTTGTGGGTGTGGAGGGATATTTTCCAAACTCATAAGTGGATTTATAAACACTTTCCTGTAGGATTTCTCAACAAGAGACCCAGCTTTTCAGGAATTGGATATTTATGTCTTCTTATCTGGGTCACCTCCTTCCCACTGTCTTTCCTGGACACCATAAGGTTCCTGGTGAACTAACGAGAGTGCAAATACTTACCCATTTGGCTGCTAACTGAAACGCTGGAGGTTTGAGTCCACTCAGAGGCATCTTGGAAGAAAGGCTTGGCAATCTGCTTCCAAAAAAATCAGCCATGGAAAACCCTCTGGAGCACAGTTCTACTCTGACACAATGGAGCCCCCATGAGTTGGAATTGACTCAAAGGCAACTGATTTAACTGATGGATTCATGTTATGAACTGTGGTACACCTGGAGCATTGTCCCAGTTCCACTGGAAAAGGCATGTTTCTAGCAACTAGAAACCACAAATTGGTCAGACTACTGGGTAGATTCTTTTTAAAACTGTGACTAGGACTTTTCTGTTCATCTCCTATCTCTAGATTCCATATAGAAATTTCCATTGTATTTGTCATTAACATGTTGCAATTTTCAAGACTGTAGCTTATCTCAATAAGTTAAAGCCCATTTGAGATTAATAGCTTCCCATTGTGATACCATAAACCCTGGGGCCTTTGACGGGATTTGGGAGACACTTCAGTCTTATCTGTAATATATCTGCAAAACTTCTTTGAGGGTGGATGATTTATAGAGGCGGATAACCATGGGGGGCTAATCTCATTCATTACATATTGATTTTTGTCGTTTTCAGTTTTCAAAGATGTCATTTTCTGACTTCGTTTCTAAATTCTAGCACTAACTTTAGGGACTATTTGGAAGAATTATTTTTGTAGAATATTTCCTGGCTCATCAGGGAAACAGCTTGTTCTAATGCATACATACAAAATCAATAAGAAAGAAAACAATTCCATGGCCTACACTTTTCAGCAAGGTTCATAGAAGTGAAACCTCTCAAAATTCTTCTCTCCAACTTACATACGGACTGGGGAAATTTGGGGGCTGTCTCATGAAATACAATCCATCAGCCAGATGTGCTCCTGGCAAAGTGTGTGATCATCCCCAATAAACCAGGAGCCTGAGGGTATTTGTGCTTCTCTGTCTAGGGACTCCACAGCCTCTCTGAAAATCTCCTTTGGGACCTGTTCTATGTGCATAGCAGTGGTCAACTAATGAAATGAACTAGGGCCTGATGAAATGATGCAAATGTAGGTGGAAACAGCTTTGCTACCACACAAAGGATGTGCTGCGAGACACACGTTTGGCCTACAGTGTATGTGTAGTAGGGAAAACATGAAAAGCCCAGGAAAAGAAGCCTCAACCTTCTTCGGTCCCTTCTCTCCATCAGGGTTGTGCCTGCCTCTGATATATGTGAAAAAAACTTCCGGTTTCGTGGAGAAAGTCCAAGAACTTTGACCTTAAGTCCTAAGTAAGAATTTGATTCAGAATCTTGGAAAATCTTTAAGGAAAAGTTTTATTTTCAAAGTGTTTACTGCTTTTTTCCTCTCTTTTCATACTGTTCTCTTTGGAAGGAAGTCATTATGTATAACCCACACTTAAAGAGTGGGTAGCTATGCTACATCTCCTTTAGGATAGCGAATCTACAGAAATTATTTGGAATCCTTCTGCATGGAATATTTATCTCCTCCTCCCTTATCAATTAATTCAATCATTTATTTATATCGGTACAAAATCATGGATATTTATTTTATAATTTTATACTCAGTGCACAATCCAATACTACTTTATTTACTTTGTTGCGCAGATTGTTCCAGCTGTGGCCACTGGGAGCTCTATCAGCTGGTTTCTGTGCTCCTTTAAGACACACCCATTAATGTTAGGGTTAAATTTTTTTTTCAAGCACTTTCTTACTTTTTGACTCTACAAGATGTTCCAGGCTCATCTTGTATCTTTTCTGCCCCAGCCAAGAATCTGCCATTTTTCCCAAGGAGACCTGGTTCTTTTTAGTGGAGAATAGTATTAGAAATCAAGATCTGGGTGCTAGGTGCACCACTTGCTACTGGAGTAGTTTCTTTTAGGTCCTCTCAACTGAGAGAGCAAAAAAAAAAAAAAAAAAGTGTGTATATACTAACCCGTGTGTATACACATATCTATAAATATTTCTATATACAGTCATCTGTATCTGTATTAAGCTAAACATGAATTCTTACTGATTTCTCCAACTCTAACCATTTAACCCATTACCATATGGACCATTCTAGCCTCCTCCCCTTGCTTATCTGTAAATTCCCACTTCAACTATGAGAAACCTGGTTCTGTGGGAACATT
This sequence comes from Loxodonta africana, assembly GCF_030014295.1. Lineage (NCBI taxonomy): Eukaryota > Metazoa > Chordata > Mammalia > Proboscidea > Elephantidae > Loxodonta > Loxodonta africana. The sequence goes on along the minus strand of NC_087351.1, from coordinate 78,100,190 downwards.
TTAATGCAGATAAACCAATACTAACATTTTGTTGAAATTTTTCCAGACATCTCTGTGTTTGTCTCTGCCCATATCCTTGCCTTTCTACCACTATTTTTCTTTAGAACAAACTATATATATGTATATATTTCTTTATTTTCACACACACCAAAACCCATTGCTGTTGAGTAGATTCCGACACATAGCAACCCTATAGGACAGAGGAGAACTGCCCATAGCGTTTCCAAGGAGAGCCTGGTGGATTTGAACTGCCAACCTTTTGGTTAGCAGCAGTAGCTCTTAACCATTATGCCACCAGGGTCTCCAAGCAAACCAGTTGCTGTTGAGTCAATTCCAACTCACAGTGACCCTGTAGGACAAGAGTAGAACTGCCCCACAGAGTTTACAAGGAGCAGCTGGTGGATTCAAACTGCCGACTTCCTGGTTAGCAGCCGTTGCTCATAACCACTGTGCGATCAGGTGGCACATGTTCTTACTGGTTCATAATATGCTTTTTTCCCCCACTTAACTACATGCCAAAAACATCTTTCATGTTGGTAAATTTTCATGTATATCTTTGTTCTCAAACAAATCTATTCCATAAATTAGAGTCCCTGGGTGGTGCAAATAGTTAACACACTTGGCTGCGAACCAAAAGGTTGGCAGTGAATCAAAAGGTTGGCAGTTCAAATCCACACATATATGCTCTGGAGGAAAGGCCTGGCAATCTACTTCCGAAAATCAGCCAGCTCTGCTTTGACACACATGCGGTCATCACGAGTTGGAAATAACTAAAGGGCAACTGGTGGCGTTCCATAAATTAACCAGCCCCTTTTTCTTTTTTTTATTAGCTTTTATTGAGCTTCAAGTGAACATTTACAAATCAAGTCAGACTGTCACATATAAGTTTATATACACCTTATTCCGTACTCCCACTTGCTCTCCCCCTAATGAGTCAGCCCTTCCAGTCTCTCCTTTCGTGACAATTTTGCCAGCTTCCAACTCTCTCTATCCTCCCATCCCCCCTCCAGACAGGAGATGCCAACACAGTCTCAAGTGTCCACCTGATATAATTAGCTCACTCTTCATCAGCATCTCTCTCCTACCCACTGTCCAGTCCCTTCCATGTCTGATGAGTTGTCTTCGGGAATGGTTCCTGTCCTGGGCCAACAGAAGGTTTGGGGACCATGGCCGCTGGGATTCCTCTAGTCTCAGTCAGACCATTAATTCTGGTCTTTTTATGAGAATATGGGGTCTGCATCCCACTGATCTCCTGCTCCCTCAGGGGTTCTCTGTTGTGCTCCCTGTCAGGGCAGTTATCGATTGTGGCCGGGCACCAACTAGTTCTTCTGGTCTCAGGATGATGTAGGTCTCTGGTTCATGTGGCCCTTTCTGTCTCTTGGGCTCTTAGTTATCGTGTGACCTTGGTGTTCTTCATTCTCCTTTGCACCAGGTGGGTTGAGACCAATTGATGCATCTTAGATGGCCGCTTGTTAGCATTTAAGACCCCAGACACCACATTTCAAAGTGGGATGCAGAATGTTTTCATAATAGAATTGTTTTGCCAATTGACTTAGAAGTCCCCTTAAACCATGGTCCCCAAACCCCTGCCATTGCTCCGCTGACCTTTGAAGCATTCATTTTATCCCGGAAACTTCTTTGCTTTTGGTCCAGTCCAGTTGAGCTGACCTCCCATGTATTGATTATTGTCCTTCCCTTCACCTAAAGCAGTTCTTATCTACTAATTAATCAGTAAAAAACCCTCTCCCACCCTCCCTCCCTCCCCACCTCGTAACCACAAAAGTATGTGTTCTTCTCAGTTTATACTATTTCTCAAGATCTTATAATAGTGGTCTTATACAATATTTGTCCTTTTGCCTCTGACTAATTTCGCTCAGCATAATGCCTTCCAGGTTCCTCCATGTTATGAAATGTTTCACAGATTCATCACTGTTCTTTATCGATGCGTAGTATTCCATTGTGTGAATGTACCACAATTTATTTACCCATTCATCCGTTGATGGACACCTTGGTTGCTTCCAGCTTTTTGCTATTGTAAACAGAGCTGCAATAAACATGGGTGTGCATATATCTGTTTGTGTGAAGGCTCTTGTTTCTCTAGGGTATATTCTGAGGAGTGGGATTTCTGGGTTGTATGGTAGTTCTATTTCTAACTGTTTAAGATAACGCCAGATAGATTTCCAAAGTGGTTGTACCATTTTACATTCCCACCAGCAGTGTATAAGAGTTCCAATCTCTCCGCAGCCTCTCCAACATTTATTATTTTGTGTTTTTTGGATTAATGCCAGCCTTGTTGGTGTGAGATGGAATCTCATCGTAGTTTTAATTTGCATTTCTCTAATGGCTAATGATCGAGAGCATTTTCTCATGTATCTGTTAGCTGCCTGAATATCTTCTTTAGTGAAGTGTGTGTTCATATCCTTTGCCCACTTCTTGACTGGGTTGTTTGTCTTTTTGTGGTTGAGTTTTGACAGAATCATGTAGATTTTAGAGATCAGGCGCTGGTCTGAGATGTCATAGCTGAAAATTCTTTCCCAGTCTGTAGGTGGTCTTTTTACTCTTTTGGTGAAGTCTTTAGATGAGCATAGGTGTTTGATCTTTAGGAGCTCCCAGTTATCTGGTCTCTCTTCGACATTTTTGGTAATGTTTTGTATTCTGTTTATGCCTTGTATTAGGGCTTCTAAGGTTGTCCCTATTTTTTCTTCCATGATCTTTATCGTTTTAGTCTTTATGTTTAGGTCTTTGATCCACTTGGAGTTAGTTTTCGTGCTAACCAGCCCCTTTTTAATGGCTGTTTTGGTTGTTCCCAAATTTGTCTCTGTTACAAACAATGCGTGATGCAAATCCTTCTGCATTCCTCTGTAGAAAATATTCCTAGGTGTGGATTTTTTCCTACAGAGATAGGAGTCTTTAAGCTTTCTAAGCTCTTCCAGGAATATATCATTTCATTTTGGCTGGACTTCCGGGAGCCAGATCAAATCCCTCAAACAGCCTGGTGGTTTGTTTGGGAGCCTTGCAAGGGCGCGCCCCACCAGCTTTTCCTTGGTGCAGTGTGGTAGTGTTGCATAGGGGTCCTGGTCTGTTTCAGCCCCAGTGGAGGAACTGATGCCTCCTTTCCAGCTGGCTGCCTTGGACATCACTGCCTTATGGTCAGCACCTGGGACCTCTCTAAAGCCCGGGTCTAGGCCATTGTACTTGATTGTTCCCTAGTGTACCCCTACCTTTTTCTGAGGCCAAGTTCTCAAATCTCTGAGCTCTGCCCCACCCCCATGTTCCTCTGCCAAGTGTTTCTAGGTCAGTGCCACCCTGTCCCAGCTGATCACTCAAAGCTCTGTGTGCCCTCAGCCTCTGCTTTATCTCTCAGAGCTCCATTAACACATTTCTTTAAGTATCTGAGATGGGCAAGCCAATCTGCAGATCAAGCAAGAAAGAATAGATATTAGATTAAATCTTTACTCAAAACTTAGAACTGAACCTGAGGCAAGACCTACTAGAAACTGTGAGGTAGTGGCTTTGTCTTTGACAGCCTGGAGTGCTGATTCTACTAATCTCTGCTCTTGAGGTCAGCTGCTAAGCTGCTTACTCAAAAGGGCAGAAAGTCTTGTTTTAGAGGTATTTTCTTTAAAGAAACGCTTAAGGATTCTAACTCTTCATGATTCAAGGAAGTGAAGTTATGATCGAATGGTGAAATGACAGGCAGTGGGGCCTGGTGCCTCTCCTTAAACCTCCTGGGTATATATTTCTCTCATGCAGTTGTTGTGAGAATTAAAAAAGAAAATGTACAACATTTGACCTCTAGTAGCTATTCAGTAAATAATACCCCAAAAACCAAACCCACTGCTGTCAAGTCGATTCCAACTTGTAGCAACCCTTTAGGATAGAGTAGAATTTCCAATAGGGTTTCCAAGGCTGTAAATGTTTACAGAAGCAGACTGCCACATCATTTGCCCGTGGAGTAGCTGGTAGGTTTGAACCGCTGACGTTTTGGTTAGCAACCAAACACTTTAACCACTGTGCTATCAGGGCTCCTTCAGTAGATAATAACAGCTAAAAAATACCTAATATTTATTGAGGGCATGTTTTTTTTTGTTATGTGCCAGATACTGTTCTAAGTGTTTTACATGGGATAACTCATTTTAGCCTCACCAAAATACGGCTATTAATTTTACAGATAAGGAAACTGAGGCACAGAAAGGTAAAATAACTTTCCCAAGCTCACACAGCTAGCAAGGGGAAGGGCCAGAATTTAAACCTAGCCATTATCTCCAGAGCTTGTATCCTCCATCACACTCTGGTGGCTCTCATGAGATGCAGTGTCCCTTGCAGAAATGAGAGCTGCCTTTGAATCTAAGGCAGATATTGCTAGATACCTCCCCAGTATCCATTCTTCCTTCTTTACTAATTGAACTCAGATATTTTCTGCAGGGTGGTAAGATGCCTAAAGGAGTCCCTGGGTGATGCAAAACCAAAAGCTTGAGGGTTTGAATCTACCAGAGGCTCCTTGGAAGAAAGGCCTGGTGATCTACTTCCAAAAGATCACACTGACACAGATAGGGTCACCATGAGTTGGAATCAATTTGATGGCAACTGGTTTAGCTTTTGTTTGTTTGTTAATATGCCGAAAATAGCTGCAACAATGGACTCAAACATACTAACAATTGTGAAAATGAAAATGACACAGGATAATGTTTTGTTCTGCCATTCATGAGGTCGCCGTGAGTAGAAGCTGACTTCATGGCAACTAACAGCTAACAACAATATACCAATTAAAAATAAACACCTCCCCAGACCCCCTTGCAGCTAGGGTGGGCATGTGACACAATTCTGGCCAATGAGATAAAATCCAATGGGACAGACTCAACTGGGGGGGACAGACTCAACTGGGGTTCACCTTTAGATGTTTTCCTCCTCCACCTTTTTCTGCCTGATCACGTCTGTGATGCCTGGAAGTGCAGAAGCCATCTTCTGAGCAAGTAGATGAAAGCCACATGCTGAGGGTGGCAGAGCAGAAAGGTAGAGGGAGCCTGGGATGTTGACAGCATTGTGAAGCCATCCGACAGTCCTGGAGTGCTACCCTCTGACCCATCTGTAAAGGAGAAAAATCCTCCCCTGTTTAGTTAAGTCACTCTAAATCTGGTTTCTGTTATCTGCAGTCAAAAGCAATAGTAATTGGTACAAAATCTCAGCTCTACTAACAAGTCTCTTGAGTGAGGGTGTATGTGTGTGTTTTACTTCAATAAGCCTTAAGCCTCAGTTTTCTTATTTCTTATGTTACACCCTCACAACATCTGGAAAGGCGTGTATACAGCCCATTACCAGTAAAGAAGAAGGAAGAGGAAGGAAAGAAGGACAGACAGAGGGAGGGTGGGACGGAAGGAAGAAAGGAAGACAGGGAGGGAGGGAGGGAGGGAGGGAGGGAGGAAGGGAGGAAGGAAGGAGGTAGAAAGGAAGGCTTCTCAGGTTCATGCCTGGAGGCTATGCTGTCCTTGGTGCCTCCAGACCTCCCACCTGCCTAGACTTCTGCGTATCACCTAATCCCAGACAGGGCCAAACCTGCTCTTCGCCTACCTGTCAGCCAGCCTTCCTGTGCCCTGCTGCTACTTGCCAGTGAGATCTGGACTTGCTTTTTTCCTCATCTGGTTTACAAGTGGGAAAAAGTAGAGATGCTGCAACATGGACGCTCTTACCTAATGGGTCTAGGAGTCAGGGTATAGGACAACCTTGTGCTTCTGAGCTGCAACACACCTCTGCCTTGAGTGACAGCTGCAGACCACGCACCTTGTGAGTACAGTGACTGGAGGGCTCAGGGCTCAGGTCAGATTCAGCCCGAGGCTGTTTTCCTATTCTAGACTTTAGATTCTGACTCTATTGCTGTCCTGATTAATTGTTATTTTCTAAGAGTCTACAGGAAAGGCCCCTTAACCTCCTAAAATCTTTAAAAAGTGAATGAATTAGAACTCTCATCCATTGCTGGTGAGGATGTAAAATGGTGTAGCCCCTTTGGAAAATAATCTGGTAGTTTCTCAATCAGTTAAACATAGAATTACCATAAGCCAGTACCGGTTGCCATGGAAACTTAACAATAGTTGTTATGCTTGAGCTTATCATTACAGCCACTGTGTCAGTCCATCTCACTGAGGGTCTTCCTCTCTTTTGCTGACCCTCTACTTTACCAAGCATGATGTCTTTCTCTAGGGACCAGTCCCTCCTGATGACATGTCCAAAATATATGAGATGAAGTCTCCCCGTCTTCATTTCTAAGAAGCATTCTGGCTGTACTTCTTCCAAGACAGATTTGTTCATTCTTCTGGCAGTCCATGGTATATTCCATATTCTTTACCAACACCGTAATTCAAAGGCATCAATTCTTCCTTAGTCTTCCTTATTCATTAACCAGCTTTCACATGCATATGAACGATTGAAAATACCAATGGCTTGGTCAGGTGCACCTTAGTCCTTAAAGTGGCATCCTTGCTTTTTTGACACTTTAAAGAGGTCTTTTGGAGCAGATTTGCCCACTGCAATATGCTGTTTGATTTCTTGACTGCTGCTTTCAAGGGCATTGATTGTGGATCTCAGTAAAATAAAATTCTTAACAACCTCAATATTTTCTCCATTTATGTTGCTTAGTGGTCCAGCTGTGTATATACATATATATATTTTTTATGTTGAGGTGTAATTCATACTGAAGGCTGTACTTTTTGATCTTCATTAGTAAGTACTTCAAGTCCTCTTTGATTTCAGCAAGCAATGTTGTGTCATCTGAATAACGCAGGTTGTTAATGAGTCTTCCTCCAATCCTGATGCCCTGTTCTTCTTCATATAGTCCAGCTTCTTGGATTATTTGCTCAGCATACAGACTGAATAGGTATGGTGAAAAGATACAACCCTGACGCACATCTTTCCTGACTTTAAACCACACAGTAACCTCTTGTTCTATCTGAACAACTGCCTCTTGATCTATGTAAAGTTTCCTCATGAGCACAACTAAGTGTTCTGGAATTCCCATTCTTTGCAGTGTTATCCATAATTTGTTATGATCCACACAGTCCAGTGCCTTTGCATAGTCAATAAAACACAGGTAAACATCTTTCTGGTATTCTGTTTTCAGCTAAGATCCATCTGACAACAGCAATGATATCCCTTGTTCCATGTCCTCTCTTGAATTCGGCTTGAATTTCTGGCAGTTCCCTGTCGATATACTGCTGCAACCACTTTTAAATGATCTTCAGCAAAATTTTACTTGCATGTGATATTAATGATATTGTTTGATAATTTCTGCTTTCTGTTGGATACATTTCTTAGGAATGGGCACAAATATGGATCTGTTCCAGTCAGTTGGCTAGGGAGCCATCTTCCAAATTTCTTGGCATAGACTATGTAGCACCTCTAGTACTGCATCCATTTGTTGAAACATTTCAACTGGTACTCCATCGATTCCTGAAGCCTTGTTTTTTGCCAATGCTTCCAGTGCAGCTTGAACCTCTTCCTCCAATACCATCGGCTCTTGATCATCTACTACCTCCTGAAATGGTTGAACATCAACCAAGTCTTTTTGGTGCAGTGGTTTTGTATTCCTTTGTCTTCTTTTGATGCTTCCTGCATTGTTCAATATTTTGCCTGTAGAATCCTTCAATATTGCAACTCGAGGCTTCAATTCTTTCTTCAATTCTTTCAGCTTGAGAAATGCTAAGCATATTCTTCCCTTTTGCTTTTCTAACTACAGGTCTTTGCACATTTCATTATAATACTTTACTTTGTCTTCTCAAGCTGCCCTCTGAAATCTTCTGTTCAGTTCTTTTACTTTATCATTTCTTCCATTTGCTTTAGCTACTCTATGTTCAAGAGCAAGTTTCAGAGTCTCTTCTGACATCGAATTGGGCTTTTCTTTGTTTCCTGTCTTTTAAATAACCTTTTATTTTCTTCATGTATTATGTCCTTGAAGTCATCTCACAACTTCTCTGGTCTTCGGTCATTAATGTTCAATGAGTCAAATCTATTCTTGAGATGTTCTCTAAATTCTGGTGGGGTATACTTGAGGTCTTATTTTGAACTCATGGGCTTGTTTCAATTTTCTTCATCTTCAATTTGAACTTGCCTATGAGCAATTGATGATCTGTTCTGCTGTCAACCACTGGTCTTGTTCTGACTAGTGATGTTAAGCTTCTCCATAGTCTCTTTCCAAAAATGTAGTCAATTTGATTTTTTTGCATTCTATCTGGTGAGGTCCATGTGCATAGTTGTCATTTATGTTTTTGAAAAACGTTATTTGCAGTAAATCAGTCATTGGTCTTGCAAAATTCTATCATGCGATCTCCCACGTCATTTCTCTCACCAAGGCCATATTTTCCAATTACTGATCTTCTTCTTTTTTTCCAACTTTCCTACTCTAATCACCAATAATTATCAATGAATCTTGACTGAATATTTGATCAGTTTCAGACTGCAGATGTTAGTATGAGTCTTTAATTTCTTGACCTTTGACATTAGAGGTTGGTACATAAATTTGAATAATAGTATTAACTGGTCTTCCTTGTAGACATATGAACATCATCCTATCACTGACAGTGTGTACTTCAGGACAGATATTGAGTTACTCTTTTTGACAATGAACATGTTGCCATTCCTCTTCAATTTGTCATTCTCAGCATAGTAGACCATATGATTGTTCAATTCAAAATGGCCAGTACCAGTCCATTTCAGCTCATTAATGCCTAGGATATCAATGTTTATGCATTCCATTTCATTTTTGACAACTTCCAATCTTCCTACATTCATGCTTCGTACATTCCATGTTCCAAATATTAATGGGCGTTTGCACTGTTTCCTCTCATTTTGAGTCGTGCCACATCAGCAAATGAAGGTCCCAAGAGCTTGACCCCACCCACATTATTAAGGTCCATTCTACTTTGAGGAGGCAGCTCTTCCTCAGCCATATTTTGGGTGCCTTCCTACTTGAGGCGCTCATCTTCTGATGCTGTATCAGACAATGTTCCGCTGCTTTTCACAAGGTTTTCAAAGGCCAATTTTTCAGAAGTAGACCACCAGGTCCTTCTTAGTCTGGGAGCTCTGCTGAAACCTGTCCACCACGAGTGACCCTGCTGGTACTTGAAACACTGCTGGCATAGCTTTCAGCATCACAGCAATATACAAGCCACCACAGTACGACAATCTGACAGATGAGTGGTGGAATAATATATATATTATACAATAGTATATACATATTATAAATATGAGTTTTACCTCAATTTTTAAATGTGAGGGAAGTCAGGTGAATATCATTACATAACAAAAGAAAAGCCCTATTTCCAAACGGGTCACATAGGTATAGGAGTTAGAACTTCAACATATCTTTTTTGGGAGACACAATTCAATCCATAACATTAGCTTTAAGCTTCTTGTACATAAAAAGCTCCCTGGTGAACCAGTGATGTTTCTGATGCCCTCCATGTGCTGGTTCTGACAAGTCCTAAAGCCTACTGGGCTTAAATCCAGTTTAGAACATTCTTCCAGAAGAGGGCAAAATGCAGAATTATTCTCTTTCTAATCCCAGGAGCTGACAGTAGTTTTCCCTCCAGTGATGCCATTGGAACAGATGTTTACATTTCTGTATTTCACCTTTTATTCTGGTGGAGTTCAGCATCTGTGCTTGGCTCGCTGCCTAGATCGAAAGCCCAGGCAGAGATTCTAGGTCCCCGAGGAGAAACATCTTTCCTCTTTTACTCTACCTAGTCTCCCCAGTTGTCTGCAATCTCTGCACAGCCAAGAGGTGGGCTATTCCTGGCCTTACACACTGTCCTAGGCCCTGAGGACCCAAAGATAAACAAGTCACAGTCCCTGCTCTTCAGGAGTGAGTGGGTGAGGCAGAAAGGCAACTGAGCCATTGCAATCCTGGTGTGACAGACAAAATGCATGAGGCAGATGCTTGGAAGGGCTGAGAGAGAGATGCACAAGCTGGGTAGAAGGGACAAGTAAGAGTTCATCAGGGAGACAAGGCAAAGAGATTGACCTTTCAAAGACAAGGTTATGTGTAATAGCAGAACCTTGAGGGAAAGAGTTGAGAAAAGAGTGGGGGAAACAGATCAGCAGATGGAGTTGGAGAGGTAGGTAGGGGCAAATCTTGGACTACCTTAATCACTAGCCTGAGTTCGGAATTTATTCTGAGCAGAGGGAAACTACTCAAGGATTTAAGAGGGAAAGCTCTATCATCAGATTTGCATTTTAGAGCATTTAGAACATTCCACGACAAAAAGTGGAGGCCAGATAACACAGAGAAGTAGGGTGGAGGTCAGCCAGAAGGTTACTGCAACAGTCCGTGTAAGAGATGATAACTGGATAACGGCCACTGGCACTGAGGATGGAGGGAGCAGAGACAGAACTGACTATGCTTAGATGCTGAGTAGTCGTGGGTGGTACAATAACGTAGGGATATGAAAGAGAGAGAGAGCAGCCCCAGAGACTCCTGGGTTTCTGATTTGCATGCCACCACTTTTGTCAAGTCAACTCTGACTCCTGGTGACACCTTGTGTGTCAGAGTAGAACTGTGCTCCATGGAGTTTTCAATGGTTAATTTTCAGAAGTAGATCAACAATTCTGTCTTTCAAGGTACCTGTAGGTAGACTTGAACCTTCAACTTTTCAATTAGCAGCTGAATGCATTAACTGTCTATACCACCCAGGGACTCTGGCTTGCATAGGAGACATTATGTGAGAAGGGCCCTAGAAGAGGAGCAGAATTGGAAAAAAGATGAAAAGCCGAGTTGGGAGGCAGGGTGAGCACGAGAATCTGAGGCATGTTCAAGTGGAGAAGTCAGGAATTGGGTTTGGGGCTTAGGGTAGGAGTCTGCGTGAGATGGTATCCCTGGGTGCACATCCCATTTCTCCCCAGGAGCTTGGTTTTGGACTGTGGCCTGGAAGCTATGATGCCTGCTCCTGTCAAGGTTATTCTGGTTTAAACTCTGTCTCCCTGTTGGCATGTGATTTCATGCTTTTCACTTCTCCCTTTAAATGGAAATGCAGAAAATGATCTTCACTCTCCAGTGGGGATTGAGGATTTTTTTACTCTCTCAGCTCTGACACCTGCTACTGTTTTGCTCGCTATTAAAGGTCTTTGTGCCTGGGTGGCTTGCCTCAGGCAGTGCTAAATGGGGGTGCAGGAAGGCCTGGAGAAGTGTGAGGAGAGAAGTGTTAGGAGGTGACTCACAGCACCAGGGAGGAAAGACCTGCAAGATGGGTGGGGGGACCAGAGTAAGGATTTCTGAGTAAAGGCCCACTGTACATGCCCCAGTGTCTTCACAGTGCCTCAGAATAGAGGTCTCTGCCCCATCCCAGGGGTGTAAGGCTCCGCAACTCTGATGTCCACCCCCTTTCCAGGCTTCCTTCCTACCACTCACCAATAGTCCATCCTTCTGGGCATGTCTTAGTCTGTAACGTCACCCGCCTTTGCTGGGTCCTTCCTTCAGTAATGCTATGGCTATATCTGCTACTAAAGTCCTCCCTACCTGTATCAGTTTCCTATTGCTGCTGTAACAAATTACCACAAGCTTAGTGGCTTAAAACAACACAAATGTATTGTCTTATAGTTCTGTAAGTCAGAAGTCTGACATGGGTCTCACTGGCTGAAATCAAGATGTCAGAAGGGCTGCATTCCTTTCTGGAGGCTGTAGTGGAGAATGTTTCCTTGCCTTTTTCAGAGTCTAGAGATTGCCTGCAGTCCTTGGCTTGTGTTCTCTTTCTCCATCTTCAAGGCCAGAAATGAAGAGTTGAGTCCTGCTTACATTGTATCACTCTGACCAAAATCTTCTGACTCCCTTTTTTTTTTAAGACCCTGTCTTAGTTTTCCACTATTTTAAATAGTAAAAATGATAAAGCATTAGATGTCAATCCAAAATAACAATTGGATTTTTCTAAAATGTAACTTTAAGGATAGTAAAACACTTACATAATATTAATAAACACCATCTTAGGATGTAAAAATGATTTGAAGTATACTAGCCCTGGTGGTGCAGTGATTAAGAGCTTGGCTGTTAACCAAAGTTCAGCAGTTCAAATCCACCAGCCACTCTTTGGAAACCCTACAGGGCAGTTCTACTCTGTCCTATAGGGTCGCTATGAGTCAGAAATGACTTGATGGCAGTGGGTTGGTTGTTGGGTTTTTTAGCCAATACTCAGAAACCCTGGTGGCGTAGTGGTTAAGTGCTATGGCTGCTAACCAAAGGGTTGGCAGTTTGAATCCATCAGGCGCTCCTTGAAAACTCTATGGGGCAGTTCTACTCTGTCCTATAGGGTCGCTATAAGTCGGAATTGACTTGACGGCACTGGGTTTGGTTTTTTGGTTTGGGTGCTCTAGCAACTAAGCACATGTGGCTATTCACATTTAAATTTAAATGAATTAAATTAAATTGAAAATTTGTTTTCTCAGTAGTACTAGCCACATTTTAAGAGCTCAATAGCCATACGTGACTAGTGGCTGCCATATTGGATGACAAAGCTATAGAACATTTTCACCACTGCAGAAAGTTCCATTAGACAGCACTGGCTTAGTACTGGGGAACCTGCCCACATCAGGAATGTTTAGCTTGGAAAAGAGTTGGAGGTGGTGTAGGGCATGGGAAAGGTAAGTAACTATCTTCAGATCTTTGAAAGATCATCACGTACAATAGTTACTAAATAGTTTTTGTGTGGTCAGTGGGTGAGTTATAAAGAAGCATTTTCATAAAGATGAAATTACATGCTTCTGGAGGCAGTGAATTTGCCACCTATAGTCATACTCAAACACAGGCTGGATTTTTAACTTAACAGGAAGATTGCTGATGAAATTAAAGAATTAGATGGGTAGTTGGGCTAGATCTTGTACATTGTAGATGAAATTGAAGCATTGAATGGGAAGTCAAGCTAGAAGTTTGATGTACTTTGTAATACTGTTGAATCTATAACTAATAAACCAACCAAAACCCAAACCCATTGCCAACGAGTTGAATCCGACTCATAGCAACCCTATAGGACAGAGTAGAGTCGTCCCACAGGGTTTCCAGGGAGCAGCTGGTGGATTCAAACTGCCAGCTTTTTTTGGTTAGCAGCCTGAGCTCTTAATCACTGCTAGTGATTGAATAAAGAGCCAGAATGAACTCTATAAACTGAGGTATATTCATGTTTTAGGTAACATCATGCGAATAGTATGGTGTCTGTGGAAAGTTCATTAATTCATTGATTCTTTCATTCAGTAAAACTTACAAAGTGGCTGATACTGTGTAAGGCTCTGAGGAATATAGAGATAAACAGTTGGGTCTAGAGACACATAAACTGATAACATTTGAGGCTGCTTGCACTAGGTTACCTTTTAGGAAAGATGTTTATGTCTGAGCAAAGAGATTTTTGTTAGGCAATCTTGATTACAATAATACTAAAAAAAAAAAAAATTTTTTTTTTTTTTATTGGACTGAAGAAGAACTGATACCTTTGAATTACGATATTAGCAAAGAATACTGAATATACCATGGACTACCAGAAGAACAAACAAACCTGTCTTGGAAGAAGTACAAGATGTTCCAGAATGTTCCTTAGAAGCAAAGATGGCAAGACTTTGGCTCATGTACTTTGGACATGTTATCAGGAGAGACTAGTCCCTAGAGAAGCACATCATGCTTTGTAAATTCAGCGAAAGGGAAGATTGACCCAGTGGCTGCAACAAAAGGCTCAAACACGGCAATGACTGTGAGGATGGTGCAAGACCAAGCGTGTTTCTTTCTGTTGTAATAGGGTCACTATGAGTAGGAACTGGGGTGACAGCACCTAACAACAACAACAACAACAACAACATATGTTGGGCACTTAAACTATATTCTAGGCTAAGCACTTTTCATGCATTTTCTCATTTAAATTTTAGAATAGGCCTATGAGGTAGATACTATTATTACGATACCTATTTTATGGATGGGGGCTTTGGAGGCTTGCAGTCAGTTTGTCTAAGGTCACATAGTTATAAGGAGTGGAGCCAGAATTCAAAGCCAGGTTGCAGATGGCAGAGCCTGGGCTCTATATCTCTCCATTACGCTACCTGCACCATGAAGAATGGCCCAGTCAGGAGACAATGAAGGCAACCGACCTGCAGGTCCTATGAGGTTCCTGCTACAAGTGACCTGAGGGGAAAGTTCCATCTGCAAGGCCAGTCATCAGACAGAGACTTTGGGGTGGACGCGCTCTGTGCAGCCCTTTGTCCTGCCTTCCCTTGGCGTCTCCCAGGGCCTAAGCTCTTTCCTTCTCTCTAGTCCTGTTCAAGGTGCAGAATGAGCCAGGAGCCACTTCCTAGTTCCAGCTTGTTTACCAATTTATTATCTTGCAAACAAATTCTGCCTTGAGTTATTGTTGCTGTAATGGGAAAGAAGTTCATCTATTTCCAAATCTGCCATGCAGGCAGACTTTTAAGGGGTCTGTTTTCAGTTCACATATTAATCTGCCTCCTCCACAGTCCCCAATAGCTTCTGCTCTTAATGCTGGGGATTTTACTTGGAGGGGAGGGGAAGACAGGCATTATTTTGTTTGTGTATATTTTCAAATGGGACAAGACAATACCTGAAGGTCTCAGGACAAGATAAAAATCTAAATCCATTATCCGTGAAAATACGTTACTTAGCAGAGCTGATAAGAAATGTGTGTGTGTGTGTGTGTGTGTGTGTGTGTGTGTGTGTGTGTACAATAAAGCTGTTGTGATCATAAGCTGCCCCTCCTCTGGACAGCAATGCTTCTTTATGGAGAGATACTGTGATACTTGTGGCTTCCTTTTTATCAGGAGATACCACAAGACTTCCAAGGGCCAAATCAAGCAGTAGGAAGCCCTTCCCTATGCCCTTGAGGCTGACCAGAGACACATTTTCTAGCATCTTCTTCCTGTTTCCCGAAAGAGCTCTAGGATGAGAACCTGCCAATTAGAAATCTTACGTCTCCAAGGCTTTTGCTGATTTTAATCCCCCTAATCCTTTTTTTTTTTTTTAATCCTTAGGATGCCCTGATATTAACTCATGTTTAACAAATGGAAAAGCACACCTCCTCGGCCTCGGTGGGAAGCCCAGTCAGAGTTCAGCTGTTGGGAGGCCAGAGAGTGAAACCTTGAAATGGATCTAGGTGTTTTGCCAGCTTTCCTGCCCCACGCATATATCTGCTGCCCTAAACATTGTTCCTTTTATGCCAGTCCCTGCTGAGCTTAAGAATTTGGGGTTCTAACCCAGAAGATTCAAATGTCCTTAATTCTCTGTCCCAAAACCTTGTTCATGAAAATCCTAGTGTTTTAATCCTTTTTTATATAGCATTTCTTGATTTACAGGAAACCCTGGTGCATAATGGTTAAGAGCTATGGCTGCTAACCAAAAGGTCAGCAGTTCAAATTCACCAGGCTCTCCATGGAAACTCTATGGGGCAGTTCTACTCTGTCCTATAGGGTTGCTATGAGTTGGATTCGACTCAACGGCCATTTTTTTTTTTTTTTTCTTGATTTATCAACCACCCTCTTCAAATGGGGACCTAAAACAAAACCCATTGCTATCAAGTCAGTTCTGACTCATAGCAACCCTATAAGCACAGAATAGAACTGCCCTATAGGGTTTCCAAAGCTGCAATCTTTACAGAAACAGACTGCCACATCTTTCTCTCAAGAAGCATCTGGTGTGTTCAAACTGCCTACCTTTGGGTTAGCAGCCAAGTGCTTAACCACTGCACCACCAGGGCTAGAGAAGATGTGTTTGTGTACATAGCCAGGGGCTTAGATATTCTTATTATTTGCAATGTTTTTTGTGCTCTCCCAGGTTTTTCCTGCCTCCGTGATGCTACTTAAAATCTACTGTTTAATCTTTATACTCTAGGTCTCATTTTCTTTCAGACCCCTGGGTCTTCAGATCCATGTGTCGCCTGTCTATGTATTATTCATAGACACACCTGTTCTCGAGTAAGAAAACCAAATAGAGATTAATTCATTTTTAAAAATTGGGAAAAAAATCACAGCTCTGACTTGTAAACCTGCTGCTCCTTCCATTCACAAGTTATTCCTGAAATGTCCCTTGAAAGCCCTCTTCTCTACAGCAACATAACCAACCTTGTTCCTTGGGGTTTCTGCCATGGATCCCGACCTCCCCTGCAAAAGGGGCCCCAGAACCCTGCAGGGTGCCCTTTACCTGGGGCCCATCTCTGTAATCCTTGATGTCACTCAGTTGTTTTCTCTTTGCCTGGGAGGAATGGTTCAGCATTGAGAGCAGACTTGCCTCATTGGAATGCATTTCATGTTGATATAAGAAATTTCCAGAATTTGGAAGATGGTGCAAATTGAATCCTATGAGAAACTTTCAGGGCGTACGTTATTGGCAGACTTTAACCTTTGCTATTATTTTTTTATTAAAGTGCATATAAACAAATATTTGAAACAGTTTTCTGGTTGAAGATTATTCCGACCTTCTTAGTTGTTACTTTAGTGTGTATTTGTCTTTGAGCTTCTTAGTTTACTGGGGCTTGAATAATAATTCAGTAAAATCTATGGTAGATTTTTCTCCCAGGATGAATGAACTGCTATCCCGATTTAAACCAATGTGGCAAACAGGAGCAGCATGTGTGACAGGGAAGCTGAAAAATTTCTGACAGGAAGTTGATATTTTGAAGTTAACAAGACTACAAAAACAGTTATGAGTTAATATAGTTGAAATGGTTGGAAGCATGACCTCTGGGGTTAGGAAAAACCCTACCACATATCTGTTAAATGGCTTTGGACAGGTTATTTAATATCTCTAAAGCTAAGTAACCTCATCTGTAAAGGGAAAGAGACAGAATGAAAGAGAAAGAGAATAAAGGAATCTGCCTTACAGGTTTGTTTTGAGGATTAAATGAGATATTACATCTTAAGGAGTATGCATATTGAATACCTCCATAAGTCTTAGGAATTGTGTTATTACTATTGAGTTTGTGAACCAAGATTTAAAAGTATGACACTGAATGGAAAATGGTTAGAAATCTGTCAAAGTGTAGATAGATGCACAGGAGAGTTTGTGGGAAGGCAGCCATCTCCATGACAACCACAGTGCCCTTTACTTAGCAGGTACCCTGACAAATCACCCAAGGTGCCATTTTACTTATAGATCAATGACTCTAGTCATTCCAAGTGCTTCATGAATAAAGATGAAGAAAACTGTTTTTTAAAAATATAATTTTTATTTGATTACACAACTACATAAATACATTCTCTTTATAAAAAAAATTAAACATTTCACATATTGCTGAAGCCCCTTTGAAGTCCATTTCCAATCTCATCTCCTTCCCATGGGTGACTTCCATTATCAGTATGATGTGTAATCTTCCACACATTTTACTAGGCATTTAAAGACCCGAATGCATATATACCCCTAGAAAAAATATATTATTGTTTAGTGTGCTTGGTGTTTTTATATACACCAGTGTGTGTCATTCTGAAACTTGATTTTTGTTCACTCAAAAAGAAACTTTGGAAATATTTTCTTGTTGGTACATGTAGTACCTTTAGGAAAAAAAAAAAAAAAAACTGCTTTGTATATGTGTGTGGTATGGGTGAACCGTAGTTGCTTTAGCCAGTCCCCTTTTGAGGATCATTTAAATCACTTCCTACTTTTTGCTATTGCAAACAAAGCTGCCAAAATATCCTTGGACCTGACTTCTGAGCATGTGAGTAAGTGTTTCTCTGCAGTAGATACAGAGAAGTGGAGTCACTGCATCATAGAAAGTGAACAGTTTAAATTTTAACAGATACTGCCAAATTATGGAGTGGCCATACCAGTTCACAATCCTACCCACAGTGTATAAAAATATCTTTCCTCTTATATCCTTTTAATTCTTTTCTAATTTATTAGGTGAAAAAAACTACCTATTTGTTTGAATTTCTGTTTTCCTGATTATTAGTAAAACTAAACATTTTCTCATGCTTTTATGGGCCATTTATATTTACTTTTCTGCAAATTTCCATTTTATATCTTTAGAATATTTTTCTATCGAATCGTTCATTTTCTTACTGATGTGTAGAGGCTCTTTGTATATTCTAGATACTGATCCTTTGTTGCAAAATCTGCTTCCTTTGTATTTTAACTTTGTTAATGATGTCTTCTCTCAGAGAAAGAAGTTCTTGTTTTTAATGTAGTCAAATTTATCACTCTTACATATTTTGTCTTTTGTCCCTTGTTTAGAAAATCTTTCTCTATACCAAGCCTTAAATAAATTCTCCTACGTTGTCTTTTAATTTTTTTTTTTTTTCATCAAGGTTGTTAATGAGAGGGGTTTTCTAGGTAAGTAACCCCCTATATATACTGCATGTGTTTGTACAACCCAGGTGGAAGTGTAAAGCTGTGACAGCTCTAAACTGGCACGCAGCCCTCAGTGAGCCTTTAAGCAGTCCCAACAGGTTCTAGCAGAGGGCAGTGCCTGTCTATTGAGACCCCAGGGGGTCCCCTCCTTCACCGAAGGGAATATTTTAACTGCTCTGAAATTAGCAAATCCCAGTGAGGGGAGAATGTATCTAGACAGGGAAGAGACCAGGAGCAAAGTCTGTTTCCCAGTATGCTACACAGTGGGAAATAAAACAGGGCCAACGGGAAACTGTCCTGGTGAACCGTGTGTGTTATGACTGCGTATGAGAAGAAAGCAGATCAAAGTTAGCCAG
Organism: Loxodonta africana; assembly: GCF_030014295.1. NCBI lineage: Eukaryota > Metazoa > Chordata > Mammalia > Proboscidea > Elephantidae > Loxodonta > Loxodonta africana. The sequence continues at coordinate 78,081,530 of NC_087351.1, read as the reverse complement.
AAGCACAGAGGGTTTTCTCCAAGGCAAGCTCCAATGGCTGCTTAAGTCTGGTCCACACACCTGAGATGAAAGCTCAAGTTTTACAGAGGAAATGTTATTTACTGGACAAACAATAGGCAGGATGGAAACATGTGATCCCCAAACTTAATCTTTTGATTTCATCAATAGTTCAAGTCCTGTCTCCTCTTGGAAAAAAAAAAAAGACTTGTGGCCAGGGGCACGGCTGACTTCAGAGGGAAAAGCACAAAGTGCTGTTCAGTAGATTTCCCTCCCCACCTCACCTCAGACACATCCCAGGCTAGCAAATCTGCCTTCTGTTGTTTGTTTACTTAATACTATCAATGTAGGATTATCTATATCATTATGAAACCAGAAGAGCATTGGCAGTAAAATCCATAGATCCACATGAGTATATTGACCCACATAAATTTGCAAATCTGAATCAGCCTCTTGGCTCTTGTGCTGGGTTTTTCTTGCTCCAAATCTGCTCTCTGCCTTTCTCCACCCTGTCCTGTGCCCCAGAGACTGCCTGTGTGGACTGAGTCAATGGGCTCACTTGCTCATTGGTTTCCAGTTTGGACCTGCCAATGGGAGTCACCTGCGAGAGGAGAGGCCTGGCTATTTATCCTTGCTGGGCTGTAGCTGGCAGTGGCTGCTAAAGCTATGGGAATCTTAAAGGGCTTGCTCCTCTTTTCCTTTCATGCTTAGGGCTGTTAGTGGTTTTGGGTAGTTTGGGTGGGTGCTTCACTATCTCTTGCTGGTTCTCTTAACTCTGCCTGACAGGGATGGTTACCCATTAAACAAGGTATGCACTGGCTTACTTGTGTTTACTTGCTAATCTGTGCACAATTTCACATTGCATATCTTGCTTACTGGTTAATCTGCCCCTGCTGATTGTTTGATAGCTGCCTTTGAGTTGGCCCCCGACTCATGGTGACCTCATGTGTTAAACAGTAGAACTGCTCCATAGGGCTTTCTTGACCATAATCTTATTGGAAGCAGATCACCAGGGCTTTTCTTCCTTGGTACTGTTGGTCAGGTTCAAACAACCAACCTTTAGGTTAACAGTCAACTGCAAACTGTTTGGACCACCTAGGAACCTTTAGGGAGCTCTGGTGGCACAGTGGTTAAGAGCTCACCTGCTAACCAAAAGGTCGGCAGTTCGAATCCACCAGGTGCTCCTTGGAAACCCTATGGGGCAGTTCTACTCTGTCCTATAGGGCTGCAATGAGTCAGAACTGATGCGAAGACACCTAACAACAACAACAGGGACATTTAACCCTACCCAAGTCCTTGGAAATAGTCCCTTTGTTAATTTATCTTCAGTCATCTCCTTTGAGTGCGCTGTTTGATCCCACCTGGATCTTGACTAATACAGAAACCTAAATCTATCTTGATTTTTCATACTGAAACAGACCAAGTATACAAGGAAAATTTTATTGTAAATTTGGACTTCCTTTTCCACACAATCTCCAAGGCTAGTGGTGACTGCTGCCCAAGCACCTTTCCAAATGACAGAGCAAAAAGTCATTGCAAATCTGCCTAGCAGCGCCTGCTGGCTGGGTACATTTTCTACAATTCTCTAGTGCTGACTTCTCAAAGATCCCTTCCCCAGGCTCAGAAAAATGCCCCACTGTTATAAATACTCTTCACTCCAGTTCTAAACTCTAAAGCCGAACAACCTGGGAGATGAAAGGATCACAAAAACCAATTTGGGTGCCTTGATGGTTTAACTAATTCATTAAGGGATAGATGTAGAAAGTTCCCAGAGATGCAAATTGCATTTATGTGCACCCGTCCCCTTCAAGAAGAGGATTGCTGCTGTGTAAACTAAATAGTCCCGATAAACTGGCCCTCAGGGCAGGTGAGGCCGCTTACCTGTCATCATCTCACCCGGAAGTACACGACTAAGAGAACTGATCACACCCCTCCCTGCTCCTTCCACCTGCTGGTGAAGGTGTTAATGAACAAAGCTTAGAGTCTGCACAATAGGAGGAATGGGACCCTAATCAACACATTAGGCAGCCCTGAATAATTGAGAGCTGTTTGGACACCTACTTTAATTAAACACTAAGTGAGTCTTATTCACTGCAGATTGTCCTAGTTTTCAACACTTGTCGCTTCTGGGTGTTCCTTTTCTCCACTTTTAGCTAATCGTCTGCCCTCTTTCCCAAGCCCAGCTCGCACCTGATTTTCAGCCCTTGTCCAGTGGCTTCATCCAAGAGGCATCCTTGACACCTTCAGCTACCCCATAAAATATCCAATCTATATTCAAGGCCTGTGACTTCATCTAAATCTCTGTAGTCTGCATTCTTCTAACCAACTCCATCACCAGTACTCTGTCCTGAGTCCCTGGACGACTGCAAAGTTTCAGAGCTTGCTTATATTCCTGCTGGCTTCACTCCACTCTTCACGGCACAGCCAGAGTGAACTTTACAGCATGTTTATCTGTCCTTGATACTCTTCTGCTTGAAACTCCTCAAAAGCTCCCCATTGCTTTTAGGATAAAGACCCAAAGCTTTATAAACCTGTACAGGCTTGTCCCTGTCCACTGCCTCCATGTCATCTGGTGCCATGTCCTCCTCTTCCATGGTCAGGGTCCTTGTTCTTCTTTCTGCTCTTAGAGTCTGCCGTGCTCTGTTTTGTCTCATACTCCTTGCTTTGCCTGTAATCTTCTCACCATCACCAACACCCGCCTCTGCCTTGTTATCTCCTATG